>NC_053041.3:454552677-454855708 GCF_002575655.3 Aegilops tauschii subsp. strangulata | reverse complement strand
AAATTGTTGAGGTTGTGATGAGTAGACCAAGGCTTCGCTTCTGGTGAATGAGCACCCAATAGTGGGAGAGACTTACAGTTCAATCCGTGAACCTATACAACTATATATAGGAGTAGATGATAAACTGATGATGGGGTCTACCTACTAGCGGGAGAGAGAAACGGAGGACACACAATAGTTCAACAATGTGTAACAACGGTTTCTCTATCTGACACTTTTGCCCTGTGATGTTACATGCATTTCACCGGACATGGATATATGTTGTATGGCTAGTGAACGACATGCACTATTACTTGAATTCTGAACTAGAACAGTGACACTTTTGTGTGAGTCATAATTCAAAGTAGCTAGCTCTATATATCTGCACCCTTTTTGCTAGCTTGAACTATGCATATCCTCTTCTTCTAGCTATTTCATATTATTCTGTACCTGATTGTGAATTACGTACAAATAGAGAGATGTGCAACTTTGGATTGCTTCATATCGATCTTTTCCTTGATTCAGAGTTTTTCTTTTGTTGGTCTATTAAACTAGGTTCTCAATCCTAGTAGTGCTAGTACAGCCATCGAAGCCTAATTGAGTTTAGACTTTAGAGATAGAAGTTAGAACTATCTATATTATTTACGTTTCAAATTTCAAGTTTCATGCCTGCACGCACCTGCAAATGGCTTGCTATGTTGTGCCGAGTGAGTGAGTTGATCCCCATGATCTCCAAAATCCTAGACGGCACTGCCTTGTCGATGCCGAGCTGCTCTACGGCCTGCACGAACCTCCGGTGCAGCTCCGGCGTCCAGTCCACCTGCAGAGAGGGCACGCCATTAATACCACACGGTGCAAACCTAAGAAGTACCTTCTACATATGACTAATAAGAAGCATGAACGCACCTTGGCTTTCTTCTTTCCGTGGGAGTTCTTGCTTGATGACTTGTGGCGGCTCTCGGCCTCCGTGGACGACGACGTTGTCGACGACGGCGATTTTGCGTCCGGCACAATGGGGCGGTCGCCGCCGCCCATGTTTTCGCCCACCTCGGCTTGATTGCACCCTCGCTTCTCGTCTCCTAGTCCTACCGCCGTGTTGTCTACGCCGATGACACCACTGGCTGGACTGACCGAACCGACGTCCTCCACGGCAGCCAAGAGCTCGGCGCAGGGCACCTGCTGGTCCTGAAACTCCTCGACGCCCGCGGCCGCCGCCTCCAGATCGGTGAAGATGTCGGCGGGGTCGACCTCCAGGTCCGGCAGCGCGTCGCCGTCCTCTAGCCTGAGGAAGAAGTCCCCGAAGTCTATGTCATCGACGGTGAAGTCGAAGTCTATGTCCAGGTCCGCCACCACCGCTGCACCCCCAACCGTCTCCATGGGCGCGGCCTCGGCGCGCTGCTCGTCCGCGTCGGCGGCGAGGCACCTCGCGGAGGACACGGCAAGCATGTCGGCCGCTCTAGCCACCACAGCCAGCTACGTACGTGCAAGTTCAGCTCAGCGCGGCGCAATGCGGCGGAAGCGACGGCACGTCAGGTCTCAGGCGCCTCCGCTGCTAGCTAACTAGCGCCGCAGGCCCGATTTGAGCGCTGAACTTACACCGGCATGCGGTTCGTGCGGCGGAGCTGTGCTGTGCCCGTTGCAATGGCGAGTATGTATGTATGTATTCTCCGGGCGGTATAAGGGGAGGTGGGAGGGCGGCTGTACGCCACAAGCTCGCGAAGATTTGCCGGATTCGTTTGATGGGTGGGCTTGTCCGTGAGCGCAAGTGCAGCTTGGTCGCTTCCGCGAATTATTGCGGGCAGTGTGTGGGTGAGCCTTTTTTGAGCCAGGCCTATTTCCCGATTATTTCGTTTGCCGGTACCCAAAACTCGGAGAGGGCAAGGGCGTCGGAGAAGCGAACAAATACTGACAGTGGCTGCGTGTATATCGGCTGGAGACTGCCGCGCACGCTGTCGCTGCCCATGGATGGGAGAGAGGAACAGGACCAGTGGGGGCAGGGGCCGTGTGTGTTTGGAAGTGGACCGACCCGTTCAAATCACCGGTCATCCAGCCTTGCGCGCGTTAGATTTTTTTTTATCCAACATGCTATACTATCCTTCTAAATGAATATCGTATTAGTTGGTGGAGGTTCGTGTACTTCCTCCGCTCTACTCTGACAAATGGGACCAGGAAAAAGTAGGACGTGGGAGGGAGAATATCATGTGCTCTGGCTCCTTAGATGATACGGTGATACGAGTTTCTAGACCGCCAGATCTCAGATCGAACGACATCTGAAGGGCTACTGCACCTACACATGATTCACGAGCTTCTGATGTTTTTTTTTTGCTAAATGTTCAGAGTCCCCTATGAGCCTTTGGATCTGAGAGCCAACGTCTCCCAATAGCCCATATCACCGTATCATCTAAGATGCTGGAGCACTTGATATTTTTCCGGACACGGGAAGCCAGCAAGGTAGCAGGGTGTGTTTGGAAAATGATTTAAATAACAGGCTATAGCCCTGCTATAGCATTTTGAGCAAGGTGCCCCCTAAGTGACCGGCTATAAGAATTGTGTATAATCTTCCGAAAACATCTGAAATAGTCGACTATAATCTCGCTATAACTGATTTGGAGGACCGCCGCTATTTGGCATAGCCCGCTATTTTAAACAATGGATTGGATGAAGGGCTGCTAGGGCGGCGATCTCAATCTTAGGCCTTCAAAATGAGACGTAGTATAGCGTTGCCTAAGAGTATCTCCAACAGACTCTATCTTCGCAATAAGTTCCATGTATTTGGGGAGTTGAGGTAAAAAGCATCCGTCGACACACTCGCATTCCTCAATAAATTATTGGCGCATCCCAATAATCGCCCCCTTCACTCCCAATATAATGGAAAAATTCACCCCTCTTAATAACACTCCCATTAATTGCCATGTCTGTGCGCTGCCATGGGAGACCACTGCACCATCCCCGGAGGCCCGTAGCCTGCTCGCCGCCCGCCACAGAACCCCATAGCCTGCCGCCGAAGACCATCGTGCTGCCCAACCGCAATCCGCTGATGCCGCCGAAGTACGTTGAGCCACCGAAGTCCGCTGAGCCACCACAAGAGAAAGAACAACATCACATTGACAAGTGGTACCTCAAAGTCCGTTTTAGTATTGCGAAAAAAATATTGGGGCTCTGAAAAGGCACCTCACTTGCAAACTAATGACCTGCAAGTACATAGGGCTGTTGTAGCACTTTCGTGATAAGTGAAGTGTCGGATTCACATGGAACAAATAGGAAGGAATTACAAACCCTGCAACTATGCTATCACTTACGTAGTTACGTACGCACCCAAACGGTAGTTTGGAAATAGCATACTTTAGTACGTTGCCAGGAACCCAAATTAAGAGCATCTCTAGCAGACCCCGTATAAGTGGTCAAACCCGCAAAATAACTGCTTTTTACAGTTTCAGTCAAAAAACGGGCCCGAACAGACCCCTTAAAATCGTCCGACCCTTAAATTTTTTAAGGGGCACTGTGAACGCGAAGCCGAAGCCCTCATATCTACAGTTTTAAAGGCAACTTTGTCAGGGCCTGAATACCGGTCAACGCTGGCGGTTGAGGAATCTCTGCTCCCGCCAACATCATGAAGCTCGCCCGGCCGCTGCGCCTGTCCGCTCGATCGCCCGGCTGCCGCGCCCGTCCGGCGCCTGCCCGCCACGCCCGTCCGCGCTAGCTAGCTGTGAATCGATGCGAGCAAGCTAGCTAGCTAGCCCCGGCCGTGCCGCGGCGATGGAGGAACTAGCTAGCTCGCCCCTGGATGGATTTGAGCTGAGCTAGCTAGCTAGCTCACTCCTGGATGGATTCGAGCTGAGCTAGCTAGCTAGCTAGCTCTCGATCGATTCGAGCCCCGACGGAGGAGCTTGCTAGCTCCTCGATTGGCCGCTTCGTGCGCTTCGTATTTGGTCATCTGCGGCTTCGTTTTTTACCACTTCGTGTGCTATCCATCGGTTTCGTGGGAGCAAGCTAATGACCATGGACATGGACGAGAGGAAGAAGAAGACGTGGGGAAGGAATATAAGCGAATATTCCATTTTACAGTTTAAGTTTGAGGGGTCTGTTCTGCCGCAGTTAAAACCAACTCGTAAAAGAGCATATTCCGCGAATATCCTTTTATACGGGTCCGTTTTACGGGGTCTACCTCTACGGCCGTCCGCGCCGACCTGCAAAATCGTTTTTCCGCAAACTGCAAACGCGTTTTGCGGGTCGGCGGGATGCGGGGTCTGCCAGAGATGCTCTAAAGGGTAGCGTTTCCTCAAATTGAAAAGAACTCAACTGCCGCTCGCGAAACCCTCCCCCCCGTGCCGCCACCCGTGAAGCGGCCGGGGCGGGCGCCCAGTGAAGGAAATATGCCCTAGAGGCAATAATAAAGTTATTATTTTATTTAATTATCTCATGATAAATGTTTATTCTTCATGCTAGAATTGTATTAACCGGAAACTTGATACATGTGTGAATACATAGACGAAACAAAGTGTCCCTAGTATGCCTCTACTAGACTAGCTCGTTAATCAAAGATGGTTAAGTTTCCTGACCATAGACATGTGTTGTCATTTGATGAACGAGATCACATCATTAGAGAATGATGTGATGGACAAGACCCATCCGTTAGCTTAGCATTATGATCGTTGAGTTTTATTGCTATTGCTTTTTTCATGACTTATACATGTTCCTCAGACTATGAGATTATGCAACTCCCGAATACCGGAGGAACACCTTGTGCGCTATCAAACGTCACAACGTACTGGGTGATTATAAAGATGCTCTACAGGTGTCTCCGAAGGTGTTTGTTGGGTTGGCATAGATCGAGATTAGGATTTGTCACTCCTTGTATCGGAGAGGTATCTCTGGGCCCTCTCGGTAATGCACATCACTATAAGCCTTGCAAGCAATGTGACTAATGAGTTAGTTGCGGGATGATGCATTACGGAACGAGTAAAGAGACTTGCCGGTAACGAGACTAAACTAGGCATGATGATACCGACGATTGAATCTCGGGTAAGTAACATACCGATGACAAAGGGAATGACGTATGTTGTTATGTGGTTTGACCGATAAAGAAATTCGTAGAATATTTAGGATCCAATATGAGAATCCAGGTTCCGCTATTGGTTATTGACCGGAGATGTGTCCCGGTCATGTCTACATAGTTCTCGAACCCATAGGGTCCGCACGCTTAACGTTCGATGACGATGTGTACTATGAGTTATGTGATTTGATGACCGAAGTTTGTTTGGAGTCCCGGATGAGATCACGGACATGCGAGGAGTCTCGAAATGGCCGAGAGGTAAAGATTCATATATAGGACGATGGTATTTGGACATCGGAAGTGTTCCGGGTGATACCGGGTTACCGGAAGGGGTTCCGGGCAACCCCCGGCAAAGGTATGGGATTAATGGGCCAAGTAAGGGAACACACCAGCCCACAAGGGGTTGGTGCGCCCCCTATAGGGCCAGCCACGTGGGGAGAAAGGAAAAGGAGAGGAGGAAAAGGAAAGTATGAAGTAGGACTCCTACTTCCTTCCCCTCCCCCCTCTTTCCTTCCCCCCTTGTCCAAATATGGTAGGGGGGCCGAATTGGACTAGGGGCCCAAGTAGGATTCCTCCTACTTGGGCGCGCCCTAGGCTGCCTTCCCTCCCTCTCCCTCCTTTATATACGTGGGGAGGGCACCCCTAGAACACACATCAATTGTTCCTAGCCGTGTGCGGCACCCCCTCCACAGTTAACACCTCGGTCATATCGTCGTAGTGCTTAGGCGAAGCCCTGCGCCGGTAACTTCATCATCACCATCGCCACGTCGTCATGCCGACGGAACTCTCCATCATACTCAATTAGATCAAGAGCTAGAGGGACGTCATTGTGTTGAACGTGTGCTGAACACGGAGGTGCCGTACGTTCGGTACTTGGATCGGTTGGATCGTGAAGACGTTCGACTACATCAACCGCGTTACTAAATGCTTCCGCTTTCGGTCTACGAGGGTGCGTGGACACTCTCCCCGCTCATTGGTATGCATCTCCTAGATAGATCTTGCGTGATCGTAGGTAAATTTTTTGAAATACTGCGTTCCCCAACAGTGGCATCCGAGCCAGGTCTATGCGTAGATGTTATATGCATGAGTAGAACACAATGAGTTGTGAGCGATAATAGTCATACTGCTTACCAGCAACGCCTTACTTTGATTCGGCGGTATTGTTGGATGAAGCGGCCCGGACCGACATTACATGACCGCGTTCATGAGACTGGTTCTACCGACGTGCTTCGCACATAGGTGGCTGGCGGGTGTTTGTTTCTCCAACTTCAGTTGAATCGAGTTTGACTACGCCCAGTCCTTGTTGAAGGTTAAAACAGCACACTTGACGAAAAATCGTTGTGGTTTTGATGCGTAGGTAAGAACGGTTCTTGCTAGAAGCACGTAGCAGCCACGTAAAACTTGCAACAACAAAGTAGAGGACGTCTAACTTGTTTTTGCAGGGCATGTTGTGATGTGATATGGTCAAGACGTGATGAGATATAAATTGTTGTATGAGATGATCATGTTTTGTAACCGTTATCGGCAACTGGCAGGAGCCTTATGGTTGTGGCTTTATTGTATGAAATGCAATCACCATGTAATTGCTTTACTTTATCACTAAGTGGTAGTGATAGTCGTTGAAGCAATAGTTGGCAAGACGACAACGATGCTACGATGGAGATCAAGGTGTCAAGCCAGTGACGATGGTGATCATGACGGTGCTTTAGAGATGGAGATCAAAGGCACAAGATGATGATGGCCATATCAAATCACTTATTTTGATTGCATGTGATGTTTATCCTTTATACATCTTATTTTGCTTAGTACGGCGGTAGCATTATAAGATGATCTCTCACTAAATTTCATGGTATAAGTGTTCTCCCTGAGTATGCACAGTTGCTACAGTTCGTCGTGCCGAGACACCATGTGATGATCGGGTGTGATAAGCTCTACGTTCACATACAACGGGTGCAAGCCAGTTTTGCACATGCAGAATACTCGGGTTAAACTTGACGAGCCTAGCATATGAAAATATGACCTCGCAACACTGAGACCGAAAGGTCGAGCTGAAGGAAATATGCCCTAGAGGCAATAATAAAGTTGTTATTTATATTTCCTTATATCATGATAATTGTTTATTATTCATGCTAGAATTGTATTAACCGGAAACTTAGTACATGTGTGAATACATAGACAAACAGAGTGTCACTAGTATGCCTCTACTTGACTAGCTCGTTGATCAAAGATGGTTAAGTTTCCTAGCCATAGACATGAGTTGTCATTTGATTAACGGGGTCACATCATTAGAGAATGATGTGATTGACAAGACCCATCCGTTAGCTTAGCACGATGATCGTTTAGTTTGTTGCTATTGCTTTCTTCATGACTTCTACATGTTCCTATGCTATGAGATTATGCAACTCCCGAAAACCGGAGGAACACTTAGTGTGCTATCAAACGTCACAACGTAACTGGATGATTATAAAGATGCTCTACAGGTGTCTCTGATGGTGTTTGTTGATTTGGCATAGATCGAGATTAGGATTTGTCACTCCGATTGTCGGAGAGGTATCTCCGGGCCCTCTCGGTAATGCACATCACTATAAGCCTTGCAAGCAGTGTGACTAATGAGTTAGTTACGAGATGATGCATTATGGTACGAGTAAAGAGACTTGCCGGTAACGAGATTGAACTAGGTATTGAGATACCGAAGATCGAATCTCGGGCAAGTAACATACCGATGACAAAGAGAACAACGTATGTTGTTATGCGGTTTGACCGATAAAGATGTTCGTAGAGTATGTGGGAGCCAATATGAACCTCCAGGTTCCGCTATGTGGGTTCCAGGAAGCTTGTTTCTTTCGCCGTTTGACTTTCGTTGCTTAGTTTGATTCGATTCTTTTTGCAAACCGGAGTTCTTAAGTTGAACTTTCTGGTTAGATCTTTATTTGAGTTTTACCTGTGCATTAGATGAGTGCTTATTGTTTGCTTGTTTGTTTGCGATAGAGTACCCGGAGTGCGCCGCTTGCTACTTCGAATCTCTAGGTTTCACGGATCATCAGCAAGGCAAGTAACACTTTGATCATACCTCTTTACTACCCAGTTTTATTGCATTAGACCAATCCTCAAACATTGCATGAATAGGATCTAATTAAATTGTGGGTATTGGGAAGTAGTTGAGGTAGTACCTATTACCTGTTTATATCAAACCTTTGGGAGTTACTTCTACGTTTGCTTATATTGCTATGCTATGCTAGTAGACGTGGATTGGGTGAGTGTATCCATGACAGATGTGAGATTGTTAATTAATGGTTTACTTAAGGTGGCAACTAAAATACACATCTGGGTGGATTGAGGCACCTGGGGAATCCAGTGTTGCCTGTTTTTCTAGGGACCGCCACCCAGGCTCAAAGGGATCATGAGATTATTCATGCTAGAAACTTCCGTGTGCAGCCACAAGCTATTATGGGCTCTAGCATAGTTGATTAAGTTGTGTAAGCTCTTGAAGAGGTAGACTAGCAGATGTAGGGGTTGTAGGTGGTACTGTCTACCCGGAGTAGAGAGTTAACACTTCTGAAAGACTGTGTCTCGGTCATCCGTTTCTCAAACACCCTGAAGTGCGAGAATCCCAACGGAGGAGATCGAGTCTTGTGGGGAAAAGTGCGCAAACCTCTGCAGAGTGTATAAACTAATCATGGTTAGCCGTGTCCCCGGTTATGGACATCTTGAGTATCTAGTATCTGGATTATCATGTGAATCTCATCATCATGTTACTTTAATTAATTTTGTTGGGTTTGATGATGATACTTAATTGGGATTGAGAATGTTGTCAACCATTCTCAATGTTTAACAACCACCATGATAGTTAAATAAAACTTATTCCTTTGCAGTAGGGAAAAATTGGCTTTTCGCAAAACTGTAACCATAGAGCCTTCTACCAGCCATATATGCATGTAGTATAGCATTATTATGTTCATTACTCTCTATGTGTTACATTGCCAACATATTCCATGTGCTGACCCGTTTTCGGGCTGCAACGTTTCATGTTGCAGACTTTTCAGACGACGAGTAAGGTGCCTTAGGTCGTGGTCTTATACTCAGTGATGCTGTTGGAGTTGATGGACTCACTTATCTTCCAAGTCTTCCGCTGTTATCGTTTTAGATGGCCTTAAGCCATATTTGTCATACTTATTTCTCTCTTGAGATACTCGATGTAATAAGTGTGTGATTGCTACTCTGTTATAAATCCTCCATTTGTACTGTGCGTGTCAGCATTACTGATCCAGGGATGACACTGGTGCACAGAAGCACAGACTGTTTGAGGTCTGGTCGCTACAATTTTGATGTACCAAAGGTTGTTCAGAGTCCCGGATGTGATCACGGACATGACGAGGAATCTCGAAATGGTCGAGACATAAAGATCGATATATTAGAAGGCTATGTTTGGACACCGGAATGGTTCTGGATGAGTTCGGGCATTTTTCGGAGTACCGGGAGGTTACTAGAACCCCCCGGGGAGTCAATGGGCCTTAGTGGGCCTTAGTGCAAGAGAGGAGGAGGCGGCCAGGTGGAGGGCACCCCCCGTCAAGCCCAATCCGAATTGGGGTGGGGGGCCGGCCCCCTTTCCTTCTCTCCCTCTTCCTTCTTCTCCCACTCCAACTAGGGAAGGGGGGAACCTACTCCTACTAGGAGTAGGAATCCCCCTTGGGGCGCGCCATAGAGAGGGCCGGCCCTCCCCTCCTCCACTCCTTTATATGCGGGGGAGGGGGCACCCCATAGACACACAAGTTGACAGTTGTCTTAGCCGTGTGCGGTGCCCCCCTCCACAGATAACCACCTCGATCATATCGTTGTAGTGCTTAGACGAAGCCCTGCGTCGGTAACTTCATCATCACCGTCATGACGCCGTCGTGCTGACGAAACTCTTCCTCGGCCTCAGCTGGATCAAGAGTACGAGGGACGTCACCGAGATGAACGTGTGCAGATCGCGGAGGTGCCGTGCGTTCAGTACTTGATCGGTTGGATCGCGAAGACGTTCGACTACATCAACCGCGTTACTTAACGCTTCCGCTTTTGGTCTACGAGGGTACGTGGACACACTCTCCCGCTCGTTGTTATGCATCACATAGATAGATCTTGCATGATCGTAGGTAAATTTTTTGAAATACTGCGTTCCCCAACAGTGGTATCAGAGCCAGGTCTATGCGTAGATGTTATATGCACGAGTAGAACACAAAGAGTTGTGGGCGATAATAGTCATACTGCTTACCAGCATGTCCTACTTTGATTCGGCGGTATTGTTGGATGAAGCGGCTCAGACCGACATTCGCTTACCCTTACGCGAGACTGGTTCTACCGACGTGCTTCACACACAAGTGGCTAGTGAGTGTCTGTTTCTCCAACTTTTGTTGAATCGAGTGTGACTACGCCCGGTCCTTATTGAAGGTTAAAAAACACACTTGACGAAAAATCGTTGTGGTTTTGATGCGTAGGTAAGAAAGGTTCTTGCTAAGCCCGTAGCAGCCACGTAAAACTTGCATCAACAAAGTAGAGGACGTCTAACTTGTTTTTGTAGGGCATGTTGTGATGTGATATGGTCAAGACGTGATGATATAAATTGTTGTATGAGATGATCATGTTTTGTAACAGAGTTACGGAAACTGGCAGGAGCAATATGGTTATCGCTTTATTGTATGCAATGCAATCGCCATGTATTTGCTTTACTTTATCACTAAGCGGTAGCGATAGTCGTGATAGCAATAGTTGGTGAGACGACAACGATGCTTCGATGGAGATCAAGGTGTCAAGCCGGTGACGATGGTGATCATGACGGTGCTTTGGTGATGGAGATCAAAGGCACAAGATGATGATGGCCATATCATATCACTTATATTGATTGCATGTGATGTTTATCATTTATGCATCTTATTTTGCTTAGTCCGGCGGTAGCATTATAAGATGATCTCTCACTAAATTTCAAGGTACAAGTGTTCTCCCTGAGTATGCACCATTGCGAAAGTTCGTCGTGCCGAGACACCACATGATGATCGGGTGTGATAAGCTCTACGTTTACATACAATGGGTGCAAGCCAGTTTTGCACACGCAGAATACCCAGGTTAAACTTGACGAGCCTAGCATATGCAGATATGGCCTCGGAACACTGAGGCCGAAAGGTCGAGCGTGAATCATATAGTAGATATGATCGACATAGTGATGTTCACCATTGAAAAGTACTCCATCTCATGTGATGATAGGACATGGTTTAGTTGATTTGGATCACGTGATCACTTAGATGATTAGAGGGATGTCTATCTAAGTGGGAATTCTTAAGTAATATGATTAATTGAACTTTAATTTATCATGAACTTAGTAGCTGATAGTATTTTGCATGTCTATGTTATTGTAGATCAATGGCCCGTGCTACCGTTCCTTTGAATTTTAATGCATTCCTAGAGAAAGCTAAGTTGAAAGATGATGGTAGCAACTACACGGACTGGGTCCGTAACTTGAGGATTATCCTCATTGCTGCACAGAAGAATTACGTCCTGGAAACACCGCTAGGTGCAAGTCCCACTGCAGGAGCAATGCCGGACGTTGTGAACGTCTGGCAGAGCAAAGCTGATGACTACTCGATAGTTCAGTGTGCCATGCTTTACGGCTTAGAACCGGGACTTCAACGACGTTTTGAACATCATGGAGCATATTGTTGATTGGAAATGATATAGAATTTCTGGATAGCATAAAAGGATACTTGAACAAGAGTTTTTCAATGAAAGACCTCGGTGAAGCTGCTTATATATTGGGCATCAAGATCTATAGAGATAGATCAAGACGCTTAACTGGACTTTCACAAAGCACATACCTTGATAAAGTTTTGAAGAAGTTCAAAATGGATCAAGCAAAGAAAGGGTTCTTGCATGTGTTACAAGGTGTGAAGTTGAGTCAGACTCAATGCCCGACCACTGCAGAAGATAGAGAGAAAATGGAAGTCATTCCCTATGCTTCAGCCATAGGTTCTATCATGTATGCAAAGCTGTGTACCAGACCTGATGTGTGCCTTGCTATTAGTTTAGCAGGGAGGTACCAAAGTAATCCAGGAGTGGATCACTGGACAGCGGTCAAGAACATCCTGAAATACCTGAAAAGGACTAAGGATATGTTTCTTGTTTATGGAGGTGACAAAGAGCTCGTCGTAAATGGTTACGTCGATGCAAGCTTTGACACTAATCCGGATGACTCTAAGTCACAAACCAGACACGTATTTATATTGAACGGTGGAGCTGTCAGTTGGTGCAGTTCTAAGCAAAGCATCGTGGCCGGATCTACGTGTGAAGCGGAGTACATAGCTGCTTCGGAAGCAGCAAATGAAGGAGTCTGGATGAAGGAGTTGATATCCGATCTAGGTGTCATACATAGTGCATCGGGTCCAATGAAAATCTTTTGTGACAATACTGGTGCAATTGCCTTGGCAAAGGAATCCAGATTTCACAAAAGAACCAAGCACATCAAGAGACTCTTCAATTCCATTCGCGATCAAATCAAGGAGGGAGACATAGAGATTTGCAAGATACATACGGATCTGAATCTTGCAGACCCGTTGACTAAGCCTCTCTCACGAGCAAAACATGATCAGCACCAAGACTCCATGGGTGTTAGAACCATTACCGTGTAATCTAGATTATTGACTCTAGTGCACGTGGGAGACTGAAGGAAATATGCCCTAGAGGCAATAATAAAGTTGTTATTTATATTTCCTTATATCATGATAAATGTTTATTATTCATGCTAGAATTGTATTAACCGGAAACTTAGTACATGTGTGAATACATAGACAAACAGAGTGTCACTAGTATGCCTCTGCTTGACTAACTCGTTGATCAAAGATGGTTAAGTTTCCTAGCCATAGACATGAGTTGTCATTTGATTAACAGGATCACATCATTAGAGAATGATGTGGTTGACAAGACCCATCCGTTAGCTTAGCACGATGATCGTTTAGTTTGTTGCTATTGTTTTCTTCATGACTTATACATGTTCCTATGACTATGAGATTATGCAACTCCCGAATACTGGAGGAACACTTAGTGTGCTATCAAATGTCACAACGTAACTGGGTGATTATAAAGATGCTCTACAGGTGTCTCCGATGGTGTTTGTTGAGTTGGCATAGATCGAGATTAGGATTTGTCACTCCGATTGTCGGAGAGGTATCTCTGGGCCCTCTCGGTAATGCACATCACTATAAGCCTTGCAAGCAATGTGACTGATGAGTTAGTTACGGGATGATGCATTACGGAATGAGTAAAGAGACTTGCCGGTAACGAGATTGAACTAGGTATTGAGATACCGACGATCGAATCTCTGGCAAGTAACATACCGATGACAAAGGGAACAACCTATGTTGTTATGCGGTTTGACCGATAAAGATCTTCTTAGAATATGTGGGAGCCAATATGAACATCCAGGTTCCTCTATTGGTTATTGACCGGAGATGAGTCTCGGTCATGTCTACATAGTTCTCGAACCCGTAGGGTCCGCACGCTTAACGTTCGATGACGATCGGTATTATGAGTTTATGTGTTTTGATGTACCGAAGGTTGTTCGGAGTCCCGGATGTGATCACGGACATGACGAGGAATCTCGTATTGGTCGAGACATAAAGATCGATATATTGGAAGGCTATGTTTGGACACCGGAATGGTTCCGGATGAGTTCGGGCATTTTCCGTAGTACCGGGAGGTTACCGGAACCCCCGGGGAGTCAATGGGCCTTATTAGGCCTTCGTGGAAGAGAGGAGGAGGAGGCCAGGTGGAGGGCGCGCCCCCCCAAGCCCAATCCGAATTGGGGTGGGGGGCCGGCCCCCTTTCCTTCTCTCCCTCTCCCTCTTCCTTTTTCTCCTACTCCAACTAGGGAAGGGGGGGGGAACCTACTCCTACTAGGAGTAGGAATCCCCCTTGGGGCGCGCCATAGAGAGGGCCGGCCCTCCCCTCGTCCACTCCTTTATATACGGGGGAGGGGGGCACCCCATAGACACACAAGTTGACAGTTGTCTTAGTCGTGTGCGGTGCCCCCCTCCACAGATATCCACCTCGGTCATATTGTTGTAGTGCTTAGGCGAAGCCCTGCGTCGGTAACTTCATCATCACCGTCATCACTGTGACGCCCCCGATTCAATCGTACACTAATCATGCACGCAAACGTGTACGATCAAGATCAGGGACTCACGTGAAGATATCACAACACAACTCTAAAACATAAATAAGTCATACAAGCATCATAATACAAGCCAGGGGCCTCGAGAGCTCGAATACAAGTGCTCGATCATAGACGAGTCAGCAGAAGCAACAATATCTGAGTACGGACATAAGTTAAACAAGTTGCCATAAGATGGCTAGCACAAACTGGGATACAGATCGAAAGAGGCGCAGGCCTCCTGCCTGGGATCCTCCTAAACTACTCCTGTTCGTCGTCAGCGGCCTGCACGTAGTCGTAGGCACCTCCGGTGTAGTAGGAGTCGTCGTCGACGGTGGCGTCTGGCTCCTGGGCTCCAGCATCTGGTTGCGACAACCAGGAAGAAAGGAAAGGGGGAAAGGGGGAGAAAAGCAACCGTGAGTACTCATCCAAAGTACTCGCAAGCAAGGAGCTACGCTACATATGCATGGGTATATGTGTAAAGGGCCATATCGGTGGACTGAACTACAGAATGCCAGAATAAGAGGGGATATCTAATCCTGTCGAAGACTACGCTTCAGGCCACCTCCATCTTGCAGCATGTAGAAGAGAGTAGATGATAAGTTCACCAAGTAGCATCGCATAGCATAAACCTACCCGGCGATCCCCTCCTCGTCGCCCTCTTAGAGAGCGATCACCGGGTTATATCTAGCACTTGGAATGGTGTGTTTTATTAAGTATCCGGTTCTAGTTGTCATAAGGTCAAGGTACAACTCCAAGTCGTCCTGTTACCGAAGATCACGGCTATTCGAATAGATAAACTTCCCTGCAGGGGTGCACCACATTACCCAACACGCTCGATCCCATTTGGCCGGACAGACTTTCCTGGGTCATGCCCGGCCTCGGAAGATCAACACGTCGCAGCCCCACCTAGGCACAACAGAGAGGTCAGCACGCTAGTCTAAATCCTATGCACGCAGGGGTCTGGGCCCATCGCCCATTGCACACCTGCACGTTGCGAACGCGGCCGGTAAGCAGACCTAGCCTCCCTAATACAAGAGCAGGCATTCTAGTCCAATCCGGCGCGCGCCGCTCAGTCGCTGACGTCAAGAAGGCTTCGGCTGATACCACGACGGCGAGTGCCCATAACTGTTCCCGCGCAGTTGGTTAGTGCGTATAGGCCAGTGGCTAGACTCAGATCAAATACCAAGATCTCGTTAAGCGTGTTAAGTATCCGCGAATGCTGACCAGGGCCAGGCCCACCTTTCTCCTAGGTGGTCTCAACCTTCCCTGTCGCTCCGCCACAAAGTAACAGTCGGGGGCCGTCGGGAACCCAGGCCCACCTCTACCGGGATGGAGCCACCTGCCCCTTCAGCCCCCATCTCCGACCAGTATCATAAGTAATGTAACAGTATAAAGTATATATCATATGCCCGTGATCACCTCCCGAAGTGATCACGGCCAAGTAGTATAGCATAGCAGACGGACAAGAGTGTAGGGCCACTGATGGAATACTAGCATACTATACTAAGCATTTAGGATTGCAGGTAAGGGTAACAACTGTAGCAACAATGACAGGCTATGCAGCAGAATAGGGTTAACGGAAAGCAGTAACATGCTACACTACTCTAATGCAAGCGTATAGATAAGAATAGGCGATATCTGGTGATCAAGGGGGGGGGCTTGCCTGGAAGCTCAGCCGAGAAGGAGGGGTCATCAACACCGTAGTCGAACTGGGGGTCGCCGGCAGTCTCGGGGTCTACCGGAAAGAAGTAACGGAGGGGGAACACAATAAATAATAGAGCAATCAAAGCAACACAAGGCATAACATGGCAATACACGGTGCTAGGTGTGCCCTAACGCAGTACTAGGTGATACCGGCGAAGAGGGGAAACATCCGGGAAAGTATCCCCGGTGTTTCGCGTTTTCGGACAGATGAACCGAAGGGGGAAAGTTGTGTGTTTGCTATGCTAGGGATGTGTGGCGGACGAACGGGCTGCGTATTCAGATTCGTCTCGTCGTTCTTAGCAACTTTTATGTACAAAGTATTTTCATTCGAGTTATGGATTATTTTATATTAATTTTTAATGTTTTAAATCATTTGCTAAATTATTTTTATTAAATTAATTTGAAATTAGTATTATTGCATCAGCATGACATCAACAGTCAACAGAGGTGTTGACTAGTCAAACTGACATGTGGGGTCCGCATGTCATAGGCTGTTTAATTAGCAGGTTAATTAAACAGAGTTAATTAGTTTACCTAATGATTAGGTTAATCTAAACATAATTAAGTTAAGTTACGTTAATTAATTAGTTTTTAAATATTTATTTTTTAATCTTTTTTATTAAACGTTCTGGGCGTGGGGCCCCTATGTCATAGGCACAGGGGGCCTTAGCGGGTTAGTGGGCAGGAGGGCGACGGGCGCCTGGGCGAGCGCTTGCCCGCAGGAGGTGCGGCGGGGCGAGGCCACCGGGCGCCACCGGCGGGCGGCCGCGGCGTGGCAGACATCGAGGGGCCCCAGCGGAGGCGTCCAGCAGGGCGGTGGAGGGAGCCGGGACGCGGACGGCGACAAGCGGCTCAGGTGGGGGCGAGGTCGAGGTCCAGCGGCGCGGCGCGCTGGTCGTGGCCGGAGCGGGCGCGCGGCTGCAGCGGAGGTAGGCGGACGCGACAGCGGGGACGTCCGCGCGCAGGTGTAGCAGTGCAGCAGCAGCAGGGCTGCACGGCGGAGGGAGGGCGGCAGCAGGGGCGGCCAAGGCAGGAGCGCATGGGAGGCATCGGGGCGTGGCCCGGGACGCGCAGGGGGAGGTAGGTGCGCGAACCGGGCGCAGGGAGTGAGGCGACGGTGCGGGGCGAGGCCACGGTGAGCGTGGGCCTCGGTGTCCAGAGCAGAGGGAGGCGCGCGGGGCGTCGTGGTGCGCGCCGGCGCACGCGCGCGTGCGAGTGGCGGGTGGTGGCCATACGGGAGGAGGGAAAGGAGGATAGGAGGGGGATTCGTCACATGGGAGCTGCAGGGGGAAGGCAGTGTGCTCGAGGAGGAGGCGACGACGATGGTGGGCAGCTCCGGCGAAGTAGTGGCAGGACGAGGCGGCGACGGTGTGCGTCGGGTGCGCCAGGGGCGTGGCCCAGATCTGGTCGGGGAGGTGGAGGAGGCGAGGAAGAAGCAGTCCGATGGGGGCGGTCGAGGATGGGTAGGTCGACGTGGAGGGCGGCGGTGGCGGCTCCGGCGACGTGGTCCCAGGCGGCGGCGGCGGGGTCGATTCCCCTGATCCAATCTGGGGCAGAGGAGGGGGAGGTGGATCGTGGTGGGGAGAGAAGTGGGGAGTGGGTGGTTAGGGTTTGGTCAGTGGGGGGGGGGGGTTATGCATAGGGTGAGGTGGGTTGGGCCGGCCATTGTGACCTGCGGGGTCGGCTGGTCCAGTTGGGCCAGGGGGTGGGGGGGTTTATCCTTTTGATTTTTTTGTTTTTCTTTTATTTTTCAATTTCTTTTCTGTTTATTTCATCTTTCAATTTGTTTTAGTTTTGTAAAACATATAGCTAGCTCCTAAATTAGTAATAGTAATTATACCACTGCCACAATTAACTTGGCACCTAAATATAATAGTTTGTAATTGTTTATCATTTTAAAAGCATTTAAATAATTGTTTTTGCTAATGTTTTACTCATTTTAGAGTATTGAGACATTTTATAAAAGTGTGGTTTCTGTGCCATATCTACCTATGCATTATTTGGCACAACCCGAACAATTTAGTTTTATATTTGAAAAGCTTTATCGTTTGACTTGATTTTGAGTTTGAATTTGAATCGGTTTCGAATCAACGCGAGTTTATCAACAGTAACCGAGGTGATGTGGCATCATTAGCAGAGGTTCACTGTAGCTTAATTATCCGGGCGCCACAATTCTCCTCCACTACAAGAAATCTCGTCCCGAGATTTAAGAGGTGGAGTAAGAGGGAAAGGTCTGGTTACAAATTTCTAACGAATCTTCTCGGTCTTGGTTGCTCTTCCTGAAGTAGTTGATCCTCCTCGTTGATGTCTTTATTTCTCTGCTTCAGGTCATCATGGTGAAGTCGACATCCTTTCTTCGGAAAATCCATCGTACTTATGAAAGAATAAAGGGGGAGTATTCCGGGAGAACGGACCTTAGCAACGTTGACTATCTGGTCGATAACATCGAGGAAGGTGGCGGAAAGTAACCCTCGAATTGAAATTTAAGACAATATCGAGAGAAAAGTAAGAAGGTGCAAAATAGAAGTTTCAAGCGCATAGGCAACCGTTCGTTGCCTGAAGCGAAGTGTGAAAGGGGTTCAGAGCAATGGGAATAAGTATTGCGTCTGATACCAGATTGATGATCTCATCGGAAGGTGGCTCGTGAATTACACACGAGGCCAGGCGCGAGAAATAATCTTTGGGAACATGGGGTGTACAGGAGAGTCAGGTTTCGATCCTGTGGAACTGTGGGTTATGGGCCCACCATGTGGGTTAAAAGTAGGAGGAGCGGTGACATCTTGCATGGTTATGATAGCAAGGCAGGTTAGAGGGTAGCCTGTCGATTATGTCGGCAACAACGTCGGTACCAAGGGCGAGGGACGAAGAGAAACATTTTCCTGCTCGTTGAACGAGGCGGACCAATAGGCAAAGTTCTCGTCCATCGGTGGCTACCAGAATGCCATCAACAAAAGCAACAGGGTCTTACTGACAAAGTTGTACACCGAGGTGTTTACATAAGCAGTGATTTATTACTGCTTAGATCATATAGATAACAAGAAAGGTTTAAACAAAACAATGGAAAGAAAAAGGTGATCATCAGATTAAACAGAACAATGGAAAGGAAAATGTGTTTAAACACATATTTCAGGGGTATATCCTTCCCAAGGACAAGCAGAGCACGATATCCATGACAGGATAGAAAGTAGAAAACCATTTAGGTAATGGGAGAGGAATTTCATGGCATTATCCATACAACGGTGTTCGGATAAAGAAAACTTAGCATTGCGCTTCCAATGCTCTTGTTGATGTTTGAGTACCACGGTCATGCTTAGAGATAGCATTGGCATGGCCTTCAAGCAAAGGTCAGACTTTGGATACACAAAGGATCCATCAGGAACAATTTGTAGAATAAGTCTTACGATTTTCTCATGGAAGAATGATTAACCTTGCTAAAAAGGAAGCTATAACAATAGGTCCTCCAGCCAGGTGTGCGAGGCATGACATCACCTTACCAGGTTATATGAAGGCAAATGTTATAACTCTTGGAATATGTTCCAACCATCATATCTGACCGAGATTCATATCTGATTGGTGTCAAGATAACTCAGACACGGGATTCCTGAAAAGAAAAGGTGCAACACAAATTGACGAGATGACATTGTAAGATTCTCGGGAAATGGACTATGGAAGCAGGTCCCGAAACCAGAGTTCAGCTTTAAACCAAGGAGAGGATGAGGAGGTGGGTGATGGACTCAGCGACATATCATTGAGATTTCCAAAAAGATGGATTTCCACAATCATGTGAACAAGGAGATAACATTAGTCAGATCAAATGATATAATGAGGTATGCTCGAGGAAAACATACACAATTAAACATTGGTTGAAAAGGTGCACCCAAAATATGGGCCTAGGTAGCATGATCAATGCTTAGAATGGTGATTCGATAACCAATGGTGTAAGAATTAAATGCCGACCATTAACTTCAAAGAAATAGGGTTGCTAGAAGTACAAAATCCAAGCAGCATGGTTCTCGTGTTGGTATCCCGGTTAAAATCAACACGGGGACCAAGAAAGAATGGTGAGGGTGAGAAGTATCACAATAACAAGAATTCCTAAGAGGTGGAGGAATCCTCACAACATTCTTGACATAAAAGATGGTAATACTCCAAGGTAAAGAAGAACAAATGTTGGATAGCAAGGAACTCAAGGTATAACACAGAACACGAACAAGTTTGTGTTGGAGGGAAGGCAGTAGAGTGGTCGATGATAACACTAATCATCAAGGGCAAGGATGGAATTCCTCACCATGAATTTTCAATTGATAACCTGGAAGAGCTCAGAATGCTGATGATGATCACGACACATTTGTCGAGAGATTTCATGAAGATGGAATCGATCGGCGATGACACCAAGTTAAAGGAATGATGAAGCGAAAGCTTATTGGAACCATGGGCACGACACAAACCCGAATTCAAGTTTTCTGTTCAAGGAGAAATGATATGACGAGGAAGATCGACTTAAGCTTAGCTCATCATCGATAGTTGTGCTCCGGGAATAAGGGCCAAGTAGCACAGTTAAAATCAGCACGATAATGATATAGCCAATCAGGCTAGGAATGACGTGATCGGGTACAAACTCATAAGTAAAGAAGATTACTAAGAGTTGTTTTAATCGCAGTGCGGACTCGATTCAGTTATCGGTGTTTTTGAGTGTTTAAAAACTCGGAGCCCATGAAAAATTGGAATCAGTGAGGATGTAGTACTTGATGAAGAACTCATAAGAGGTTATGCAGTTCCATGATAATCTCGAGCTACCAGGGGGTAATACTTGACGACAGATCAAAATAGAGGTTGGACTGGGGTATTGCTCTGCAGAAGACAAGGGCTTAAACTTGCACGAGAAATGATATTTAAAGGAGAACATGGTCGGAACCACGATTGCAAAAGGCCAGATCCCAGATATAAGATGAACTTATACCAAGGGAATAATTAATTTAAGAGAGGTTTTAATGATAAGATCTACATTGTGTCCATGGGCATGAACACAAAGTTCAAGGTTGACTCCCAATTCTCCAATGCATAACCTTTCATTCACTTCTCTAGATAAAAATGATTTCAATGTCAAACCTACCTGGTGAATTACCAGAGGAGTATGACCCGTGAAAACTTTCGGGTTCACAGAGATTAAGGAAGGCATAGGTTCAACCCATCGGGGCATCTTAGAAACATATACCACAAATTTTTAGGAGTAATTAACACAAGCTCGAAAGTGGAGCATGGTTGTCAAAGCATTATGCATCAGGGAAAGAACTCACAAGATTTGAATGTGTATGATACCATCGGATAACAACCCAGCAATGGGTTTGGCGGTCCATAACAGAGCTGACGTGAGTATTGGTACTCAATCAGAGGAAGAAAGAATGCAAAGGCATCAGATTATGGGAATAACTAACTAATTCAAATCTCAAATGCAAAGGAATTGCGATTTTCCAAATCAAGGGATCAGAAGCAAACACTCTGATTAAGGATGGATAAGTTGAGTAGACTTAGGGGTACAATCGATGGCAATTTGATTGGTCGTGATCCAACTCATGTTTAAAATGACGTCTGAGCTGGAAGGATGAATTCTAGGATCTGATTGAGGATTGCGAGCATTCGCAACATATTGAATCAACAGACTCAAAATGATAATGACAAGGGATGCCATTAAGATTACGAGACTTATGGGATTAACCATAATGCAAGCAAGCAAGAATTTCAAGAGCAATAGGCTGCTCAGGATTTTCGGAAGATCGGGTAGTATTTGAATGTATTTTTGTGAAACACATGAACAACTTTGGACGAATGGATACTCGGCAAGCGCGAGTAATTATCCGTAGGGGTATTCATGCGGCAAGGAACTGCAGGACAGTAAGCATAAAGAATTCTCGGAATATTGAAGAGTATTTCAGGACATCTTGTAATAACAAGAGCAGCTGGGGATGACAATATGAACGATAGGTGTAAGTAGTTATCCAGAGGGATTTATCGATGGAGGTGGATTGCAAAAGCGATGGCACATAGTCTCGAGAGCACATCATAGAGTATCTTCGGAATCTTCTGGTGCAGCAGGCGGTCATCGGTAACAAGGGGCTCTCCGGGTAGAAGTGATCACGAGATCCTAATGTTAGAGTTAGCCAAATTCATTTAACCAGAATAGAAGAGAGATCAGAGTCCCAGAGTATAGACGAGGAATAAAAGATCCTAATACTACCCAATGGCGACGTGGGCCCGTAAGCCACACAGCCATGTTAGTCAAAAGTTTTGCAATGTCTAGACTCGACTTCGGCCAAGGAGTGTGGAAGGGGGATTCCTACAGGCAGTCGGCTCTGATACCAACTTGTGACGCCCCCAATTCAATCATACACTAATCATGCAACGCAAACGTGTACGATCAAGATCAGGGACTCACGGGAAGATATCACATCACAACACTAAAACATAAATAAGTCATACAAGCATCATAATACAAGCCAGAGGCCTCGAGAGCTTGAATACAAGTGCTCGATCATAGATGAGTCAGCAGAAGCAACGATATCTGAGTACAGACATAAGTTAAACAAGTTGCCATAAGATGGCTAGCACAAACTGGGATACAGATCGAAAGAGGCGCAGGCCTCCTGCCTGGGATCCTCCTAAACTACTCCTGGTCATCGTCAGCGGCCTGCACGTAGTCGTAGGCACCTCCGGTGTAGTAGGAGTCGTCGTCGACGGTGGCGTCTGGCTCCTGGGCTCCAGCATCTGGTTGCGACAACCAGGAAGAAAGGAAAGGGGGGAAAGGGGGAGAAAAGCAACCGTGAGTACTCATCCAAAGTTCTCGCAAGCAAGGAGCTACGCTACATATGCATGGGTATATGTGTAAAGGGCCATATCGGTGGACTGAACTGCAGAATGCCAGAATAAGAGGGGGATAGCTAATCCTGTCGAAGACTACGCTTCAGGCCACCTCCATCTTGCAGCATGTAGAAGAGAGTAGATGGTAAGTTCACCAAGTAGCATCGCATAGCATAAACCTACCCGGCGATCCCCTCCTCGTCGCCCTGTTAGAGAGCGATCACCGTGTTATATCTGGCACTTGGAATGGTGTGTTTTATTAAGTATCCGGTTCTAGTTGTCATAAGGTCAAGGTACAACTCCAAGTCGTCATGTTACCGAAGATCACGGCTATTCGAATAGATAAACTTCCCTGCAGGGGTGCACCACATTACCCAACACGCTCGATCCCATTTGGCCGGACACACTTTCCTGGGTCATGCCCAGCCTCGGAAGATCAACACGTCGCAGCCCCACCTAGGCACAACAGAGAGGTCAGCACGCCGGTCTAAATCCTATGCGCGCAGGGGTCTGGACCCATCGCCCATTGCACACCTGCATGTTGCGAACGCGGCCGGTAAGCAGACCTAGCCTCCCTAATACAAGAGCAGGTGTTCCAGTCCAATCCGGCGCGCGCCGCTCAGTCGCTGACGTCAAGAAGGCTTCGGCTGATACCACGACGCCGAGTGCCCATAACTGTTCCCTCGTAGTTGGTTAGTGCGTATAGGCCAGTGGCCAGACTCAGATCAAATACCAAGATCTCGTTAAGCGTGTTAAGTATCCGCAAATGCCGACCAGGGCCAGGCTCACCTCTCTCCTAGATGGTCTCAACCTGCCCTGTCGCTGTGCCATAAAGTAACAGTCGGGGGCCGTCGGGAACCCAGGCCCACCTCTACCGGGATGGAGCCACCTGCCCCTTCAGCCCCCATCTCCGAAAAGTATCATAAGTAATGTAACAATATAAAGTATATATCATATGCCCGTGATCACCTCCCGAAGTGATCACGGCCCAGTAGTATAGCATAGCAGACGGACAAGAGTGTAGGGCCACTGATGGAATACTAGCATCCTATACGAAGCATTTAGGATTGCAGGTAAGGGTACCAACTGTAGCAACAATGACAGGCTATGCAGCAGAATAGGATTAACGGAAAGCAGTAACATGCTACACTACTCTAATGCAAGCAGTATAGATAAGAATAGGCGATATCTGGTGATCAAGGGGGGGCTTGCCTGGAAGCTCAGCCGAGAAGGAGGGGTCATCAACACCGTAGTCGAACTGGGGGTCGCCGGCAGTCTCGGGGTCTACCGGAAAGAAGTAACGGAGGGGGAACACAATAAATAATAGAGCAATCAAAGCAACACAAGGCATAACATGGCAATACGCGGTGCTAGGTGTGCCCTAACGCAGTACTAGGTGATACCGGCGAAGAGGGGAAACATCCGGGAAAGTATCCCCGGTGTTTCGCGTTTTCGGACAGATGAACAGGAGGGGGAAAGTTGTGTGTTTGCTATGCTAGGGATGTGTGGCGGACGAACGGGCTGCGTATTTGGATTCGTCTCGTCGTTCTGAGCAACTTTCATGTACAAAGTATTTTCATCCGAGTTACGGATTATTTTATATTAATTTTTAATGTTTTAAATCATTTTCTAAATTATTTTTATTAAATTAATTCGAAATTAGTATTATTGCATCAGCATGACGTCAGCAGTCAACAGAGGTGTTGACTAGTCAAACTGATGTGTGGGGTCCGCATGTCATAGGCTGTTTAATTAGCAGGTTAATTAAACAGAGTTAATTAGTTTACCTAATGATTAGGTTAATCTAAAGATAATTAATTAAGTTAATTAATTAATTAGTTTTTTTAATATTTATTTTTTAATCTTTTTTATTAAACGTTCTAGGGCGTGGGGCCCCTATGTCCTAGGCACAGGGGGCCTTAGCGGGTTAGCGGGCAGGAGGGCGACGGGCGCCCGGGTGAGCGCTTGCCCGCAGGAGGTGCGGCGGGGCGAGGCCACCGGGCGCCACCGGCGGGCGGCCGCGGCGTGGTAGGCATCGAGGGGCCCCAGCGGAGGCGTCCAGCAGGGCGATGGAGGGAGCCGGGACGCGGACGGCGGCTCAGGTAAGGGCGAGGTCGAGGTCCAGGGGCGTGGCGCGCTGGTCGTGGCCGGAGCGGGCACGCGGCCGCGGCGGAGGTAGGCGGACGCGGCAGCAGGGACGTCCGCGCGCAGGTGTAGCAGTGCAGCAGCAGGACTGCACGGCGGAGGGAGGGCGGCGGCAGGGGGCGGCCAAGGCGCGGCCATGGCAGGAGCGCATGGGATGCGTCGGGGCGTGGCCCGGGATGTGCAGGGGGAGGTAGGTCCGCGAACCGGGCGCAGGGAGTGAGGCGACGGTGCGGGGCGAGGCCATGGTGAGCGTGGGCCTTAGTGTCCAGAGCAGGGGGAGGCGCGCGGGGCGTCGTGGTGCGCGCCGGCGCACGCGCGCGCGCGAGTGGCGGGTGGTGGCCATACGGGAGGAGGGAAAGGAGGATAGGAGGGGGGTTCCTCACATGGGAGCTGCAGGGGAAAGGCAGTGTGCTCGAGGAGGAGGCGACGACGATGGTGGGCAGCTCTGGCGAAGTAGTGGCAGGACGAGGCGGCGACGGTGTGCGGCGGTGGCGTCGGGTGCACCAGGGGCGTAGCCCAGATCTGGTCGGGGAGGTGGAGGAGACGAGGAAGAAGCAGTCCGATGGGGGCGGTCGAGGATGGGAGGTCGACGTGGAGGGCGGTAGTGGCAGCTCCGGCGACGTGGTCCCAGGCGGCGGCGTCGGGGTTGATTCCCCCGATCCAATCGGGGGCAGAGGAGGGGGAGGTGGATCGTGGTGGGGAGAGAAGTGGGGGAGTGGGTGGTTAGGGTTTGGTCAGTGGGGGGGGGGTTATGCATAGGGTGAGGTGGGTTGGGCCGGCCATTGTGGCCTGCGGGGTCGGCTGGTCCAGTTGGGCCAGGGGGTGGGGGGGTTTATCCTTTCGATTTTTTTGTTTTTCTTTTATTTTTCAATTTCTTTTCTGTTTATTTCATCTTTCAAATTGTTTTAGTTTTGTAAAACATATAGCTAGCTCCTAAATTAGTAATAGTAATTATACCACTGCCACAATTAACTTGGCACCTAAATATAATAGTTTGTAATTGTTTATCATTTTAAAAGCATTTAAATAATGGTTTTTGCTAATGTTTTACTCATTTTAGAGTATTGAGACATTTAATAAAGTGTGGTTTCTCTGCCATAACTACCTATGCATTATTTGGCACAACCCGAACAATTTAGTTTTATATTTGAAAAGCTTTATCGTTTGACTTGATTTTTTGTTTTAATTTGGATCGGTTTCGAATCAACGCGAGTTTATCAACAGTAACCGAGGTGACGTGGCATCATTAGCAGAGGTTCACTGTAGCTTAATTATCCGGACGTCACAATCACGCCGTCGTACTGACGAAACTCTCCCTCGGCCTCAGCTGGATCAAGAGTACAAGGGACGTCACCGAGCTGAACGTGTGCAGATCGATGAGGTGCCGTGCGTTCTGTACTGGATCGGTTGGATCGCGAAGACGTTCGACTACATCAACCGCATTACTTAATGCTTCCGCTTTCGGTCTACGAGGGTACGTGGACACACTCTCCCGCTCGTTGCTATGCATCACATAGATAGATCTTGCGTGATCGTAGGTAAATTTTTTGAAATACTGCGTTCCCCAACATGAGCGTGAATCATATAGTAGATATGATCAACATAGTGATGTTTACCATTGAAAACTAGTCCATCTCACGTGATGATCAGACATGGTTTAGTTGATATGGACCACGTGATCATTTATATGACTAGAGGGATGTCTATCTAAGTGGGAGTTCTTAAGTAATATGATTAATTGAACTTTAATTTATCATGAACTTAGTCCTGATAGTTTTTGCATATCTATATTGTAGATCAATAGCTCGCGTATAGCTCCCCTATTTTATTTTTGATATGTTCCTAGAGAAAAAATAAGTTGAAAGATGATAGTAGCAATGATGCGGACTGGGTCCATGATCTGAGGATTATCCTTATTGCTGCACAAAAGAATTATGTCCTTGATGCACTGCTAGGTGACGGACCTATTGCAGGAGCAGATACAGACGTTATGAACGTTTGGCAAGCTCGGTATGATGACTACTTGATAGTTTAGTGCGCCATACTTTACGGCTTAGAACCGGGACTTCAAAAATGTTTTGAACGACAAGGAGCATATAAGATGTTCCAAGATCTGAAATTGGTATTTTAGACTCATGCCCGAGTCAAGAGGTATGCGACCTCTGACAAGTATTTTGCCTACAAGATGGAGGAGAATAGCTCAACCAGTGAGCATGTGCTCAGAATGTCTGAGTACTACAATCGCTTGAATCAAGTGGGAGTTTATCTTCCAGATAAGATAGTGATTGACAGAGTTCTCTAGTCACTATCACCAAGTTACTCGAACTTCGTGATGAAGTATAATATGCAAGGGATGACAAAAACGAGTCCCGAGCTCTTCGTGATGCTGAAATCGACGAAGGTAGGAATCAAGAAAAGCATCAAATGTTGATGGTTAACAAGACCACTAGTTCAAGTAAAGGGGCAAGGGAAAGAAAGGGAACTTCAAGAAGAATGGCAAGCAAGTTTCCACTCCCATGAAGAAGCCCAAAGCTAGACCCAAGCCTGAAACTGAGTGCTTCTACAGCAAAGGAAATGGTCACTGGAAGCGGAACTGCCCCAAATACTTGGCGGACAAGAAGGATGTCAAAGTGAACAAAAGTATATATGATATACATGTTATTGATGTGTACTTTACTAGTGTTCATAGTAGCATTTGGGTATTTGATACTGGTTCAGTTGCTATGATTAGTAACTCGAAACAGGAGTTACAAAATGAACAAAGACTAGTTGAGGGCGAGGTGACGATGTGTGTTGGAAATGATTCCAAGGTTGATAAGATCACCATCGCACACTCCCTTTACCTTCGGGGTTAGTGTTGAACCTAAAATAAATGTTATTTGGTGTTTGCGTTGAGCATAATATGATTGGATCATGTTTATTGCAATACGGTTATTCATTTAAGTCAAAGAATAATTGTTATTCGGTTTACATGAATAAAACCTTCTATGGTCATACACCCAAGGTGAATGGTTTATTGAATCTCAATCGTAGTGATACACATATTCATGATAGATGCCAAAAGATGCAAAGTTGATAATGATAGTGCAACATACTAGTGGCACTGCCGTTTAGGTCATATTGGTGTAAAGCGCATGAAGAAACTCCATGCGGATGGACTTTTGGAATCACTTGATTATGAATCATTTGATGCTTGCGAACCATGCCTCATGGGCAAGATGACTAAGACTCCGTTCTCCGGAACAATAGAGCGAGCCACTGACTTATTGGAAATAATACATACCGATGTATGCGGTCCGATGAGTGTTGAGGATCAAGGCGGGTATCGTTATTTTCTGACCTTCACAGATGATTTGAGCAGATATGGGTATATCTACTTAATGAAACACAAGTCTGAAACATTTGGAAAGTTCAAAGAATTTCAGAGTGAAGTTGAGAATCATCGTAACAAGAAAATAAAGTTTCTACGATCTGATCGCGGAGGCGAATATTTGAGTTACAAGTTTGGCCTTCATTTGAAACAATGTGGAATAGTTTCGCAGCTCACGCCACCTGGAACACCACAACATAATGGTGTGTCCGAATGTCGTAACCGTACTTTATTAGATATGGTGCGATCTATGATGTCTCTTTGATACGTCCATTTTGCATCATGCTTTTATATCGATATTTATTGCATTATGGGCTGTTATTACACATTATGTCACAATACTTATGCATATTCTCTTTTATTTTACAACGTTTACATGAAGAGGGAGAATGCCGGCAGCTGGAATTCTGGGCTGGAAAAGGAGCAAATATTAGAGACCTATTCTGCACAGCTCCAAAAGTCTTGAAACTTCACGGAAGTCATTTTTGGAATTTATAAAAATACTGAGCGAAGAAAATACCAGAGGGGGCCCACACCCTGGCCACGAGGGTGGGGGGCGCGCCCTGCCCCCTGGGCGCGCCCCCTGCCTTATGGACCCCCTGGCAGGCCTCCGGTGCCCATCTTTGGCTATATGGTGTCTTCTACCCTGGAAAAAAATCATAAGAAACCTTGCGGGATGAAACACCGCCGCCACTAGGCGGAACCAATCTAGGGCTCAGGGAGAGCTGTTCTGCCGGGGAAACTTCTCTCCGGGAGGGGGAAATCATCGCCATCGTCATCACCAACGATCCTCTCATCGGGAGGGGGTCAATCTCCATCAACATCTTCACCAACACCATCTTCTCTAAAACCCTAGTTCATCTCTTGTATCCAATCTTTGTATCAAAACCTCAGATTGGTACCTGTAGGTTGCTAGTAGTGTTGATTACTCCTTGTAGTTGATGCTAGTTGGTTTACTTGGTGGAAGATCATATGTTCAGATCCATTATGCATATTAATACTCCTCTAATTATGAACATGAATATGCTTTGTGAGTAGTTATGTTTGTTCCTGAGGACATGGGAGAAGTCTTGCTATTAGTAGTCATGTGAATTTGGTATTCGTTCGATATTTTGATGAGATGTATGTTGTCTTTCCTCTAGTGGTGTTATGTGAACGTCGACTACATGACACTTCACCATTGTTTGGGCATAGAGGAAGGCATTGGGATGTAATAAGTAGATGATGGGTTGCTAGAGTGATAGAAGCTTAAACCCTAGTTTATGCGTTGCTTCGTAAGGGGCTGATTTGGATCCATATGTTTCAAGCTATGGTTAGGTTAACCTTAATACTTGTTTTGTAGTTGCGGATGCTTGCAATAGGGGTTAATCATAAGTGGGATGCTTGTCCAAGAAAGGACAGCACCCAAGCACCGGTCCACCCACATATCAAATTATCAAAGTACCGAACGCGAATCATATGAGCGTGATGAAAACTAGCTTGACGATAATTCCCATGTGTCCTCAGGAGCGCTTTTCTCTATATAAGAGTTTGTCTAGGCTTGTCCTTTTCTACAAAAAGGATTGGGACAACTTGCTGCACTTTATTTACTCTTGTTACTTGTTACCCATCACAAATTACCTTATCACAAAACTATCTGTTACAGATAATTTCAGTGCTTGCAGAGAATACCTTACTGAAAACCGCTTGTCATTTCCTTCTGCTCCTCGTTGGGTTCGACACTCTTACTTATCAAAAGGACTACGATAGATCCCCTACACTTCTGGGTCATCAAGACTCTTTTCTGGTGCCGTTGCCGGGGAGTTAAGCGCCTTTGGTAGGTGGAATTTGGTAAGGAAAAATTTATATAGTGTGCTGAAATTTACTGTCACTTGTTACTATGGAACATAATCCTTTGAGGGGTTTGTTCGGGGTATCTTCACCCCGTCCGGAACCACAATTAGCTATCCCTCAACCTACTGAACCTACTGAAAATGTCTACTTTGAAATTCCTTCGGGTATGATAGAGAAACTGCTAGCTAATCCTTTTGCAGGAGATGGAACATTGCATCCCGATTTACACCTAATCTATGTGGATGAAGTTTGTGGATTATTTAAGCTTGCAGGTATGCCCGATGATGTTATCAAGAAGAAGGTCTGCCCTTTATTTTTGAAGGGAGAGGCATTGACATGGTATAGGCTATGTGATGATATGGGATCATGGAACTACAAACGATTGAAATTGGAATTTCATCAGAAGTTTTATCCTATGCATCTTGTTCATCGTGATCGTAATTACATATATAATTTTTGGCCTCGCGAAGGAGAAAGCATCGCTCAAGCTTGGGGGAGGATTAAGTCAATGTTATATTCATGCCCCAATCATGAGCTCTCAAGAGAAATGATTATTCAAAAAATTTATGCTCGGCTTTCTCTCAATAATCGCTCCATGCTCGATACTTCTTGTACTGGCTCTTTTATGATGAAGACTGTTGAATTCAAATGGGATTTATTGGAAAGAATTAAACGCAACTCTAAAGATTGGGATCTCGACGAAGGTAAGGAGTCAGGTATAACACCTAAGTTTGATTGTGTTAAATCTTTTATGGATACCGATGTTTTCCGTGAATTTAGCACTAAATATGGACTTGACTCTGAGATAGTAGCTTCTTTCTGTGAATCATTTGCTACTCATGTTGATCTCCCTAAGGAGAAGTGGTTTAAATATAATCCTCCCATTGAAGTAAATGTAGTTGCACCTATTAAAGTTGAAGAAAAGACTATCACTTACAATGATCCTATTGTTCCTACTGCTTATGTTGAGAAACCACCTTTCCCTGTTAGAATAAAGGATCATGCTAAAGCTTCAACTGTAGTCAACAAAAGTAATATTAGGACACACAAACCCCCTGAGCAAGTTAAAGTTGAACCTAATATTGCTATAGTTAAAGATCTCTTGGCTGATAATATCGATGGGCATGTTATTTACTTCTGTGATGAGACTGCTAGAATTGCTAAACCTGGTGCTAAATATAAACATAGACTTGTGGTAGGCATGCCTGTTATTTCTGTTAAAATAGGAGATCATTGTTATCATGGCTTGTGTGATATGGGTGCTAGTGCTAGTGCAATACCTCATTCTTTATACGAAGAAATTATGCATGATATTGCACCTGCTGAGATAGAAGATATCGATGTTACCATTAAGCTTGCCAATAGAGATACTACTTCAACGATTGGGATTGTTAGAGATGTTGAAGTCTTGTGTGGGAAGGTTAAATATCCTGCTGATTTTCTTGTTCTTGGTTCCCCACAAGATAGCTTTTGTCCCATTATATTTGGTAGACCCTTCTTGAACACTGTTAATGCCAGGATAGACTGCGAAAAGGATGTTGTTACTATTGGTTTGGGGGATATGTCTCATGAGTTTAATTTTGCTAAATTTAGTAGACAACCCCGTGATGAGGAATTGCCTAGTAAAGATGAAATTATTGGTCTTTCTTCTAATGTCGTGCCTCCTAGTGATCCTTTAGAACAATATTTGCTAGACCATGAAAATGATATGTTTATGAATGAAAGAAGGGAAATAGATGAAGTATTCCTTAAACAGGGACCTATTCTGAAACACAACTTGCCTGTTGAAATCCTAGGGGATCCTCCTCCACCCAAGGGTGATCCCGTGTTTGAGCTTAAACCATTACCTGATACTCTCAAATATGCTTATCTTGATGAAAAGAAGATATATCATGTTATTATTAGTGCTAACCTTTCAGAGAAGGAGGAAGAGAAATTATTGAAAACTCTGAAGAAGCACCGTGCTGCTATTGGATATACTCTTGATGATATTAAGGGCATTAGTCCCACTCTATGTCAACACAAAATAAATTTGGAGAAAGACGTCAAACCAGTTATTGATCACCAACGACGGCTAAATCCTAAGATGAAAGAAGTGGTAAGAAAGGAAATATTAAAGCTCCTTGAGGTAGGTATAATTTATCCCGTTGCTGATAGTCAGTGGGTAAGTCATGTCCATTGTGTCCCTAAGAAGGGAGGTATTACTGTCGTTCCTAATGATAAAGATGAATTGATCCCGCAAAGAATTATTACAGGTTATAGGATGGTAATTGATTTCCGCAAATTAAATAAAGCTACAAAAAAGATCATTACCCTTTGCCTTTTATTGATCAAATGCTAGAAAGATTATCCAAACATACACATTTTTGCTTTCTAGATGGTTACTCTGGTTTCTCTCAAATACTCGTGTCAGCTGAGGATCAAGAAAAGACCACTATTACTTGCCCTTTCGGTACTTTTGCTTATAGACGTATGCCTTTTGGTTTATGTAATGCACCTGCTACCTTTCAAAGATGCATGATGGCTATATTCTCTGACTTTTTTGAAATTTTTTGTGAGGTTTTCATGGATGATTTCTCCGTTTATGGATCCTATTTTGATGATTGCTTGAGCAACCTGGATCGAGTTTTGCAGAGATGTGAAGAAACTAATCTTGTCTTGAATTGGGAGAAATGCCACTTTATGGTTAATGAAGGCATTGTCTTGGGGCATAAAATTTCTGAAAGAGGCATCAAAGTTGATAAAGCTAAAGTTGATGCTATTGAAAAGATGTCATGTCCTAAGGACATCAAAGGTATAAGAAGTTTTCTGGGTCATGCCGGTTTTTATAGGAGGTTAATTAAGGACTTCTCAAAAATTTCTCGGCCTCTGACTAATCTATTACAAAAAGATATTCCTTTTGTCTTTGATGATGATTGTGTAGAGGCATTTGAAATACTTAAGAAAGCTTTGATTTCTGCACCTATTATTCACCCACCTGATTGGAATTTACCTTTTGAAATTATGTGTGATGCTAGTGATTATGCTGTAGGTGTTGTTCTAGGGCAAAGAGTTGATAAGAAATTAAATGTTATTCAATATGCTAGTAAAACTCTAGACAATGCCCAGAGAAATTATGCTACTACTGAAAAAGAATTTTTAGCAGTTGTTTTTGCTTGTGATAAGTTCAGAACTTATATTGTTGATTCTAAAGTAACTATTCACACTGATCATGCTGCTATTAAATACCTTATGGAAAAGAAAGATGCTAAACCTAGACTTATTAGATGGGTTCTCTTGCTACAAGAATTTTATTTACATATTATTGATAGAAAGGGAGCTGAGAACCCCGTTGCAGACAACTTGTCTAGGTTAGAGAATGTTCTTGATGACCCACTACCTATTGATCATAGCTTTCCTGATGAACAATTGGCTGTCATAAATGCTTCTCGAACTGCTCCATGGTATGCTGATTATGCTAATTACATTGTTGCTAAATTTATACCACCTAGTTTCACATACCAGCAAAAGAAAAAGTTTTTCTATGATTTGAGACATTACTTTTGGGATGACCCACATCTTTATAAAGAAGGAGTAGATGGTGTTATTAGATGTTGTGTACCTGAGCATGAACATGAACAGATCCTACGCAAGTGTCACTCCGAGGCTTATGGAGGGCACCACGCTGGAGATAGAACTGCACATAAGGTATTGCAATCCGGTTTTTATTGGCCTACTCTCTTCAAGGATGCCCGTAAGTTTGTCTTGTCTTGTGATGAATGTCAAAGAATTGGTAATATTAGTAGACGTTAAGAAATGCCTATGAATTATTCACTTGTTATTGAACCATTTGATGTTTGGGGCTTTGATTATATGGGACCGTTTCCTGCCTCTAATGGATATACACATATTTTAGTTGTTGTTGATTACGTTACTAAGTGGGTAGAAGCTATTCCAACTAGTAGTGCTGATCATAACACTTCTATTAAAATGCTTAAAGAAGTTATTTTTCCAAGGTTTGGAGTCCCTAGATATTTAATGACTGATGGCGGTTCACATTTTATTCATGGTTCTTTTCGTAAAATGCTTGCTAAGTATGATGTTAATCATAGAATTGCATCTCCTTATCACCCATAGTCTAGTGGTCAAGTAGAATTGAGTAATAGAGAGCTCGAATTAATTTTGCAAAAGACTGTTAATAGATCTAGAAAGAATTGGTCCAAAAAACTGGATGATGCATTATGGGCCTATAGAACTGCATATAAAAATCCTATGGGTATGTCTCCGTATAAAATGGTTTATGGAAAAGCATGTCACTTACCTCTCGAACTAGAACATAAGGCATATTGGGCCATTAAAGAGCTCAATTATGACTTTAAACTTGCTGGTGAGAAGAGACTATTTGACATTAGCTCACTTGATGAGTGGAGAACCCAGGCTTATGAGAATGCCAAGCTGTTTAAAGAAAAAGTTAAAAGATGGCATGACAAAAGGATACAAAAGTGTGAGTTTAACGTAGGTGATTATGTTTTGCTATACAACTCTCGTTTAAGATTTTTTCAGGAAAACTCCTCTCTAAATGGGAAGGTCCTTACGTTATCGAGGAGGTCTATCGTTCCGGTGCCATAAAAATCAACAACTTCGAAGGCACAAATCCGAAGGTGGTGAACGGTCAAAGAATCAAACATTATATCTCAGGTAATCCCATAAAAGGGACACTTTCCAGATCGTTTCAGACTTTGAAAAGGAATAGGTATGTGGTACGGTAAGTAAACCGACTCCAAAACAGTTCTAATGGCACTTTTTCTCCGTTTTGGAATATTTAAGAAAATAGGAAAATAAGAAGTAGTCCGAAAGGGACACAAGGGTGGAGGGCGCGCCCTACCCCCTGGGCGCGCCCCCTGCCTCGTGGGCACCTCATGTGCCATCCGGACTCCGTTTTCTTGCACGATACTTCTTTTGGTCAGTAAAAATTCATTATATAATCTCCCGAAGGTTTTGACCAACGTATCACGCAAATATCCTCTGTTTTCGTTTCGAGCTGTTTTTCTGACAGATCTAGGTCACCATGACATCTCGAAGCGCCCCCAAGGACAAGTTCTTCGAGAAGGTCATCAACCCCTACCTCGCGGAAGTATTGCAACACCCTCAAACCATTGAGATGCGTGATGGGTTGCTGCACATCCGCGATGTTGAGGGACCAAGGAGGACCGGAAGCATGGAGACAAGGCTTGAAGCAATGGAGCAACAAGTCTTCAAGTGTCAGGAGATGGTGGAGCGTGGACTCGACTCCAATCACATAATGATCACGGAGTTCATCAACAACCACAAGCTGGACGCCAAGGACATTGGGGAGGCCATCTTCAAGCTTCACGAGAAAAGCAAGCACCTCCAAGCCCAGATCTATGACCTGCAAAACCAAAACTGTGAGTATGAATATAGATTCAAGAGGATGAGTTTGGCTGCAGATTTGAGGATTCCGGAGACTCGATCGTCTTTCTATGATGGTGAGCCTATGCCTTGGAAGATGGACGACAAGCCTACATCATCAACAACTCCATCATCACCACCTCCGAAGAAGGACATAATCACATGGGTATGGGCACTCCCCTTGGCAACTGCCAAGCTTGGGGGAGGTGCCCCGGTATCGTATCACCATCACACTCCTATCTTTACCGTTTTTCTTAGTTCGATCTTTTTAGTCATATCTTGATCTAGTAGAATAAAGTTTTAGTATGATTTAGTTTTGAGTTTTTCTTTATGATCCCTCTGTGTAATCGAGTCCGTGAGCTATATATAATAAATATTAGTGTTGAGTCAAGGGCTTAATTATCTTGCTATGATCTCAAGAGAATTAAAGAAAAGAGAAAGAATAAAAAGAAATAAAAGAGAGCATGTGGATCTTATGGAGAGTAATGACTTCACATATAAAGAGTATGATGAATAAAAGTTGTTGAGAGTTGACAAACCCAGTTTTGGTCATCGTTGCAATTAATAGGAAGTAATAAAGAAAGAGAGGTTTTCACATATAAATACACTATCTTGGACATCTTTTACGATTGTGAGCACTCATTAAAATATGACATGTTAAAGAGTTGATGTTGGACAAGGAAGACAACGTAATGGGTTATGTTTTCTTATATCTGAAATAAAGTATATTGTCATGGATCATCCAACATGTTGAGCTTGCCTTTCCCCCTCATGCTAGCCAATTCTTTGCACCAAGTAGAGATACTACTTGTGCTTCCGATTATCCCTTAAACTTGTTTTGCCATGAGAGTCCACCATACCTACCTATGGATTGAGTAAGATCCTTCAAGTAAGTTGTCATCGGTGCATGCAATAAAAATTGCTCTCTAAATATGTATGATTTATTAGTGTGGAGAAAATAAGCTTTATACGATCTTGTGATGTGGAAGAAATAAAAGCAACGGACTGCATAATAAAGGTCCATATCACAAGTGGCAATATAAAGTGACGTTCTTTTGCATTAAGATTTCGTGCATCCAACCATGAAAGCGCATGACAACCTCTGCTTCCCTCTGCGAAGGGCCTGTCTTTTACTTTTGTCTTATTCCTTATGCAAGAGTCATGGTGATCTTCACCTTTCCTTTTTATGTTTTATCCTTTGGCAAGCACATTGTGTTGGAAAGATCCTGATATATGTACCCAATTGGATATAAGTTAGTATGAGCTGTTATTGTTGACATTACCCTTGAGGTAAAAGGTTGGGAGGTGAAACTATAAGCCCCTATATTTCTCTGTGTCCAATTAAAACTCCGTAACCACAAGTATTGCGTGAGTGTTAGCAATTGTGAAATACTAAATGATAGTTGAGTATGTGGACTTGCTGAAAAGCTCTTATATTGACTCTTTCCGATGTTATGATAAATTGCAATTGCTTCAATGGCTGAGATTATAGTTTGTTGGTTCTCAATAAAGTTTCTGATTCATACTTTACATTGTGAATAGATTATTACTTGAGCATAAGAAATCATATGACAATATATATAGCATCACTATATATATATATATGTTGCTGTTATAAGAATGATCATGATGCCCTCATGTCCGTATTTTATTTTATCGACACCTCTATCTCTAAACATGTGGACATATTTATCGTTATCGGCTTCCGCTTGAGGACAAGCCAGGTCTAAGCTTGGGGGAGTTGATACGTCCATTTTGGATCATGCTTTTATATCGATATTTATTGCATTATGGGTTGTTATTACACATTATGTCACAATACTTATGCATATTCTCTCTTATTTTACAAGGTTTACATGAAGAGGGAGAATGCCGGCAGCTGGAATTCTGGGCTGGAAAAGGAGCAAATATTAGAGACCTATTCTGCATAGCTCCAAAAGTCCTGAAACTTCATGTAAGTCATTTTTGGAATTTATAAAAAATACTGAGCGAAGAAAATACCAGAGGGGGCCCACACCCTGGCCACGAGGGTGGGGGCGCGCCCTACCCCCTGGGCGCGCCCCCCTACCTCGTGGGCCCCCTGGCAGGCCTCCGGTGCCCATCTTTGGCTATATGGTGTCTTCTACCCTGGAAAAAAATCATAAGAAACCTTGCGGGACGAAACACCGCCGCCACGAGGCGGAACCTTGGCGGAACCAATCTAGGGCTCCGGCAGAGCTGTTCTGCCGGGGAAACTTCTCTCCGGGAGGGGGAAATCATCGCCATCGTCATCACCAACGATCCTCTCATCGGGAGGGGGTCAATCTCCATCAACATCTTCACCAACACCATCTTCTCTAAAACCCTAGTTCATCTCTTGTATCCAATCTTTGTATCAAAACCTCAGATTGGTACCTGTAGGTTGCTAGTAGTGTTGATTACTCCTTGTAGTCGATGCTAGTTGGTTTACTTGGTGGAAGATCATATGTTCATATCCATTATGCATATTAATACTCCTCTGATTATGAACATGAATATGCTTTGTGGGTAGTTACATTTGTTCCTGAGGACATGGGAGAAGTCTTGCTATTAGTAGTCATGTGAATTTGGTATTCGTTCGATATTTTGATGAGATGTATGTTGTCTTTCCTCTAGTGGTGTTATGTGAATGTTGACTACATGACACTTCACCATTGTTTGGGCCTAGAGGAAGGCATTGGGATGTAATAAGTAGATGATGGGTTGCTAGAGTGACAGAAGCTTAAACCCTAGTTTATGCGTTGCTTCGTAAGGGGCTGATTTGGATCCATATGTTTCAAGCTATGGTTAGGTTTACCTTAATACTTCTTTTGTAGTTGCGGATGCTTGTAATAGGGGTTAATCATAAGTGGGATGCTTGTCCAAGAAAGGACAGCACCCAAGCACCGGTCCACCCACATATCAAATTATCAAAGTACCGAACGCGAATCATATGAGGGTGATGAAAACTAGCTTGACGATAATTCCCATGTGTCCTCGGGAGCGCTTTTCTCTATATAAGAGTTTGTCCAGGCTTGTCCTTTGCTACAAAAAGGATTAGGACAACTTGCTGCACTTTATTTACTCTTGTTACTTGTTACTCGTTACAAATTACCTTATCACAAAACTATCTGTTACCGATAATTTTAGTGCTTGCAGAGAATACCTTACTGAAAACCGCTTGTCATTTCCTTCTGCTCCTCGTTGGGTTCGACACTCTTACTTATCGAAAGGACTACGATAGATCCCCTACACTTGTGGGTCATCACTCTTACCGATTTATCACTATCGTTTTGGGGTTATGCATTAGAGACAGCTGCATTCACGTTAAATAGGGCACCATCTAAATCCATTGAGACGACACCATATGAACTGTGGTTTAGCAAGAAACCTAAGCTGTCGTTTCTTAAAGTTTGGGGCTGTGATGCTTATGTGAAAAAGTTTCAACCTGATAAGCTCGAACCCAAATTGGAGAAATGCGTCTTCATAGGATACCTAAAGGAAACTGTTGGGTACACCTTCTATCACAGATCTGAAGGCAAGATATTCGTTGCTAAGAATGGATCCTTTCTAGAGAAGAAGTTTCTCTCGAAAGAAGTGAGTGGGAGGAATGTAGAACTTGATGAGGTAATTGTACCTTCTCTCGAATTAGAAAGTAGTTCATCACAGAAATCAGTTCCAGTGATTCCTGCACCAATTAGTGAGGAAGCTAATGATGATGATCATGAAACTTCAGATCAAGTTACTACCGAACCTCGTAGGTCAACCAGAGTATGGTCCGCACCAGAGTGGTACGATAGTCCTTTCTGGAAGTCATGTTACTAGACCATGACGAGCCTACGAACTATGAGGAAGCGATGATGAGCCCAGATTCCGCGAAATGGCTTAAGGCCATGAAATCTGAGATGGGATCCATGTATGAGAACAAAGTATGGACTTTGATTGACTTGCCCGATGATCGGCGAGCCATTGAGAATAAATGGATCTTCAAGAGGAAGACGGGCGCTAATAGTAGTGTTAATATCTACAAAGCTCGAATTATCGCAAAAGTTTTCGACAAGTTCAAGGTGTTGACTACAATAAGATTTTCTCACTCGTAGTGATGCTTAAGTCTATCCGAATCATGTTAGCGATTGCCACATTTTATGAAATCTGGAAAATGGATGTCAAAACTGCATTCCTTAATGGATTTCTTAAAGAAGAGTTGTATATGATGCAACAAGAAGGTTTTGTCAATCGTAAAGGTGCTAACAAAGTGTGCAAGCTGCAGCGATCCATCTATGGACTGGTGCCAGCATCTCGGAGTTGGAATATACACTTTGATAAAGTGATCAAAGCATATAGTTTTATACAGACTTTTGGTGAAGCCTGTATTTACAAGAAAGTGAGTGGGAGCACTACAGCCTTTCTGATAAATAAATGTGAATGACATATTGTTGATCGAAAATGATGTAGAATTTTCTGGGAAGCATAAATGAGTGTTTGAAAGGATTTTTTCAAAGAAAGACCTGAGTAAAGCTACTTACATATTAGGCATCAAGATCTATAACTATAGATCAAGACGCTTGATAAGACTTTCAATGAGTACATCCTTGATAAGATTTTGAAGAAGTTCAAAATGGATCAGTCAAAGAAGGAGTTCTTGCCTGAGTCGTAAGGTGTGAAGTTGAGTAAAGACTCAAAACCCGACCACGGCAGAAAATAGAAAGAGAATGAAAAGGCATTCCCTATGCCTCAGTCATAGGTTCTATAAAGTATGCTATGCTGTGTACCAGACCTATTGTATACCTTAGCATGATTTTGGCAAGGGAGTACAATAGTGATCTAGGAGTAGATCACTGGACAGCGGTCAAAATTATCCTTAGAGGACTAAGGAAATATTTCTCGGTTATGGAGGTGATAAAAGAGTTCGTCGTAAAGAGTTATGTCGATGCAAGCTTTGGCACCAATCTGGATGACTCCGAGTCTCGATCTAGATACATATTGAAAATAGGAGCAATTAGCTAGAGTAGCTCCATGCAGAGCATTGTAGACATAGAAATTTGCAAAATACATACGGATCTGAATGTGGCAGACCCGTAGACTAAAACTTCTCTCACAAGCAAAACATGATCACACCTTATTACTCTTGGGTGTTAATCACATAGCGACGTGAACTAGATTATTGACTCTAGTAGAACCCTTTTTGAGTATTGGTCACATGGCTATGTGAACTATGGGTAAAGATGTGAACTATTGATGTTAAATCACATGGCGATGTGAACTAGATTATTGACTCTAGTGCAAGTGGGAGACTGAAGGAAATATGCCCTAGAGGCAATAATAAAGTTATTATTTTATTTCCTTATATCATGATAAATTTTTATTATTCATGCTAGAATTGTATTAACCGGAAACTTGATACATGTGTGAATACATAGACAAACAAAGTGTCCCTAGTATGCCTCTACTAGACTAGCTCGTTAATCAAAGATGGTTAAGTTTCCTGACCATAGACATGTGTTGTCATTTGATGAACGGGAACACATCATTAGAGAATGATGTGATGGAGAAGAAGCATCCGTTCGCTTAGCATTATGATCGTTGAGTTTTATTGCTATTGCTTTCTTCATGACTTTACATGTTCCTCTGACTATGAGATTATGCAACTCCCGAATACCGGAGGAACACCTTGTGTGCTATCAAACGTCACAACGTAACTGGGTGATTATAAAGATGCTCTACAGGTGTCTCCGAAGGTGTTTGTTGGGTTGGCATAGATCGAGATTAGGATTTGTCACTCCGTGTATCGGAGAGGTATCTCTAGGCCCTCTCGGTAATGCACATCACTATAAGCCTTGCAAGCAATGTGACTAATGACTTAGTTGCGGGATGATGCATTACGGAACGAGTAAAGAGACTTGCCGGTAACGAGATTAAACTAGGTATGATGATACCGACGATCGAATCTCGGGTAAGTAACATACCGATGACAAAGGGAATGACGTATGTTGTTATGCGGTTTGACCGATAAAGAGCTTCATAGAATATGTAGGAGCCAATATGAGCATCCAGGTTCCGCTATTGGTTATTGACTGCAGATGTGTCTCGGTCATGTCTACATAGTTCTCGAACCCGTAGGGTCCGGATGCTTAACGTTCGATGACGATGTGTATTATGAGTTATGTGATTTGATGACCGAAATTTCTTCAGAGTCCTAGATGAGATCACGGACATGATGAGGAGTCTCGAAATGGTCGAGAGGTAAAGATTCATATATAGGACGATGGTATTTGAACACCGGAAGTGTTCCGGGTGATACCGGTCACCGGAAGGGGTTCCGGGCAACCCCCGGCAAAGATATGGGCTTAATGGGCCAAGTAAGGGAACACACAAGCCCACAAGGGGCTGGTGCGCCCCCTATAGGGCCAGCCATGTGGGGAGAAAGGAAAAGGAGAGGAGGAAAAGGAAAGTATGAAGTAGGACTCCTACTTCCTTCCCCTCCCCCCTCCTTCCTTTCCCCCTTGTCCAAATATGGTGGGGGGGCGAATTGGACTAGGGGCCCAAGTAGGATTCCTCCTACTTGGGCGCACCCTAGACTGCCTCCCGCCCTCTCCCTCCTTTATTTACGTGGGGAGGGCACCCCTAGAACACACATCAATTGTTCCTAGCAGTGTGCGGCGCCCCCCTCCACAGTTAACACCTCGGTCATATCGTCGTAGTGCTTAGGCGAAGCCCTGCGCCATTAACTTCATCATCACTGTCGCCACACCGTCGTGCTGACGGAACTCTCCCTCGTCCTCAACTGGATCAAGGGCTCGAGGGACGTCATCGTGCTGAACGTGTGTTGAACTCGGAGGTGTCGTACGTTCGGTACTTAGATCGGTTGGATCACGAAGACGTTCGACTACATCAACCGCGTTACTAAACGCTTTCGCTTTCGGTCTACGAGGGTACGTGGACACACTCTCCCCGCTCGTTGCTACGCATCTCCTAGATAGATCTTGCGTGATCGTAGGTAAATTTTTTGAAATACTGCGTTCCCCAACACCCAGATCCCTCCGCCGCCGGTCTCCCCTCCTCCTCCCTCCTCCCTCGCCGCCGCCAGGGGGGCGGCCGGGCTAAGCCCGACCGGCGCCGGCGCCGGTGGGGCTTGTCTTCCTCCTCCGCGCGATGGGTGCGGCGCGGACTCTTCCATCGAGGGCGGGCGCGGGGCACCGCGGCGTGGTGGCGCGCGGCCCCTCGGCGGTGCGTGGCGCTGCGCGTGGAGCGCGCCTCGCCGCGGCGGCCGGATCAGCCCGGCAGGCGGCGGCTGGGGTCCGACTTCGGGCTGCTGGCGGCTGCGGTGGTTCCTCTCTATCGCGGGCATGCGGCGGTGGTGCGGCTCGGCCGGTGGCGGTCCGGCGACCTGGTGCTGGTGGCCGGCGGTGTGCGTGGTGGCGGGCTACCCTTCCTCTCTCCTCACCGCGTACCGGGGGAAACCCTTGGCAACAACATCGTCATCGTCGCGTCCCTTCTTGGAGGTGTTGATTGGTACCGGTGCTTCGGAGGCTCGGAGCTTGGTGGGCGATCTCCGGTGGGTGCAGCGGCCACGAGGCTCTTCGTTTCTTTGTCGATCCGCCGTTGTCGGCATTTGTTTCTCTTGTATTTTCTCTTTCTTTTTATGGGCGTGACTGTGCTGCTTCCGCCCCAGCACCTATCGTTGGATGTCTCGGTTGGTTGCTTTGTATACAAAGGGGGGGGGCTTTTTCGGTAAAGGGTAGTGTTTATCTACACTACAAACAAGAAATAAAAGACATAAAATTAAAGAAACTAAACTAAGTGAAGTGGTGCTTGAGTAGTAAACGTACTCGAGGGAATCAGAGTCATCACTATAAGTATGATGCTGACAACACATGATAAACACGACTCTCTAATTGTATCATTAAGCCACTTGTATATGATCTCGCGTGGGCGGAGCCAATAAATACACATCCCTACTCCGGATATTACTTACACTCGTGCCACCAGCGTGCTTCCCCACTCCGGTTATCACAACAGTGATTAAGCGAAGTGAACTCCCCGTGGTCACGGCCTTGAGTTCTAGGGTTCTCCACTAATTCCTATTGCAATGACCAGGGACGAAGGGAGAATAGGATTGTCACCGCCTACTCTTCACTAATTCCTATTGTAAGAGATGTGTCCACTAACATGTGGGACCATATGTGAGGTTGGGTATTAGGGATGGTTTAATGATAAGCTGCAAATGTGACATGCCCTATATACTCCCTCCATCACAAAAAGTTTGTCGCTCGAATGAATGTATCTAGAACTAAACTTTTTAGGATGGAGGGAGTAGCAAAAGAATATTGGAAAAATTCCAATAACCACATATTGGGGAAGATCTATTGATGCCGTAAGTTTAATGGAGAAGAGTTCTTTATGAGCATTTTAAGGCCGGTTGAAAACTAAAGTATGAGATGACATACTAAAGTATGAAGATGACATTGGGGCAGGTTGGCATCCTGGAACGAGGGAGGTTGCTTCAGCTCCCACCAGTCGAACCCCACCAGGCTTCGATTCGTACAAAAATTTGGGGTCAGACGAGTTTATCAAATACTTCCTTTGTTTCATATTAAGTGTCGCTGATTATTCTTTAAAAAAAGTGTCGCTGATTATTCTTAGAAGTTGCTTGGCTTGATACCAAGATTTGGCATGTCAGTTTTTTGACAAAACTATTACTTACCAAAAGTTAATGGAAACTAACTGGTCAAGAGCCAGCGAACGCCCTCATTGCCGTACATTTTTTTTTGTTTCCTAAACTGCAAAAATTACGTCAGATCTGCGATTCGATCACAAGAGCAGTTGCATAGACTATGGCGCGATAACCGCTGAGCCAATTCACTTGTCGTGTTCACATACATGTTTTGCTCTCTTTTCTTCTTTCTCCGTTCCTTTTTCCATTCTTGTTTTTTCTAATTCGAGAAACTTTCTTTCTTCATGATTTTTTTCTGCAAATTGATGAACGCTTTCCAATTTTAGTGAACCTTTCAAATTCGGTGAACTTTTTTTAAACTCTATGATTTGTTTTTCAATTTTTGATGAACTTTTTTCAAATTCAATGAATTTTTTAAACTCAGGGAACTATTTTCAAATTTGATGAACTTTTTTTTCACTTTTTGCAAACTCGATGAACTTTACTCCAATTTGGTGAAGTTTTTTTTTCAATTTTCGATGAACTTTTTTCAGATTGATGAACTATTTTTATACTCGGTGAACTATTTTCAAATTTGATGAACTTTTTTTCAATTTTCGATGAACTTTTTTCAAATTTGATGAATTTGTTCAAATTTTGATTAACTTGTTTTAAAGTCCATGAAATTTATTGAAATTCGATGAACTTTTTCATAATTATTGATTTTTTTTTTAAATTTGCTTCAAAATTGATGAACGTTTTTCAGAACAGATGAACTTTTTCAAACTCATAATTTTTTTAATCCATGCTATTTCCAGATCTGTGAAGAAGGGACGAGCACGAAAAAAAAACAAAGAAAGGAACGAACGAACGCACCTGCCTCGAACCGAACGGAAAGAGGGATCACGCTAGCTGGGCCGGCCCACGCGAGGCTGCTACGAGCGCCAGCCAAGCGAAGCGGCGCATAAGGCGCCGAGTTTCATCTAAGTAGGGACCGCACCGACCAATTGGATAAGATAACCACGTTTGCTAGAAAGTAGTTTTTGATATTCATTATAAATGAAAAAAAACACGTTTTTTTCCAATTTGCTTTCCTTGTTCCTTTTTTCTTTTTCTCTTTTTCCTTAAATGTGTGAACCTTTTTCAAAGACGAGACGTTTCTGCAAAAGCGATGAACTGTTTTTCAAATTCGATGAACTTTTTTCAAATTTTGATGAACTTTTTTCAAATTCAATGAACTTTTATTGAATTTGATGAACTCTTTTCCAACTCGATGAACTTTTTTCATATTTTGATGAACTTTTTTCAAATTCCATGAACTTTTACTGAAATTTGATGAACTCTTTTTAAACTCGATGAGATTTTTTCATATTTTGATGAACTTAGTTCAAATTCCCAGAACTTTTATTGAAATTCGATGAACTCTTTTCAAACTTGATGAACTTTTTTCAAATTCCATGAACTTTTATTGGAATTCGATGAACTCTTTTCAAACTGAATGAACTTTTTGATATTTGATGAACTTTTTTCATTTTTGTGAAATGGGTTTCAAAATTGATGAACATTTTTAGAATTTATGAATTTTTCACATTCGTAATTTTTTTAATCCATGTTTTTCCAGATTTGTGAGCGAAGGGTTGAGCACGAAAAAAGTTCATTAAATTCGTAATTTATGAATTTTATGAACATTTTTTGAAGTTCGATGAACGTTTATTACGTATTGCCGCTGAAATTAATCAATTACAGCAGGGTAGCTCGGGTGGCTCTGGACTTTGAACGTGAACTTGAAGGCCGTGAGTCTAAGACCTGTAGAGGCCTTAGTTTTTTGTGATTTTTTTGCAAGTTTTTGCGTTCGGTGGTCAACGCGACTCGTGGGCCGGCCCAACTGAGCGCGTAGCGAGCGCCAGGGAGAAGTTCGGGCGCTGAAGCGCCCGATAGGAGCTCTCCCGAAGAGGAGGTCTCAAAAAAAATCCTGCAAAAAGATATGTCCAAAAATTGAGGTAGTTGGGCCTATCTCTATTTTTCTGGCGTGCTTCATGGGCCAACGCTCCATGGGCCAATCGAGGGGGGTCGCGCTGGACCGCTACTTCGCTTGTTGTTTACTAGGACAATTGCCCGTGCGTTGCAACGGGAGACAAAAAAAGTTACACGCCGCCAAATAAGTATGACCAAATACCCCAAATTATGAGTGTCCTCTATTTTCACACGGTGGCTCACCATGTTTCCACTTATCTTTCTTCCCACCCTTGTTGATGATGTACGCGATGTCCATGTGATCGCAATGCGTTCGACGTGGTAAATCCCAAGGCAATGAGCTTGCCAATGCATGGCACACTTGTCATTGTGCCGCGCAAGAGAATGTTTAAAACTTAAAAAAAAATCCATGGACCACAAACTACTCCTAGCGCCTAGACATAAAAAGACTTTCCAAAAACTACCCAAATCCTAGACATGAAAGACTTTTGAACCGACGAACATTTTTTCTAATCAACAAACATTTGTTTTAAAATTTTGGGCATTTTTGCATGAACATTTGTTTTGTTCAGACAAACATTTTTTGAAATGCATGAATAGTTTTTGAATTCATGAACGTTTGTTTTGTTCAGACGGACATTTTTTGAAATGCATGCATAGTTTTTGAATTCATGAACAGTTTTTGAGTTAGCAAACCTTTTTTGTATCAATGAACTTTTTTTATAATTGGGGAACTAATTTTGAAAAATTGTGATTTTTTTATAATTTGCGAACAGTTTTGTAAATCACCAAAAAAAAATAAAACTGCGGAAAATTTATGATTTCTCGCACATTTTTTGAATTCATAAACATTCTATGATTTCTCGAATATTTTTCTCAAAACTCACAACCTTTTGGACTTTGAAAATCTCGAATTAATTTAAAGAAGGAAAAACAAAAAAATGAGAAAATAAAAGAAAAGAAAAAACGAAATGAAAAAAATAGGGGCGTCACGCCCCACGGGCCGGCCCATGAACGTATATGTGGGAGGGAGGAGGTGCGTGAGAAAAGGTGGAGGAAAATACCCTAAAAAAAGGTGGAGGAAAAAAAGGGCGACCCTGGGGATCGAACCATGGTCTGCGCGGTGGATAAGATAGGCTTCAACCACTGAGCTGATGAAGTGTGCACGACGATGACTTTGAAATAAAAACGAATCTTTTGCTTGACTTATGAATGGCATAGCGGGTAATTTATATCAACTTTGAGGTTATTTTTTTGACGGACAACCAGAAAGCCTATTTGCTTTATTATTATTATTATTATATTATTATTATTATTATTATTATTATTATTATTATTATTACGAGCACATATGCCCGTGCGTTGCAACGGGAGGAGAAAATAATCCTTGCACGCTCCAAGTGACCCATCCATGTTACTACTCTCTTCGCCACCATGGTCACATTGTCCACCTCACGACGAACATGACAATCTCAAGGGCAATGAGCTTGGTCATCACACTCTAGCTCTCTGCTTTCGAAAGACCTTACAGTGCGTCACAATGGAAAAAGTTATCCGTATACGTAGCCTCCGTCCTAAAGAACATAATACATCTAAACTGATAAATATCTACCTAATTTTTTTGTTACAGCGAACAAGGAAAATTACGTCAGCTATGGTTGAATTGAACATTAATAATGCAATTATTCTTAAAGCTAGCAAAAGTTTGATTAGCTGTTACCACTGAGACAGAAAGTTTGGAATTGAAACACGTATTTTTTATAATATTTTTATAGAACTGAAATATGTATTATTCAGTACATCCAAATATTCAGAGTGGCGGTGGAAAGAAGCAAAAATATAAAAGTATTCTTTATAAGAAAACTACATAAAATGTCATATGGCCCTAGCCCAATAATAACACATAAAATCATGTGAAACATCTGATTAATTCTCCTCTAAAAATGAAGGATGTAAATAAAGAAAAAAGCAGATTAGTGAGAAAAACAACATATACCATGTATTTAATCAATCACTTTTTTCATGCATGTCTTCCTCGTACCGCAACTGTTATAGTTAAACAAACTCAATGATTCAAATACACATTAGAGGAAAACAAACTACATAGCTAGTACAGCCACTTAGTGCACTTTATTTGAAAGAGTCAAGAAACAATCAGAATAATGAATACATATAGATCTACCTAAGAAAGTAACAGTTTGTACCCGGTAAATAATAAAGAGCATAAAAGATATGGCAGCTATGAATTTTGAAGACCTTTTTTTTTGCCATCACGTGGCTAGCGCCTGGGCCGAAGTGTTTTCTATTCCTCATCCATTGTTATCCTTTCTAATTAATTCCCAAGACACTTCTTTGACACCCAGGAAGTTCAAAGAGATATGTAAATTGGAAGGGTTGAATATAAGAAACACAAGGTGAGACTATTTAATAATTTGAGGCCAGATTTTTTTTTTGAGAAATCTCGCCACTTTATTAAATAATAGCTATGTTCATAGGTACACGACTTTGGTCATGGGGAACTCCCAACCAAACATGCCGACTTACTCCTAAGTTACAAGCGAACTTGGCGAGATTATGAGCCTCGAAATTATGATTTCTACGCTCAAAAACAAAAACAACCGAATTGAAAAAGCCTTTCCGAAGTGTTATTTCATGTACTATAGCCGAGTGCGGACCGTTTGTTCCTTCATTTATATCTTGAATCACTCCTTTGCAATATGAGGCAATCATCATGTTTGTCGACTGAAGATCCTCTGCAAGAGCTAGAGCTTCCCTGCACGCAAATGTCTCCAAGGTTGTCGGGTCAGTTATACCACGATAAACAACCGCAGATGAACCCAAATAAGCTCCCGTGTGACCTCGGCACACTGCTGCGACTGCCCCGCCACGTCTATGGCGCCCCACAGCTCCGTCCACATTAATCTTCGCAACACCCAGCGGTGACGCACGCCAACTCCTGTTTCCTCCTTGCTGTACTGCCTGCACTTGTCGCTCGACGGGCTTCTCCAGTTGCTGCAGCTCTTTAAGATACGAGGTGACAAACGAGGAAGTTTGCATTGGAGGTTGAAAAATGCCTTCGTGTATCGCCTTCCTCCTGGCATACCAAATCGCCCATAACGTCACAACCATCTTAGTGAAAGACTGCTGATCAAGATCTTCGTGCATCCTAAACAGCCAGTTCTTGGCGCTGGGTTCTTCAATCTCCGCCATATTTGCTACCAGGGCAGCACAGGGCCGCATCCGATAGCGCCCACGTACAGCATGCCGACGTGCATGACACCAGGGCGTGCCGCCATGAGTCTGGAGATCCACACAACGGACAGGCGTCTCGTGTTGCCATGTTCCTCCTGTTCAAAACGTCGGTCGTTGGGAGTGAGTGGCGGGCAAGTTGCCATAGGAAGATTCTGACCTTTGATGGCACCTTCAGCGACCAAAGCGAGGTCAGATAATCGACTAATTGCGGCTGCGTTGTTAAACGGGCTGAGTCCAGCCTGTCGATTAGTTGGGCCGGCCTCATACTAAAAAAAGTACAAAAAGAATTCCTCGCGCGACTTAATACTTTATTTCCGCATGCCCAATTCTGTATGGAAATAAACAAGGCGCTTTATTTTGACCAACGTAGCAGCCCAGTCGGGCTGGTTGGCCACGCAGGTGGCATACTAATATTCCAGGGATCGAATCCTGTTGTTGGCGTTTTGTTTTTTCTGGTTCAGTATTTTTCTTTTCCTTAAAAACGGCCCAATATATAGGAACCAAAGACGGACGAAAAACTAATGGTCCCACTGTGGACAATAAAAAGTGGAGAAACAATCCTCCCTTTTATGCTCATGAACACCAGTCACATTTGAAGGACAATAAAAGTGACTGATCTTCATTTGTACACATGAGCATAAAAGCTGTCACATACTTCAATGCATCTCAAGAACACCAGTCACACGCATGCACCGAAGAATCTCCTTGTTATGTTCTAGACAGTGATACACGTAGCATGCTGTTTCTGTAATTTGTCCATTAACCTGGATACAAGGACATAAGATCAACAATGGAACATAAATGGGGAAAGGAAGAGTTTCATAACAATGATGTGTGATGTATTGGATGAATAAAAAAGTGTCAACATTGCGTAATATTCATCTAAGCATAGTAGGTATGAGGTTTCAGCTAGTAATGCAATGTAAACTTCACGGATTACAGGGGAACAAGAAACAGAGAGTAAATGACATGGTGCATATCAGAGAGTAAATGACATCAGGAAAGGCAACCAGTGAGCTCACTAGACCAGGTTTGATGACGAAGTTAAGATTTTGCAGGAATATTTGTAATCCTTTGCTCCTATGCTTGCTGTCCTCACCACTCAGCTCTAATTCCTCTTCAGGAACTATGATATGTAACAGGTTTTTCATGCCCCACATCACTTCCAAGACAAGTTCATCATAGCGGCAGACAATATTCTGCAGAAGACACATCAGAACTGGGATGGTGGCTGTTGTACTTCGTACAAGCAAAAGAGGAGAAGGCAGGAATTAGGCTGACCAGTTCTTTTTCAATAATGTATTTATGCTCAAGCTTTCCAACAAGAAGTTTCTCTCCAAACCACCATTTCTTAATCATTGTAGCAAGGCGTCCATCTATACCAGAACTAGGATTAATGGCATCTGACTTGTTCTCGAACTTCTGGAATTCACATTCACAGGCCACCTGGTGAACAAATGCAGAATTATGAGCATGATAAAGGAAAGACATGTCAAAGTATAGTAGGTTTCTTCACCGAATATTTCACACCACATTGACACCATTTGTGCCAGGGCCAGTCATTATATTCCTAATATTTGGGAAATTTCTTGCTATTTGTTTGCGAAGATCGTCACTCTTCCAAAATTATCTGAACATTATACTCCCTCCGTCCCAAAATTCTTGTCTTAAATTTGTCTAGATGCAGATGTATCTAGTCACATTTTAGTGTTAAATACATCCGTATCTAGACAAATCTAAGACAATATTTTGGGACGGAGGGAGTATTTTTGTCACAGCTTTTAACTAAGATAACCCTGTACAGCAGTAATAGATTATGCCCCCTGATTGCTGACCTGCTCACAAAGATCAAGGAGGAGGCCGCCCTTTGGGCTGCCGCTGGCGCGTTAGGGCTTAGAGCCATCATCCCGCAAACCTGGGACGTCCATTGACTATCATCATCCCGAACTGTAACCGCCTCCCAGGAGGATCGTAACTATTAAACCCCCTTCTTTTCAATACAATGAAACGCAAGCTCTTTTGCGTTTTCTCGAAAAAAAGACAATTGAAGTGTCCAATTTTGTGGAAACAGATAAATGAATAAAGTACTTGCAAGAAATCGTATGATCACAGGAAATGGTGGTTTAAAGCTATTGTCAAAAAAGAATTATTTGGTTTGTTCTGTACCTGCTTTCTAGCAGATACGAAAGATCTAGGCAGTCACTAACAATGTTTTGCCTACAATCAAACCATCAGGTAAATATGAAGTGTCATCTAACTAGACAAATGCGGTCCAACATGCGTGCTGACTAATTATGCAAGTAAACTGACAGAGGACAATCTCTTGTGAATCAGTTTAATAGATTCTCCAACACCATTAACCTCATGCAGGTCTAATCGTTTTCATTAAACAACCCATGGAACAACCTTTCTTTCCAACATTTTTAAGCACCTCCCCTCCCACCCCCCCCCCCCCCAAAAAAAAAGTAAACAGTGATGACCTCATCATCGTACCTGGGCTTTGAGGACTCAGCCACATGGATAGTCTAATCTAACGCGCTCTGCATGAGTAAAAAAATAGCTCCTAGCCCAGTGGTCAGCGAACGGCTGTGTAAGCTGGCCGACGCAGGTTCGAGCCTCGGCTCGGACTCTGCTGTCTCACATTCTCCTCTTAATTAAAAAATCAGTAGGGGCTTCTCCCCCTACTTGTCTAGTTTAAGTATAAATCTTGTTATGAACACGCTAGTTTCTTTTTTTAACGAAAATCTGGCGTTGCAGCTTTTCATCACTTGGAAGGAGATAAAAAGTCAGTTGTACATGCCCGAGGGTCAGCGTCAAAGAACCGTCCGGTGCCGCAACAACAGGTTGCCACACGCGCCGCAATAGGGATCGCAAAACACTAATGTTCAGTCAGGTTCCAGGGGTCTATGCATCAGGCTGTAAATCTTGCATTTCTGGGCTGAATTCGAGAGCTCGAGTGCAGCTTTTCATCACTTGGAAGGAGATAAAAAGTCAGTTGTACATGCCCGAGGGTCAGCGTCAAAGAACCGTCCGGTGCCGCAACAACAGGTTGCCACACGCGCCGCAATAGGGATCGCAAAACACTAATGTTCAGTCAGGTTCCAGGGGTCTATGCATCAGGCTGTAAATCTTGCATTTCTGGGCTGAATTCGAGAGCTCGAGTGCACGCTAGTTATAAGAGATGAAAACAGGCTCTTTCATCGGTCACTACACGTTTCAGTGATGGTACAGCCTACAAAATCAGACAATCGTACAAGAAACAACCATTCCATGCAAAGCTCTACCATAAGGCCTAATAGCCAAAAATTTCGAGCATCATGCAACTTTGCCCTTTCTTGACATCAATTTAAGAGCGACAAGCTCATACACAACAACTGAAGTGACTGTTAGTGTGGGATTACTTCAAAAGATGGCTGAATTGAGTAAGAATTAAATGTCAATATCTTTCAGGGTATTCAACGGCCCTAAATTTGGCCAGTGGTAACTTGCGCAGATGAGTCACAATTTATAAAAACAATGGGAAATTAACACACACATATTTTACCAGCTAGGATGGGGCATAGGGCATGAGATTAAATGAGAAACTAGGCATCATGTATAAAAGATGGTGGCTGCCACGAAAATTAAGGCAATGTGGGTAGCAATTCATGGTACTGAAGCTGTCAGCAGAGGCTACTAGCCACAAAGCAACCGAGACACTCATGACTTCAAGTCTTTAACACAGATTTCATTCGGTTGCTACGTAAAAGATGCTACAAACATAAACATTGACAATGAACTGAGCAAGAACAAGAATTCATAAGAAATATGGGTGACAAGCAAACCAATCAATCGCTGATAATGATTAATGAAAGAACAAGAGTTGTGAACCAAAGAAGAGAAAGAAAAAGAATAAGGAAATTAAGTGATCAATGCTACCAGGTCAACCGTGGTTTTGTTGGCAAATTTAGTCCAGATGATCTGCAAAAACGAAACCGGGAAGATGTTGGAACATTTAGACTGAGGACAAGAAAAGGAAACAAAGTAGTGGATTCAGTATCAGTCTAACAATCTATCAAGGAATTACCTCAAGCGGTTTTTCTTCGAAGAGAAAACCCCCATCAATGCCCAAGATTGCAAAACCAGAAGGTGTCTCAAAGAGCAGCTTCAGAAGAGTTTCATCCGCCATAAGAAAATGTCTATAAATGGGGGGACAAGCAAATTAAAACACATGGCGGGCCAGTAACTGATTGCTCCCCACCCCTCAGGGCTCAGGCCACAAAATAGCACATGAGGCACATAAATTAAATAAAATGGACATGCATGCTAAAGTCCTTATTTGTGGAATACATTCTGAAGAAAAATATATATAACAATTATTAAATCATTTTACCAACCAAGAATAAGAGAAGCATCATGACGATGCTTAAAAACCCCGCTGTAGTTCCTAGTAGTCATTTGGAAACAGTTTCAGCAGCAGCATCAAGCTCCTGAAAAGGGAAGCTGCAGCCATAATCTAACTGGAGATGTAATGGATACAAGTGACGTGCGTGCGGATCTCAGAGTCAATATTACTAGTACTCCAAAGAAGTACTCCCTCCGTTTGGAATTGCTTGTCTCGAAAATGGATGTATCTAGAATTAGAATACGTGTAGATACATTCATTTCCGCGACAAGTAATTCCGAACGGAGGGAGTACTAGCTAGAGTGCTCTCCATTTCTCCAACACCACAGAACATGATTGATTCATATCTTTGGTAAGAACCGAACTGGTGAACTCCGTCAACAAGGGGTATGGTAGGGATCTGGGCATTGGCCTTACCTTAGCCGGTGAGAAGGAGGATGAAGGCCCTGCGGTGGCGGCGGCGGTGAAAGAGGAAGGGACGAGAAGATCGGGGCAGTCGGGGGCGCCGACTATGGTTTCTGGGCGAGGGCGGCACAGAACGTCGAATGAGGGCGGGATAAGGGGTTCACGATGGTGATCACGGCGCCAGCTTCAGCCGGTGGTTTGCGGCCGCCGAGCAGAAGGCCGTCGCACGTTAGGGTTTGGCGGTTTGCGAACGCGAACTGGGGACACTTTTTTGAGATAGCTGCTTGCAAACTGGGGACACTTTTGTGGAGCTGCACGCGCACGTATATTATGCAAAGTTTTAAATAGCTCCCTAGCTCGGCCGAAATTATAGCTTTGGAGAGCCCGTGCGTTGCTACGGGCAAAAGCCGAATTCCCATGCGTTGCCACGGAATAATAAAAATATGAGCACGTTGATCAAACTATTCTTTCAATTTAGAAATACGGGTTAAGCATGGTTACATTCAGATTTCATCATGCAACGACGAATATAAATTCTCTTCACTTTTTTCCTTCTGGCAATCTTCGTATGTCTTTAACTAACCAAATCGATCGCCGCCACCACCCAAGAACTCATAACTGAATATATATCATCCATTTTTAAGTAGTATTAGTACTCTCTCTCTCTCTAAAAAAGAAATATAAGAGTGTTTCGATCACTAAAGTAGTGAATCTAAATGCTCTTATATTTCTTTACGGAGGGAGTACCAGTCAACTTCACGCATCCATGTGTCACTATTATAAGGTACACAAAGATTGACAGTCAATATTATAAGGTACATAAAGATTGACAATCACTATTACAAGGTATACAAAGATTGACAAATTCACGTAAGCCTCTTATTTCAGCAATAATAGCACAATCAATGCAACCTTCAAATAATAAGCTCATTGTATATAGGAAAGGTTCCATTTATCTTGAATCAAGATTTTTCAATAATAAGTTGGATATTTATCTAATGTTTTTGAAGCTGGGGGATATGTATACAATTAGTATCTTTATTACAAACACAATGGCCTGGTCGTGGTCACAGCAGCAGGCGTCGAGGTCTTCATGGTGCCACCGCTCTCCTTTCGCCTCTCCGCCAAGTTGAGAGACGGTGCGACGACGGCAAACCTGTCACCGGCCTTTAAGTCCGTCCGCTTTCACGCCGGCCACGGTGGTCAACCTCGCTCCGAGCATCGACTTCTTCAGATGCGCGATGGCAGATGCCTCGCTCTCCCTCGGAAACACCATGATGGACACAATCGACCTTGCCCTGCCCGCCGGCATGGTCGCCATCGCAAGCATCACCTTCCCGTCTAGCCCGCGCTCGCCGACCGCCTCTCCCACAACCCGCTCAACAACTACCCGGCTCCTGCTTCCATGAAAATGCAATATATTTCATAGTCACCAAAAGGCAACAAAAGTAAGATCACCAATTAAATCCTAGTATGATGAAACATTTATGCCGAAATAGATACGAAGCAACTCATAGATTAAAGTTAAATCTAGCAATATAGTACACGTGGCACCAGAGTAAACCCCATATTAAACAATGTGGTAGATAGTGTTTACCTGAATGCTGACAGAGGTATACCAAGTAACAAAGCTAGTTACAGCCAAAGCTCGATGCCTCCAAACCAAAGTTTAACTCCTAACAGGAAATGTCTCCAAATCAAGCTAGCTGCGGCCAAACTTTGAAACCTGAAAAAAAATGGAGGGGAAAACGAAATCAGGAAAGGCAAGAGAAAGAAAGTCATATAGGATAAAATTATCTCACTGCTCCAAACATATACAGAAATGCTAAGAAATCTCCTTATTAGTTCTTTTATAGAATTAGCCCACTGATGAGATAAGATAGTAAATATAGTTATTTCTTACAACAATCTTTGGAAGATTAGTATTAAACATATACATACCGAATTCACAAAAAAAAACATATACATCAGGAGAAGAAGTGGTTTTTTCCAGAGAACTAACTGAACAAAGAAACTACAATTAATAAAGTAACACATAGTCCGTGATGTAATTCGTAGCAGTACAGGTCCGCTGATGTTACCACACAAACACAAATTACCTGAAGCCTGCTAATCAAATCGAGTACGGTACGTATTAAAAGAACTACTATGTGAGCTAAGGAAGCGGCATCGAGGACGCAAGGAAATACGATTGTCACTTGTCAATACATTCCCCTAATCTCCCGAATTATACACTACATGCTCATACACTTCTATTTTTGCATCCTATATTATGTTTGATAGCTCAGTTGTTCCTGAATTACACCAAATAGAATATCAATTCTTTTGGAAAAGGTAGACATCCATATAAAAGACATGGTGTTTAAATACTTTTAAAAGCCATAACTTAAGTTCACAGAGGCAATAGAACAAATTATCTATAGTTTCCTTGTGCTCTAGATTGTAGGTTCATCACAGGTGCAAGATAAGAAATTAAATTGCTTTGAAGAATATAAAGATAGCAAATGAAGAAATCAGCCGCTGCCTACCGGACTCAGGTTTGCAGCATACAAACATATGTACAGACCATGAATGTACTATGACTTCAGAAGAATATACATTAATCCGCCATATTGTAGGGAAACAAATCTGGAGCACAAAGTAGAGAGAAACACCTGTAACATATTCTACCATTTGAAACAAATCTTTAGATGCATTGGTAAGTGGATATATAATGAAACTGCAACAATACAAAGCTAAATAGATTCTTATAAAAGGATTAAATAATCAACTAAAGGAATGTCTAAAGATGAAAATTATTTGCATCAGACCCATCGGAATTAGCTTTTGCCATGTAGTTTATGAGCTAAAGCTGAGCATTTACTAATCGATAAAAGCATCAAGCATCATCAGCTATAAAACAAACTACATTTTCTAATAAGATGGCACAAGCATGAAATGCCGAAGAAGCAGTCATGAGAAATCTGGACCTTCCTCGAGTTGCCTTTGTGTAAATAGGAGGCATTTTTGTCTATGTAACCCTGAGAGCACAGAACCAAGCATGAGAAATCTGAACCTTCCTCGAGTTTCCTTTGTGTAAACAGGAAAATTGAAATCCTTTGCCACACATCTGAACCTTCCAAGAAGCTGCTATCAGGGTTACACAAAGGCAACAAAAACTACTCTGAACATTTCATTGATAGCTAGAGATCTTGGTCCTGACAAGCAAAATAGGCAGTCATGTTTTTATTTGACAAAAGAATCTAGCATATTTACTTCAGTTTAATTAAACCTCCAATGGAGACTAACAAATGATGGAGGATGCAGCCATCATTGCAAAAGCTTCACCAGCATCAAAAGTTGGAGCACCCCGCTGAACGGATAAGGTACTCTTATACTACATGCTCACACTGCCAAACACTCCATAAGAATAATAAACAATAACATTCAGATTTATTTCAAATGGTAGAATATTCATCAAATCAAACAAATCAATATTGCTTGACGTGATCTCACTCCTGCGCAGTGCTTGCTATGTGTTCATCATCTACTTACGCCTCATTGGTGTTTCGCTTCGTGGCGGAGGACTTCGACGATCAAGAGGCGTTTCTTTTGTACTCCCTCCGTTCCTAAATAGAAGTCTTTATATAGATTTCAATATGGACTACTTACGAAGCAAAATGAGTGAATCTACTTACGCCTCATTTTTCACCATGAATGTTATTTCGTGGTGAAAAATTTGCAAGATGCTAAAACTTTTGATCTAATTTCATGTCTCAAAATTTCATATTTTTTTATTCTGTTTTTCATTTTCTTTTGAATTTACTGTTCATGGATGGTGTAGGTGCATCTGGGAGTAGAAAATCCACTCTGTTATATTTTTATATTGCATGGTTTGTTTCATGTCTTGTAAGCTGGTCCTACAGCACCATGTACCTTGTATCATGTTTCTTTTGCCTTTTCTATTTTTCAGGGTGTCATTAATTTAATGTCGGGTCTATGCCTTCTTTCTAAAAAAATCAAGATGTTCATGTAAGCAATGTAGGAGCGATAACCCACCTCTCTTTGCTTCTCTTCTTTTCTCTTGTCCTGCTGCGCATTGAAAATATTCTCTGACTTCTTCGGAGTGACATCCGTCCATTCCCAAATTCATGCGCAGACTCATCGTGAAGCTCCACACGGCTTGTTCAGATTTGACTATGCCATGACTTCTCAATTTTCTGACAAGGATTGGTGCAGATCTAAATAGGAAAGGTAACAAAAAATAATCATCAGAGTCATGTTGCACCAAAATCAAACAATTTCTCTATATCTCCGCCACTCAGTCAAAATGTGTATGCACTAAATTAGAGAGCACATGAGAAACTGTTTAAGCAGCATAAATGGATGATTACTGCGGTTGTGAGCTCTAATTAAGCTAGGTGTTCAGGCATACAGTAATCGAAACAAATGGCACAACCGAACTAACGATGAGCAATATGATGCACATAGATTACAGGTGCCTGAATCTAACCTAGAGATAGAAGCTTGGTGATGCCTTCAGCAAGTTCAACGACCTCGCCGGCCCGCAGCACAGGGTCAACGGTGCCATGACAACAAAGGACCCTAGCTGAGGCAATCGTCCACGACGTGATCTTCCTCGTCTGCATTGTCGAAGTCTTGTCACCCCAGCCCCCGGTCGAGTTGCCGTCGATTGGGAGTTCCGAGGATTGAGTGGCTGTGCAGATCAAATCGGCGGGCATCATGACCTGCAGCGCTCAGCAAGGAGCTATGCGGGGCGGCACCATGGGAGCCACACGAGCGACATGGCGAGGTTGGGGCGCTCCTTGGCCGCGGGAGGCGAGCAGGGAGAGACAGAAGAGCGGCGGCGTGGTGGCGTGCTTCAATGACGGCGAGGTCGATGGTGGGAAGGCGTGACCAGATCGACCTGTCGCGCAGCCGGCCGCCACCGCTCGCAGACAGAGAGAGAGATGTGAGTGGGGAGGGACTTCCATGGGAGAGAAGAGAGGATGCGTTGACCTGTGGAGCTCGCCGTCGGATGCGTCATGTGTGCCGCCGCCGCCGCAATGGAGACAGGTCATGGAGGAGACCGCGCGGGCGCGAGCGCCGTTGCGATGCGCGAGTTGTGGGAGAAGACCGGAGCGATGCAGGCGTGGCGGCGCGGGATCCGGCAGGTGGTCGGACGGGTGTGGCTGGAGGTGGGGGGAGGGAAGGGAAGGAGGAGGCCGAGCCGAGCGGTGGCGGCGCAACCTCTACGAACCCTAGACGGTTTTTTTCGCAGAAGATAGCGAGTTAACGGAGGTGGGAGGAATGACGAAAATAAAACGGAGGTGGGAGGATGATAAAAAAACCCAGCAAAAATAAACCGCGCGGATTATTCATCAAGTCGTCCATTAGGAGTAGAGATTTTACAGGATAATTGTAAAATTTAAAAGAAGTTATCTGAAAGCAACTTTTGTTAGTAGTTTCTTCTTCTAAATCCATTTTTTTTATTGTTAAACAGAAAATAGGTAATGACCTAGAACCCGCCAATCGGTGACACACGTGATAGCACGGGTGTGGTGCCGAGCGGCAGCACATCGTTGGGGTGGGCATGGTGTCGGGCGCTAGCACAGCGACAACGTTCTAGCAAGGTTTGAGCAGGGCGTGCAATGAAGTTTCGGTCGGTTAGAGCATCTCCAACAGCTCCCGTATCTCTAAAATAACCAGCGTTTTACGGGAGTTGAGGCAAAAAAAACATTTTCAACGGTTTCATAACTTTACAAGATCTCGCAAAAATGGCCATTCCTCCCCACGGATTTTTTCTCGTAAGATCCGACCCGCATCGGATCTCCCACAAAAGGGGACGAAGAAGACCCCGTCACCGCTCGCCTGCCCGCACCTTCTGGCGGCGGCAAGGGAGTGGGGAGAGGGAGGAGGGGACCCCCGGCGGCAGCGCTAGGTTTTGCCTCCCAGTCGTCCGCGGGAGCAACACAGGAGGGACATTTTGTGCGATGTAAAGGTCGTGTAGTTTTTGAAATGTAAGTACTTCGCCGGCCTAATTGAAATTTTATTTAGAATAAACCAAACTTCTGTTTTGCTAGATTAAAGTCACATTAGTTTATGGAAGTCCAGTAGTGTCAGTCCATTATGTCGAAGTTGGCCATATCTCAGCCATTAATTGTGTCACTCAAGTTTTCTTTTTAAAGGAGGATAGACCCCCGGCCTCTGCATCTGGACGATGCATGCGGTCATCTTATTAATTATTCACACAGGCCATATCAAGTAATACATCAGTCAGGCAACACCTGTTGTTACTCTTATCCCATTGATGAAGGTGTGCCGAATATCCGGGCCTAATGCCAAACGGACATCGCACCAAACCCTAACATCTAAAGCCATTGTGTCACTCAAGTATGGAGTATAATGTTGTCCATATTTTTTTAAAGTAGTTTTTCTCCATCATCTCTTCCATTTCCTGAATTTAGAATGCGTAAATACAAGAACAAAACATTCCATTGTCATCTTGTTGGTAAAGTTCACAACACACCATTCCCATGCGCAACATTATAAAAAAAAACTTTTATCCTGCATCGATACAAGAAAACCAAGAAACAGACGGAACAATACAAAAAAAAAAGCAGGACGATCGATCTTCAGTTGTTCTGCATGCTTGCTTTCTTTGTCAAATCAAGGGCCTAAACAGCCACTAGCTCGTCGCTATTTCAGCGAATTCACCATAGTCGGGTCCATTAGTAATCTCAAGACCAGCGCTCCCTTTGTTGATGACCCTGCAGCTGAGCCTTATCTCTCCTTGCGTTCCTGTCAGCACCTCGATGTCCCCCATCTTCACCATGGACTTGACAAACTTGCTCTTCCACCTCTTCTCGCTCTTGACAAACTCGTCGACCGATGTTTTCAGAGTCGAGTTCGTGAGCAACGCCTGGTCCGACGTGAACATGCCCAGGCTGTTCGTCAGACCCACGTAATACTTGTTGTCCAGCACCGTCGGGGTGATGATGTCCATATCGGTCGTCGTGGTTGGGAAGAACTGGCTGCTGTTGGCAGGGCATATGCTCTTGAGCAGGAACGCGTAGGCAGAGCTCATCGTAGGATCAACCTGGCAGTAAAACAATCGTCATATTGTAGAAATAGACTCTAGATGCATAGGAAAATGTCTGACATCTGGCGGCAGTTTTGAACACCATTATATTTATACCTGACTGGTGTTGCTGAAGCCGTATAGCCTGTTTGTGAAGGACGAGCAGTGGGAGACGCCAATGGTGTGGGCGCCGGAGAGGACGACCATGTCCTCGGCCGTGAGGTTCTTGAGGGTGAAGTTGCCGACCAGCTCGGACGCCGTTGAGAGCGGCGACGGTAGGTTGTTGAGGGCGCTCGCGTTGGTGGAAATCCGGCCGTCGCGGCGCCCGGCGGGCACCTTGTAGGTAACATTTCCTGCTAGCGCGACGCTGTCACGGGCGGCGAAGGCGAGAATGTCCGCGCATGAGACCGTCTTGGGGCATTTCGCCTCGATGGCCTTCTTTGCCGCGTCGATCACCTCGAACCCACGGAGGCTGGGCTTGTTGGGGGGCGCGTCTTTCTCAGCAGTGTTGTTTGCTGTCGAGTCGATCAGGACTGAGCCGTCACAACCCTGTTGCCATGTTGTACTTGTGCTTAGTAACAGTAAATCACCTTGCAAATATTTGTTTCAGTATGAAACTGTGGGCACTTGACTTGATGATATGTATAGTCCACAACATGCATGTTTTTCGTTGGCATATACAAAAGCAGAGTTGAATTAATGCAAATATATGAGTCATCATCATTATTTCATTCATGCAAATGAATCATCGCTTTGGGGACTGTAGAATCCACGCTTTGCTCCCGCGACGCGCCCCCCGCGCGCGTCTCGGAGATCTAGATCGGCCGCCGGCGACTACCCCTCCTCAACGTCTCCTTCCCCTCGCCGCCGCCGGAGTGCGTCCGCCGGGCGAAGCCCGTGCGGCGCGGGCGGCGGCGGGGCACTCCCTCCTTCCTCTGGTCCTCGTGGCGGCGGCGCGGGTTGACTGTTTGGGGACAAGGGGCGCCTCGTCAGGCTGGTCTCCCGGAGGCGGGGACGGCTGGATCTGGCGGTGACTGGGCTAGGAGGAGGTTGTTAAAATAGGTCTAGCGTGTCATGTACACGTACCCTGTACGTATGTAATTGTATGCTGATTGTTATATATATAGAAAAACGTGGAGAGGCTTTGCCCCACGGAAAACCCTAAACCCTATTAACTTGGTATTAGAGCCTACCCTAGCCGCCGCCGCCTCTCCTCCCGCCGCCGCCGCCGCCGCCGTAGTTTCCTCGCGGCCGCCGCGATGTCCACCGCGCCGGCACCCGCGATGACCCCCTCCTCTGCGCTCACGCTCACCACCCCCTCCGCGCTCGTCCCGATCGCCCCCGTCATCGCCCACCCGCCGCGACGGCTCCCACCCCCGTCCTTCCGCCCATCGTGGTCTCGCTTGACCGCAGCAACTTCATGCTCTGGAGGGCTCTTGCCCTCCCCAACTTCGCCGGAGTTCGCCTCCACGGCTTCCTCGACGGCTCGGCCACCGCGCCGGCGCCGACCGTGACGACAGGCATCGGCGAGGCCGCCCGCACCGTGTCCAACCCTGACTACGAGCAATGGTGGACGCTGGATCAGAAGGTTCTCGGGCATCTCCTCGGTTCGATGAGCGTGGAGATCTCTGCGCAGCTCATTGGCTGCAGGTCGGCCGCCGCCGCCTGGGCGGCCGTGCACACCATGTTCGCCGCCGAGAACAACGCCGGCGTGCGCAACCTCCGCGCCAAATTCAGGCGCTGCGCAAGGGAGATCGTCCCGCCGGCGAGTATATGCAGAAGGTCAAGGCCCTCGCTGACTCGATGGCCGCCGCCGGCTCTCCTCTTCACGATGATGAGGTCATCGACTACATGCTGACCGGGCTCGGCTCGGCGTTCAACCCCATCGCCGCCTCCATGAACTTCACGGGCGTGCCAATCACGTTCCCCGCGTTCTACTCCAGCGTTCTCCACTACGAGGCCCTTCAGCAGCAGCAGTCCGAGCACGGGGATTGGCAGTCCTCCGCCAACGTCGCGTCTCGGCCGGTCTACAACAACACTTCCGGCCGAGCCTCCGATTTTGGCCGCCCGAGCGGCGGCCGCCCCCTCGCTGGTTCCCTCCCGCCCAGCTCGGGCGGCTATGGCAACAGCCAGGGCAACCCCTCTCGTCGTAACAACAACAACGGGCAATAGCCGCAATGGAGGAGGAAACAGAGGTGGCAACGGGGGTGGTCGCAACCGCCGCTGGCGTCCCCGGTGCCAGATATGCAAGAATTGGGGTCATGAGGCCGGCGACTGTCGCAGCCGCTATGATCATGACCACCGCGCCGCCAACTCCGCGTCCACATCCTCCTCCCATGAGCCGCCGCACTGGATTCTGGACACCGGTGCGACGGACCACCTGACGAGTCATCTTGATCGTCTGCACTTCCACGAGCGCTACGGCGGGAAGGATCAAGTGCAAGTGGCAAACGGTGCAGGTTTGTCTATTTCGCATATTGGTCATTCCTCTATACCCGGTTCATCCCTTCGTTTACGCAATATTCTTCGTCTACCACACATTCATCAACATCTTCTCTCCGTTTATCGTCTCATCCTTGATAATGATGTTTTTGTGGAATTTCACCATTTCTTTTTCCTTGTCAAGGACACGGCCACGAAGAAAATCCTTCTTCACGGTAGATGTCATGGTGGACTCTACCCCATCCCGTTTGGTCGCGCATCGTCATCCTCCACCCGCCAAGCGTCCCTCAGCATCAAGACCACCCCGTCCCAGTGGCACCAGCGTCTCGGTCATCCCTCGAATAATATTGTTCACAACATTGTTAGGAATAATGATTTGGTGTGTTCTTCTGAACGTCAGACTTCCGTGTGTGATGCTTGTCAGCGTGCTAAAAGTCGACAATTGCCTTATAATTTATCACATCATGTTTCCACTATGCCTCTTGAGTTAATTCATTATGATGTTTGGGGGGCAGCTATTGCTTCTTCCGGAGGTTATAAATATTATGTGAGCTTTGTTGACGATTACTCTCGCTTCTCTTGGATTTATCTCCTTAAGCATAAGTCTGACGTTGAGCGAGTATTTTATGCCTTTCAGGCTCATGTTGAGCGTCTTCTCCACACTAAAATCATCGCTGTTCAGTCCGACTGGGGTGGTGAGTATCACCGGTTGCATCATTATTTCCAACGCACTGGCATCTCTCATCGTGTGTCTTGCCCGCACACGTCTCAGCAGAACGGCATTGCCGAACGCAAACACCGTCATCTTGTTGAAACAGGCCTTGCTTTGCTGGCTCATTCTTCTCTCCCATTGCGTTTTTGGGATGAGGCATTCCTTACGGCATGCTATCTCATTAATCACATGCCTACACCTGTTCTTCAACAAGATACACCCATATATCGTCTCCTTAAGGTGCACCCCGATTATAAGTTTCTTCGCACTTTTGGGTGCGTCTGCTGGCCTAGTTTGCGCAAATATAATGCACACAAACTTGCTTTCCGATCCGCCATGTGTGTTTTCTTGGGCTATAGTCCGATGCATAAGGGATACAAGTGTCTTGATCGTTCCACGGGACGTATCTACATCTCCCGTGATGTTGTTTTCGACGAGTCTGTTTTTCCCTATGCCACTCCTGGGGTCACTGTCGATGTCTCTTCTTTAGCTGATGTTCTCTCTTTTCCTCCCACTGAACCGGCTACGGGTGACCATATGTGCAAATACGACCTGTCCTATTTGTCTACTGACACGCCTGTCCCAGGCCCTGTTGCTTCTGTGCAGGATTCTTCGGCTCCGCCTTCTCCGCGCTCAACGTGCATGGCGCATGCACGCCCTCTGCCCGCTGCCCCCACGTGGCCGTCGCGCAGCCCTCCTTGGCGATCGACGTGCATGGGACATGCACGTCTCCCCGCCCGGCTCCCGTGTCGCCCGGCTCGGTTCCCGCGTCGCCCGGCTCGGTCGTCGCCTCGCCCGGCCTGGCTGGTCCATCGGCTACCGCCTCGCCCGGCTCGACCGGCCCGTCCACGGCCTCCTTGCCGCGCGGTGACGCGGTGTCCCCCGCCCCGGTGCTCGAGGATGCTGCTCCGCCATCGCCACCGCAGCTCGCGTCGCCCTCTGTCGAGGGGAGTCCAGCTCCCTCGACCGCGACGCCCCCAGCTGCTCCTGCACACACCATGGTTACCCGCACCCGCGATCATACTCACCGTGCTCTTGTTCCTACTGACGAGACTATCCGCTATGATCCCCGTCGCCGTGCGTTTCTTGCGGTGCCTGTCTCTCATCGTGATGCTCTCCGTGAGACTGCCTGGCGTACCGCGATGATTGATGAGCTCACTGCTCTGCATCACAACAAGACTTGGGTTCTTGTGCCTCGGCCCCGCGGTGTCAATGTTGTTGGGAGCAAATGGATCTTCAAGACCAAGCACCGTCCGGATGGCTCTGTTGATAAGTACAAAGCTCGTCTGGTCGCCCGTGGTTTCACATAGCAGCTTGGCATTGACTATGGTGATACCTTCAGTCCGGTTGTCAAGCCGGCCGTTCGTTTGGTTCTTGCCTTGGTTGTTTCTCGCGGTTGGAGTCTTCGGCAGATTGATGTCAGCAATGCTTTCCTTCATGGGTATCTCTCCGAGGACGTCTATATGCAGCAGCCACCTGGTTTCGAGGATGCTCGTTTTCCCTCGCATGTGTGCAAGCTTCAGCGCGCACTCTATGGACTCAAGCAGTCTCCTCATGCATGGTATGCTCGGCTCAATGCTCGTCTTCTCGCTTTGGGTTTTGCCTCCTCCAAAGCAGACACATCTTTGTTTTTCTTCCGCTATCGTGATGTTCAGATCTATATGCTTGTCTATGTGGATGACATTGTCATTGCCGGATCTTCTCCACGTGCGGTTGATGGTCTTGTTCATGCCCTCGCTGCCAGTTTTCCTATCAAGGACCTTGGGCCGTTGGAGTATTTTCTTGGTCTGGAAGCGTCCTACAATTCAGGGGGGATGACATTGACTCAACGGAAGTATGCCTTGGATCTTTTACACCGTGTGAGCATGGAGAATTGTAAGCCTACTTCCACATCGCTGTCTACTTCCGAGCAGCTTGCACGAGTGTCTGGACGGCCTCTCAGTACCGATGATTCTTTCCGGTATCGCAGTGTTGTTGGTGGACTGCAATATTTAACACTCACCCGTCCGGATATTTCATTTGCAGTGAACAAGGTGTGTCAGTTTCTCTCACAGCCCACTGATGCTCATTGGGAAGCTGTTAAGCGGATTTTACGCTATGTGAAAGGAACGTTGCACACAGGGCTGAAATTTCGCAAGGCTGTCTCTACTAGCATTAGTATCTTCACTGACGCAGATTGGGCAGGTTGTCCGGATGATCGTCGATCAACTGGAGGTTTCACCATATTCGTTGGACCGAACCTCATTTCCTGGAGTTCGAAGAAATAACCAACAATGTCGAGGTCGAGCACAGAGGCCGAGTACAAAGCCTTGGCGAATGGAGCTGCTGAAGCCATCTGGGTAGAGTCACTACTCAAAGAGCTTGGAGTGTCTCAGCAGCGTGTTCCGGTTCTCTGGTGTGATAACTTAGGGGCCACATATCTGACTGCCAACTCAGTTTTCCATGCACGTACCAAGCACATCGAGATTGATTTTCACTTTGTGCGTGAGCGTGTTGCTTCTGGAGCTCTTGAGATCAGATTCATTTCTTCTAACGATCAGCTGGCTGATGTGTTTACTAAACCAGCCACCAGACAGATGCTAGACCGTTTTAGTACCAATCTAAACCTTGTACAGAGTAGAAGTTCAGATTGAGGGGGAGTGTTAAAATAGGTCTAGCGTGTCATGTACACGTACCCTGTACATATGTAATTGTATGCTGATTGTTATATATATAGAAAGACGTGGAGAGGCTTTGCCCCACGGAAAACCCTAAACCCTATTCTCTAACTGAGTTGGCTCGGTGCGGCGGCGCTGGTGGCGGGGTTTCGGTCGGGGTCGTCTTCGATCTCGATCGGGATCTCCATCGGGGGCGTCGCACGGCTGTGGCGTGACCGGATCGACAGCGGCGTCACCGGTTCGGCGGCGGGCACCGCTCGGTTCCAGCCAACTGCGAGATCGGGACGACGTGGCTTCCGGTGAAAATCGCGCCTGACTGCGGTCATGGCGGACGATGGCGGCGTGTCGGATGTCGTTCCCTTCTCGAGGCATCGTCGTTGCAGGTCACGTCAACCTGATCGGAAGGTTCCGGGGGAAACCCTAGATCTGAATCTACTGGATCGGACGATGGCGACGTTTCGATGTCGTTCTCCCTCTTGGGGCATCGTTTTGGAGCAAGTGTTGGCTGGAGGGGACAAGAGGAGGAGCGGCGTGGTATCTGACACGTCGACAACGGCGGGTCTCTGCGGCATGGAGCAGCGGGGTCTCGCCGGTGGGCGTGTGATGATGGACGAGCACAGGATGGTGGTGTTGTCTGGCGTCATGGTGGCGTCGACGGCAGTTAGACCGGGCAAGGTACATGCAGTAGTACAACACTAAAGATGGATTGGTGGCAGGTGGCTGCGGCGGCCTCATACCCGGCAGGCGTCTAGGTTGAAGAGTGCGCCGGACTGGTGGATGCCCCATACCCGGCAGGCGTCCTGGTTGGGACCTCAGGTCTTAGATGTTAGGTTTGGCTGCAAGGTCTGTTTGGTATTAGGCTCAGACTATCAGCATCCCTTCATCAACTAGATAGGAGTAGCGACAGATGTTGTCTAGACGGTGGCTTTAGTCTTACTTTTGTATGACTTTGTATGGTCTTGTGTGAATAATTAATAAAGTGGCTGCATGCATCATCCAGATGCAGAGGCCGGGGTCCTCCTCCATTTCTAAAATAAATAAATGCAAATGAATCATCGTCAGAGAAAGAAAACTGGGCTAACTGACTATGCTGCACTCTTGTCTGCATCTATCCGTCTATGATGATTTCTAGCTAAAAGTAGCTAGATGCAGATGATACTGTACTTTCCAGCCAAGGATCCTCTATTCACACCCATATGTCTAGGACCAGCAAACTATTACTCATGAACATACCTTGACAAAACAGTCGTGGAAGTGCAGCCGGATGAGGCCAGCGGCGACACCGGTGTTGTTCTTGAAGGCAGCAGCCACCGCCTGCTGCACCAGGTTCTCTGCCGACGGGCAGCTCTTGCTGTAGAACCCGACTTTCAGGCCGGCGCCGACAGCGGCGACGGGGAAAAGGGCAAGGACAACGGCGACTGCCGAGGTGAAGAGCATGCACTTCATGGAAAGGGAACTCATTTCAGTTGCTGCTTGTGTCTCTCCTTGGTGACTCCTGGTTCTGAATCTCATGGGTTTATATAGCATACTGGAGTGGTTTGGAAGGGCAAGCCTGTCAAAACAGGTGTAAAAGCTCGGCGCCTGCACAAGTGGCGCCATTTGCTTGCTTTTCTTCTTCTTTGTGGCCATACTCATCGGCATGCTCCCTGAGATGCTAAAGTCAGTCGGTCAGGCCCATGTGTGATGATCAAAGCCTTCCCTCCGGCCAAGGCAGAACAATGTTCTAGTTTTGCAGGTTAGTACGTAGTGTTTTTAGCTGACTGAGGCTATCTTCAAGCGTGGCAGGTGACAGCGAGAGACAGAGAGATCAAATCATGTATAACTTTCTTTGGGTTCTTGTCAGGAGGGGTGTTCCAGAAACGGAGACGAGCTGCCGTCAAGCTTGAGGGAACAAGGATCCTTTTCATACCTTGGAATTTATCAGGTCTTATGTTTGATTACTCTTAGGGCTTGTGTGTGATTTTGCCGAAACATCTGCTGTCTGGGTCTCCAACTTGTCTCAGTTTTTATTTTTTTGGAGATTCAGTGACCATTTCATGTACTCCACAGCTTGAGATGAGAGAACGTGGAAGCATGTGGCATGTGCCGAAATGTTTAACTAGGCCTGACTGGGATCTGGGAACATTTGCCGAAATGTTGATGCGCTCAGATGGATGGAGCAAGCTTTAGAGCACGGTACCCACAGGCCACAGCCATCTGAGTACGTAATAATCAACACTAAAGCAACTGCGTCTATCCAGCAGAGTTGAACAGCATCTGCGACTTTGCTTTATGTGCATGGGATGGGATGGTATCACATTCTTCTCGCTTTTCATAAATACTGTATTTTTCTAGTGCGTCTACTGCTCTTTCACTTTCCATGGTCTGAGCTTTCCTATCGTGTGAAAAGACTCGCCATGCATACCAGCATGGGTTCTGCTCCAAAGGAGATACCTAAACCGAATGTTCTTTGCTTAATCATCTGTCTCACCTCAGTCTATCTGAGAGCATGCTATCGTCCTCTTTTAAAGATAAAAACAACACGGCGGGAAATTCTCATCCTCTATAACACCAAGCTTCCTAGTTTTAAAAATCACACATTCAATTGAGGTCTCCAACTATAATTGGGTCACCCGATTTTAACCGGTCAACAATTTCTCAAAGCTTCATTATTCAATTTTTTTATACTATACACTATGCTTCCTAATTTTTAAGGCCTCACAATTAATTAAGGTATTCAATTTAGAATTAAGTCATCCGATTTTGACCGGGTCAACAATTTCTCAAGCTCTCTCATTCAATTCTATTAAATCACTATGCTCTCAAAACTTGAAGCTCTTTCATTCCATTGAGGTATTCAATTTTGATTTGGTTTAAGATTTTGATTGGGCCAATGATTTTTCAAATCAGTCAGCAACCACCGATCTATAAAAACAATCAGCAACCACCTACCTATAAAAACATATCAATTCCGCACACCCTCCCACCACTTAGAAGCTCTACCATGTGATATTGTAGCCAATATAGTACATGCAACAACCTACACAGAAATTTCCCACATAAATATAGGTTGGTTAGCGGATAATACATAATCACAACACGAAAAGGCCCACCAAATCACTGCATTATAAATAAAAATAAAACACACTCTATTATCTCCCCCACCGGCCAAACTATTCCATCTATTATAAAATATAAGGGGTATTAGTTTTTTAGAAAAATAAATTTCTTTAACTTTGACCAAGTTTAGAGCAAAAATATCAACATCCACAATATTAAACAGGAAAGTATGGAAATTCATTTCGTGATGAATCTAAAAATACCGATTTGATGTTATGGATTTTGATATATTTTACTACAAATTTGATCAAACTTTTAAAAAATGAGTTTTCAAAAAAGTAATACACCTTATATTCTAAAACAGAGTGATTACTTTTTTAAGAAACCCAACAACGCGAACGGCGCAACAAAGCGTGCACAACCCTTCTAGTATATGATCATTCTGAGATGATCAAAGAAAAAACTACTCCTAGCTAGGTAACACATTACCGACAAGGCCAACAAAGCATTAGGAGTGTGTTGCTCGGCAGAAGCACGAGAGTGGCTTCCCCACAACTAGAAGAAACCCAAGAACCGACGTCCAACGAACTCACGTCTCCTTGATGAAACCATCGGACCATGCCTCAAATCCCCACCGAACTATCGCCAGGAGAGGTCCCTCCGTACCGAGGAGCGCCACGGCGAACACAAGGGTCCTGGAGACCTGATGGCGCGGTCACGTGTATATGAGAGGAAACAAGCAAGAGTGTCCACAACCGGGGAAGCTTCGAGCCAGCCCACAGAAAATTGCGACAACCGAAGTAACCGGCACTCCCCAACGACGCCCCCATAAGGGATATGATGAAAGCGTACCATCGTCACCGAGTCTGCAAGCACTGATAGTTTGTGTTGTTTAGTTGGGTAACAGAATAAAGTCTGCAGATCTGGCCTATGGGCCATCTGGAATACCAGAAATGATTTCGTCTTCAACCGCGCTAAGTGGTCTAACATACAGGTACTCTGGCGCAAAACTGTCTCGTACGCTGCTCGGTGGGAATCGCTGTCTGCATATCCTGCTAAAGAACACATTCAGTCGATGGTGTGAAAGCTGGAGTTCCTGACCAAAGCACCGGATCCAGGCTGAGGAGTGTGTGGCTGGCATCTTGCTTTTAGATCCAGTCCGTTTGTTTGTAATTGAGGAGTCTAGTTTCTGTAATGGCTGCTAGTCCCTAGCTCTGAGCTTCATGTTGTTTCATCTATAATAGCTAGATTTCTTCACCTGTTTGCGCTAGCTTTCCATTTTGTCTAGAGTCTGTAAGATCCTGGAGTCGGTTTTGTACAACTTTGGTTTCCTTGCTTGCAATGGAACCGGTGCTCTCGAAATAGGCTTTCGCCTCGCTTTATAAATAAAGCAACGGTCCACATGATACAAATTCGAACAACAACCAACAGATAACGGCTAGGGCCACAGCACAAATAAGCCCAAGAAAGCATTAAAGAAATAGAAAAAAAGCCACCTAGTGGCTACCGCTGAGCGGCCCTACGGGGACGACAGCCGACGCGCCGAAGCCAAAAGCGCATCCATCATCAAGCCAAGGCGATCACGATCACGCTACCTCGAGAGCGGGTGCCAGTGCTGCAAGAAAGCAAGGAATTTAAAGAAGAAGTCAGATGCCTTCTTCGAGAAAACATTCTCAATCACCATCTTATTCCTAGTCGTCCAAAGAGTCTATGATATTGCCGCAAAAATAAGCCAAAATAGGCGGCGATGCCGTGCCGGCTGTATAGCTCTAAGCCGAAGGAACTCTGCGAGATTTAGGGCCTCCCAGTCAGGCCCCAACGCCTCATGGACGAAAGTCCATAATACCCTCGCTGCCGTACAAGTGAAGAAAATATGGGTCCCGGTCTCCGGTACTGCACAGAGAGGGTGCTAGGCCCTTTTCTTCTAAAAAAAGAATAAAGTCCCAGAACCGCCTCGGAGCTCATGGTTATCCTCGTCTCTTCATGACGGCTTGCTCACGGTTGATAGTTTCATCGACTTCTAGTGAGACTTGGTGTATATCGTTTGTTTACATGAAATTGTATTGGGTGATGTGCCTTCTCTTTTTTGGACAAAGGGAATATATTAATATCACGGAGATATTAATTACACCCAGCCTCTGCAACAACGAAATGTCATAAAGACATTATGGATGCACATAGCCAAAAGACAAGAAGATGAAGAAATAAGATGTGACTGTCCTTTAGCACCTATATTTCTTGCCTTGAGTGTTTGTGTTATGATGGAGTGTTGTTTCGTTTGTTTGTATGGTGATTGTTGCTTTATCTATAAAATAGGGCGAAAGCCTTTTCAATAACATGGTGGAGTGCATCGTGTGATGCAAAGGCGGGGAATTTAACCTCCTTTTGAAAAAAAATCCAAAATTGGAGCCTTCCATCGCCATACCACGGTTTGGCTCATCGTCATAGAGGGGAGACAATGTTCTTCGTGCTCGGCAGCACATATACCAGTTGTAGCCACAATGAAGGCCGCATAGTTTGATTCCAATATTTGGCACACCAATAATCAGCAGGTCTAAAAAATGATTATCTATTGGTTTTCATTGATCCCTAAAAAAATTGTCAACTTTGAAACTTTTGGCTTTACCATATGTTCTTTTCAAGAGGTTTTACCATATGTTAGCTTGTCAAAATATTGACATGCCAAATGTTTGCATTAAATAGAACAGTCTTTACTTCTTCGATTAGGAAGACCCTTTGATGACCCATAAGTATAGGGGATCACAACAGTGTTCGAGGGTAATATTTCATCCAAATTTATTGATTCGACACACATTTATAAGCATTAGCAGTTGAGTTGTCAATTCAACCACACCTGAGAATCACTTTCTTGTAGAAATTTATTAGTAGCAAAACAATATGATGGCAATAGTAACAGAGTAACAACAGTAGTAACAATAATGGTGGCAGCAGCAGCAAACAAAGCAATAGTAGTAACTCAAGCAAGTGCAATAGTATTAAAGCATAGGCACAGAGTAGTGATGAATATTTGGATGAAATTCAATATGGAACAGTTACAACCTAGAGCAATATATAATAACTCCAATTCATCAACCTATCGTGTGAAAAGACTCGCCATGCATGCATACCAGCATGGGTTCTACTCCAAAGGAGATACCTAGACCGAATGTTCTTTGCTTAATCATCTGTCAGAGCATGCTAAACAGCACGGCCAGAAATTCTCATATATGTCAAGATGGGAATGGGCCGGGTCGGCCCGCTGGGTCACTGACTCGGCCCAAAATCTCGAGGCTAACGGGCCAGGTGGGTCGGCCTCGAATCAAAAAGGATTACTGGGAGCTGGCACCGTGTGACCCGATGGACCAGACGGGTCGACCCAGCCGTCTCGCTCTGCCCTAGTCCATCTCTATGCAACCGCCCTCGACGAACTCTGTAGGCTGCCCCCGGCGAACTCTGTAGCCCCCCCCCCCCCCCCGACGTCTCTGCCGCCGCCGGCCGCCCCGACCATCTCTACAGGCCTGCCGCCGCCGCCGGTCGCCCCTAAACATCTCACTAGACTTGCGTAACCAGCTACGTAAAGTTACGTTCTTTCCTCAACGGTAAACTAATCGCCTCTGATTTTCACGGTGTGGGCCTAGGCCTATTTCCCTTCCAACCAAATCAGGCTAGGTCATCTTTTACGTAGGTTACGTAAAAATCTTTACGTAGATGTAGCAAATCTTGTTGGCCTGCTGCCGCCGGCGTTCCTCCCGCCTCTCATTCGTCGTCTTGGTCGCCGTCGAGCTCGCAGACCCGCGGTCCCGTCCGGATATATGATTATTATGAGATGATCAAAGAAAAAACTAGCTAGGTAACACATTACCGACAAGGCCAACTGACACGTCCCGGACACACCCGCCGGTGGTTGTTACTCCTCGCAGGATCTAGACTGGCCCCACAGATCAATACTAGTCTTTACTGCGCACTTTGTTCTCACTCGCGCGCACCCGGGAGCTACTTTCCTGATATATGATTATTATGAGATGATCAAAGAAAAAATTAGCTAGGTAACACATTACCGACAAGGCCAACTGAAACATCCCGGACACACCCGCCGGTGATTTTACTCCTCGCAGGATCTAGACTGGCCCCACAGATCACTAGTCTTTTATGCGCACTTTGTCCTCACTCGTGCGCACCCGGGAACAACTTCCCGGTCAATCACCCATCCTGAAACTACTCCAAGCTGAGCACGCTTAACTTTGGAGTTCTTTCCGAATGGGCTCCTGGAAAAGAAGGAATTCCTTATTGATATGAGTAGTCTATCATCCCTATTAAGCCAGGCTATCACACCAACAAAGCATAAGGAGTGTGTTGCTCGGCAGACGGAGGGCTTGACTGCTCTCTTAGCTAATGCAGAGGCGAATGAAAGTATTTATGAAATTAAGGTTAGTAGAGATGCCTCATCAATTTCAAATCTTCTCTTTGCAGACGACTCTTTGGTCCTTATGCAAGCTAATTCGATGAACGCGGAAGCGCTGAAATCAGTTTTGGATTCTTATTGCGCCGCCTCCGGCAAATGGTGAGTGTTAAAAAATCTAGTATATTTATTAGTCCCAACACAAAAGTGAAAGACAAGGGCAAATTTGTACTATTCAGAACTATGACTGAAGGCCTCAATGACAAATATTTGGGTTTGCTTGCAAATGTGGGTATGGACAAAAGTGACTGTTTCCAATTCTTAATTGATCGAATTATTATGAAAATTAGTGGATGGAAAGAAATCTTACTCAAATCGGTTGTACAAGCTATCCTAACTTATGCCATCTTCGCCTTTAAAATCCTTTTTTTAAGGAATCATTGACACGATGTCGCAATTTTGGTGCGGTGACGATGACAATCAGAAGAGAATGCATTGGATGGCATGATGGAAGATGTGTGTGCCAAAAGACCAAGGAGGAATGGGATTTCAATTTGGCTTTATTCCAAACAAGTGTGGCGTCTGCTTGATAATCTGATTCCCTATGTGCCACCATCTTGAGAACTAAATATTTTTCGGATGACGATTTAATGAATGTAAGTCTAAAAGAGGGTTCTTCCTTTGCTTGGCAAAGCATTATGGCAGGAGTTGATTCTCTAAAAAATGGTTACATTTGAAGAGTCGGAAATGGACAAAATATTGATATTTGAAGAGATGCATGGATCCCGAACTATACAAATAAGAAAATTATTACTTCTAGAAGAGAGCATCTTTTGTCAAAAAAGTTGTTGATCTTATCGACCCATTCATAAAAAAAGGGTGAGTTTTAGCAATCCCTTGTTAAATTGTCGGGGTTGATGCCTAGGATATCTGTGGTGGAATTCATGTATACACGAGCTTGGTCGCCTCACGGCGACTGTTCTGGTTTCGCTTGTCGCCTCACGACTGGCACGGGAGAAGAGGCCGGCCGGCTACTTTTCCGTGTGTATATATCAATCCAGCACCACGTCGGGTCGACGCAGGCACATGATCATTCATCAATCAGGGTCCCTACGTAGCACAGGCCGGCCTACAGTTCCGGAGCTTGACTTTAGCAGCCATGGTGGGAACTCACGAGGCAAGGTCCAGCGCGAATAATAAAACCACCCAACACCAGTAAGCCTCGCCTATCCGATATCTAGGACTGTTCCTCTTCTCGCCGGCCGGGCCCTCTGGTACCGTGGCCAGCACGAGTACACCGCACCTGCACTGCACAGCACGCACGACTTGTCAAACAAAAAACCCTGCCTCTCGCTCTATAAAAAACACTCAAGCCAGGAGAGTTAAGCACCCATTATCGTTGTGCAGTCGACGCTCACTGTACCGTCCTTGCGAGGGTGAGCAACAGTACCAGCTAAGCTAGCTAGCTACAGCGTACGGTGGCCATGGCGAGCAGCAGCAGCAGCAGCCTGGCCGGTCTGGCGGTGCTGCTCACCGCCGTGCTGTGCCTGCAGCTGCCGATCCACAGCCGCGCGCAGCTGCGCGTGGGGTTCTACAACACCACCTGCCCCAACGCCGAGGCCATCGTCCGGCAGGCCGTCACGGCCGCCTTCGCTACCAACTCCGGCGTCGCCGCCGGCCTCATCCGCCTCCACTTCCACGACTGCTTCGTCGAGGTACGTGCGTGCGTGCCGGTTGCATGTATAGGCTCAGGAGCAGTCGCACGTACAGCTGCTTTGCTTTTGTACTCCAAGAGCTATTTTTTTTTCAAAACAAATGCTCATAACGTTATAAGTTATAAATATACACACGCACACATTATTTTTATTTTTAATGAGGATTTCGTGATACTAATCATATTCTAAAATTGACAAAGTCATCACAAACACTTCGTAGTCGGCAGGCACATCATACCATTGAAAGAATACGTTGAAAAGCCTAAAATAATTCCGAAAAATGTGGAAGCACTTATGTCAGTTAAAGGATTTAAACTCTGACGGGCTGGTTCTACCATAAGTTATGCTTAGTTTGCAATTGCATGCAAAGCTACCATATACACGGTGGCGGTGTGTATCTTTTCTGCCTTTTGTCACATACATATTTGGTTAATGAAACTAAATATAATTCATGTAATTCCCAAACTCTTTATTCATCTTTCTACCGAGAACAGCTAACCAACTTTATTGTTGGCCTGAAATGGAGGAGAAACTAAAGAGGAGTTCTCTGGAGAAGATAGTAACAACATGGCACCTTTGGAGTCACATGCATGGTAACTAGAAACTTTCCAACTAACTAAAAACTTTACATCTGCGTCAGGGTAGCGATAAGCTTGTAATCCTTCTTGAAAGGGAAGGACGTGCCAAAAGGTGTACACAAGGACAATTAACTTCGAACGTAACGATTTTGAGTTGAACAACACGGTAGGTGACGGTGACTACTATAATACTAATCAATTGGTCGAGTGAACATGTGGGGGTCACTCTTGTTTTGACCACGTATCATACGTTGACGACGTGTCACCTCGCTAGTTTGGTAGGTTAGGTGTCACATTTCACATGTTTGGACTATTCAGCGAGTTAGACAATTATACATGCGATTACTAAGTTAACTACAAATAGTCAACATGAAATGATGCACAGATGATTAGATGAATATTAGTAGTATATGCTTGCTACGTCGTACCTACCATGTGGTAGGTTAGGTGTCACGTTTTCACAGATAACTATTCAGTGAAGTTGGACAATTATCCACATACTTGTTTGAAGTATACGTACATGCGACTACCAAATACTCTAACTACGACTAGTCAAACATGGTATATGATGCACAGATGATTAGCAAAACTGTTATATTTATGCTTGCTACGTCGTACCTACTGTGTCGTGGACATACGTGGAAAATGTCTAATTTGTCCGAGTCCGGCACCTGCCTGTCTCTGCAACAGCTAGGTTCAGGAATGGTACGCCGGCAATTTCCTTTCTTACATAAAGAAAAGATTAAACTAGGACATGCACCTATAGTTAATCAGTGCAATTAACAATGCATCAAATTGATATTATCCATGTGAACCCACCAGGGCTGTGATTCCTCGGTGCTCCTGTCCGTCAACCCCGGCGGAGGCACGCCGGAGCGTGACGCGGCACCGAACAACCCGAGCCTGCGTGGCTTCGCGGTCGTCGACGCCGCCAGGGCCGCATTGGAGCAGAGCTGCCCGCGCACGGTGTCATGCGCCGACATCCTGGCCTTCGCCGCCCGGGACAGCGTGAACATCACCGGCAGCAACGCCTTCTACCAGGTCCCTTCCGGCCGCCGCGACGGGAACCTCTCGACCCAGGCCGGCGCGTTCACCCTCCCGGGGCCGAACCTGACGGCGGACGGCCTCGTCAGCGGGTTCCAGGACAGGGGGCTCACCGCCGAAGACATGGTGGTCCTGTCCGGCTCCCACACCCTGGGCCGCTCCCACTGCAACTCCTTCATCGTGAGGAACCGGGAGCGGCTGGCGAGCGGCACCATCGGCCCGGCGTACCAGGCGCTGCTGGAGGCGCTGTGCCCGGCGAACACGAGCCAGTTCACCAACGTGACGACGGAGATCGACCTGAGCACGCCGGTGGTGCTGGACAACAACTACTACAAGCTGGTGCAGCTCAACCTGGGCCTGCACTTCTCCGACGACCAGCTCATCCGCAACGCCACCCTCAAGGGCTTCGTCGACACCTTCGCCGCCAACGAGACGCTGTGGAAGGAGAAGTTCATCGCCGCCATGATCAAGATGGGCAACATCGCCCCCAAGACCGGCACGCAAGGGGAGATCCGCCTCAACTGCAGCATCGTCAACCCGTCCTCCACCTCTTCGTCCGGTTACGATGGGGCGATCCAGATGCTCCGCCGCCCGGGCTCCGACGATAAGGTCGCCTCGGGCTGATGTACAGTATGTGCGCAGAGTAACGTGTGTGGTGTTGGCACGTCCTTGCTGCGTATGCGTATGCACGGGCGTGCTGGCCGGTCGGTGTCCGTTCGCACCTACACTTGTGATGAATGATGAAGAATAAACGATGTCGTGCTCTGAGTTGCTGAGTCATGCATGGGCTAAAGGCTAGATCTGGTTGGGGCATGAATGGTCCAACACTTCACCGGCACTATGTGCGCGCGTCGCAGTGCTCCATTATTGCCAACTCGCTTGTTTTCATCTACTATAGCAGATCTGAAAAAACTCGTCTGTAGACTGTTGTCCTTCAAAATTGCCATAAAATGGTCCGGCCGGGCTCAGAACGGCGTCTACTAGTACTAGTTAACTGCCCATGCGTTGCCACGAGACATATATATATTCTTATGATTCAACATCAATTGTGATTAAGTTATTTAATTGTTTTTCTTGTTATTCTCTCTATATCCCTCCTTCTCTCTCATCAGTTTGACTATTTATTCATGCATGTATTAGGACAATTTCTTCAAGAAGCAGCTCTACGAAAGTATGTAAGTCAAATCTCCAAACGACTTTCTTGCACACATCACACGACACACAATATCTACCAAAGATGAGAACTCAAAAGCAAAGTGCATGTATTCAAATGTAAGTCATGCCGGTGCACATACCTCCACCCTGAAGTATGAATTTGGAACACTAAAAGAGATAGTAGTGGCTACATGCCTACATTCACCATGTGGATCCCAATACCACATTATGTTATCCTCTCCAAGCACATCAAAGCTACACAAAGATATGGCCAAATATTAAACTTCCAACCGAAGAACTTCGTTTTTTCATCTCTTCTTAGCAATTGCAATGATCTGTCATATACTATCGAACATATAGTTTTTGGGATAACACTTAACATTTGCTTTTGCAAAAACTCACTACCGTAATATTTTGTTTCTCTATTAGATCTCGCTAAAAAACATAAGACACATGAATATAAGGAATTAAAATCCTCTTTTCGATCCTACAAGACATTCATTCTGGTTAGAACAACGTGATATGTGTCATCTTGGAACCGTAACCAGCGAGGCCGCTCTTAGCGTTCTCCGGTCTGTGTCTTCTTAGGAGCCAGCCTCATCAACCCGCCTCGGAAGTTGTTACACAATCTATGGGTCACAACATATTTGGTTGTTGCCCCTCTACTTTTGTTATATCGCCCAGAGAATGACCAACATGGCCTTGGTACGGTAATGGCTGGACTTCATCATCTTGTCGAGCATGACAGGGACAATCTCTTTGGGGCAGGACCTTGGCGCATCCGACAACGATCAGGTGGGCATTGTATCATGAAGAGGCACAGACCAGGATTTTGAATAGATGAACCTCGAGGTGAGTAGGCATTGCGATCTGCGTCTCTGCTTGGCGCCCGTCATGAGACGTGCAGTCAGCCGGCGAAGCAGTGTTCTGATTCTTTACTGTCCGATTCAGATCTCCTTGCAGACATGGCAGTTAACCTCCCATGTTGGTTAACCTCCCATGCACTACACCGTATGCACACACACATACACGGTACACCACCATGAGCTTCAGTTCGGTTCGGTCAGTTGAATAACTTTTTTCTAGAAACAGTTGAGTCGCTATCAATCATGCATGCATGTATGTACACAACAACTGTTTCATGGAGGAAAGCAAATGCAGATATTAAGCTTACCGGTCTAGCTCCTCCTTCCTCAAGGTGGAAAAGTCATTTCTCGACACCCTCCAGCTGCCAGAGCACATCATCCACCGTCAGTGGCTCCATCTCAAGCAAACAACCTGGTGCACACAACCTGCAACCAGTCTATGACATCATTTTCAGATACATAAATGCCACCAATTGTTTCATCTCGTCAGGATAGAACAATATACATCGCAATACAGTACATTCTTTCTTCATATAAAACCATCAAGAATCAATGTTTGTAGCTGTAAAAATAGGTCTGACATGGTTCCATTTTCTACATATATACCCAGCAACAATGAAACGGCTAGTACCGAAAGATTCAGCATGAGTTTGATTGCCATGGTGAGGAACAAAGAAGGCCGGTACAGAATCATCCCACTTCCTTCTTGGTGCCCTTCATGTGCACTTCGTCACTCTCCTTCTCCTTGATCTTCCTCGGGAACTACCGACTGTGCTGGGTGCACTCTGCACTTGACAATGAGCTTATCGACACGCCATCCGTGCTGCAGCAACTGACATGGATTCAGCGTTGGCAATGAAGAGGCGCTGAAGCTCGGAGTGGCACACGGGGCACCCAGGCGCATGAGGAGCTCGAGACGCGCTTGTCAGCTGTGGAACCGGAGGGCGGCGATTAAATCAAACGACAGTCACTCTCGATGCCAAAGACACGGGCGACCGTCCAGACCATGTCCTACACGAGACACACCTACCCCGCCTCGACCTCGCCTAGCCGCTGCTATGCGTCAGGCGCCGTGCAGAGCAGATGTGGTGGCTATGCATGTACCTTGCCATGGACCTCAGGGGAGGCTAGAACGGGGCGTCACCGGTGCACGTCGGCGACGAAGGTCGACGCGAGCAGTGGCGGGATCGTAGTGTGCTACCTCTTGAGGATGCGTTGGTTTTCCCTTGAAGAGGAAAGGATGATGCAGCAAAGTAGCGTAAGTATTTCCCTCAGTTTTTGAGAACCAAGGTATCAATCCAGTAGGAGACTACACGCAAATCCCTCATACCTGCACAAACAAATAAGAACCTTGCAACCAACGCGATAAAGGGGTTATCAATCCCTTCACGGCCACTTGCAAAAGTGAGATCTGATAGAGATAATAAGATACCTCGTGGCCGCCTCGTTGCTTCCTTGACGTCCACTCCAAGTCTCCTGGATTGCGTTTGTTCCAAAAACGATCCTCGCGAAAGTTTCATTCTGTTTGGACTCCGTTTGATATTCCTTTTCTGCGGAACACTGAAATAGGCAAAAAACAACAATTTGCACTAGGCCTCCGGTTAGTAGGTTAGTCCCAAAATAATATAAAAGTGTATAATAAAGCCCATTGAACATCCAAAACAGATAATATAATAGCATGGAACAATCAAAAATTATAGATACGTTGGAGACGTACCAAGCATCCCCAAGCTTAATTCCTGCTCGTCCTCGAGTAGGTAAATGATAAAAACAGAATTTTTGATGTGGAATGCTACCTAGCATAGTTCTCAATGTAATTTTCTTTATTGTGGCATGAATGTTCAGATCCGAAAGATTCAAGACAAAAGTTTAATATTGACATAAAAATAATAATACTTCAAGCATACTAATAAAACAATCATGTTTTCTCAAAATAAGATGGCCAAAGAAAGTTATCCCTACAAAATCATATAGTCTGGCTATGCTCTATCTTCATCACACAAAATATTTAAATCATGCACAACCCCGATGACAAGTCAATCAATTGTTTCATACTTTTGATGTTCTCAAACTTTTTCAATCTTCACGCAATACATGAGCGTGAGCCATGGACATAGCACTATATGTGGAATAGAATGGTGGTTGTGGAGAAGACAAAAAGGAGAAGATAGTCTCACATCAACTAGGCGTATCAACGGGCTATGGAGATGCCCATCAATAGATATCAATGTGAGTGAGTAGGGATTGCCATGCAACGGATGCACTAGAGCTATAAGTGTATGAAAGCTCAACAAAAGAAACTAAGTGGGTGTGCATCCAACTTGCTTGCTCACGAAGACCTAGGGCATTTTGAGGAAGCTCATCATTGGAATATACGAGCCAAATTCTATAATGTAAAATTCCCACTAGTATATGAAAGTGACAACAAGGAGACTCTCTATCATGAAGATCATGGTGCTACTTTGAAGCACAAGTGTGGTAAAAGGATAGTAAAATTGTCCCTTCTCTCTTTTCTCTTATTTTTTTGGGCCTTTCTCTTTTTATTATGGCCTCTTTTCTTTCTCTTTTTTTTTATTTTCAGTCCGGAGTCTCATCCCGACTTGTGGGGGAATCATAGTCTCCATCATCCTTTCCTCACTTGGGACAATGCTCTAATAATGATGATCATTACACTTTTATTTACTTACAACTCAAAATTTACAACTCGGTACTTGGAACAAAATACGATTCTATGTGAATGCCTCCGGCGGTGTATCGGGATATGCAATGAATCAAGAGTGACATGTATGAAAATCATGAACGGTGGCTTTGCCACAAATACGATGTCAACTACATGATCATGCAAAGCAATATGACAATGATGAAGCGTGTCATAATAAACTAAACGATGGAAAGTTGTATGGCAATATATCTCAGAATGGCTATGGAAATGCCATAATAGGTAGGTATGGTGGCTGTTTTGAGGAAGGTATATGGTGGGTGTATGATACCGGCGAAAGTTGTGCGGTATTAGAGAGGCTAGCAATGGTGGGAGGGTGAGAGTGCGTATAATCCATGGACTCAACATTAGTCATAAAGAACTCACATACTTATTGCAAAAATCTATTAGTTATCGAAACGAAGTAGTACGCGCATGCTCCAACGGGGATAGATTGGTAGGAAAAGACCATCGCTCGTCCCCAACCGCCACTCATAAGGAAGACAATCAATAAATAAATCATTCTCCGACTTCATCACATAACGGTTCACCATACGTGCATGCTATGGGTGTAACGCCCCGGATCCGATGCGCCAGGTGTCTGCCAGTTATTCGTCGTTGTTGCCATATCATTTGCTTGCGTGTTGCATCTTGCCATGTCATCATCTGCATTGCATCCTCATGTTTTCAAAACTTGCATCCGGTCTTTTTCCGCGTTGTCCGTTTCGCGATCCGACACTCCCACACGCGCCCGTCGCCCCTCTCAGACCTTGTTTCGTGAGCGGGAGAAAAACGCTCTCGGAATGGGCCGAGATTTGCCGAGTGGTCTTGGTATATCACCGGTAGACCGCCCGTCAAATTTCGTTCCATTTGGAGGTCGTTTGATGCCCCAACGGTTAACCGCGTACCCCGCAAAGCCCCTTTTGTCTTGCAGCCCAACATCCCTCGAAATCAGCCCACTAACCCATCCAAACCCCCTCCATGCTCTCGGTCGTTGGATCGTGATCGTGTGGGCGAAAACCGCACCTCATTTGGACTCCTAGCTCCTTCTACCTATAAATATGTGCACCCGCCTTTCCAAATCGCAGATCAAACCCTACCCTTTTTCCACCTCGCGCCCGCAAACCCGCCGCCGCCGGACACGTCCACCCGCCACCTCACCTCGGCCAATAGGGCGCTGCCATGTCGCCTTCCCCGCCGCCTCAGCCAACCAGCCGCCGCCGTTCCCCTCCACCGCGCGGGCCCGGGAGGCCCAGATCCGCCCCCCCGGCCCGGTTCGCCGCGCCGCCGCCCGCGCCCGAGGCGCCCCGCGCCGCGCCTCCCCGCCGGTCCCCACCGGCGTCGTCCAACTCCTCGCCGACCGCGCCGTCCCCGCCGCCTCGTGGCGTCGCGCCGCCCGCCTCGCGGCTCGCGCCTCCGCGCCGGTCGCCGCGCTCGCCGGCCGCCAGACCCCCCCCCCCCCCCCCGAGCTCCCTCGACCTTCCCGGCGTCTTCCCCGTCTACTCCGGCGAGCCCGGCTTCGCCTCAAAATCCGCGTCCAGATCCAGATCCACACGAGGTTGCCCCGATTTTTCACTGTCCCAAAAATACTTGCATTATGTTGCTCACTTCATCATGCCATAACTTTGTACTCGGCGGTCCGTTTTGTGCGTGTAATATGTTAGAATGTTCATTGTGAGATGCTATTTATTTCATTCCATTGTGGCATGCTTGTTTGAGTTTATCTTGATGCCCTAATCATCGTTGCAAGAGTGCTATATGATGTTAACTGCTGTCTGCTTACAGAACTTGGTGATTTGTCTTTTTCATTGCGTTTTGTGTGTGCATCTTATGAGCTTGATGTCTACATGAGTTTTGAACTACATCATTCCATATTTACAGGGGTGCTTGTCTTGTATTTTTTTATCTATGGGGTGACTAGCACAAGCATGTCAAGTAGCCTCCATGATGTTGCTGATATCTGTGACTTGTGTTTTCTGCCAAGTCTGTAGCTGTAGTATCGTGATGCTAAAAAACCTGCTGCCATCATGAGTTCTATGCATAATCTGGAGATGTTCACTAAGGGTGTTTTGTTATACGTGTTATGATGTATCCATCCGTGCCCTTTTTGGCATTTATAGCTTGCTGTAGCTTGTCGTAATCTTGCTCCAAATTTGCTAAATAATGTTGTTGTCAGGCTGTTAACATTAAGTTCAGTTTTGACATGTGTTTTGCTAGAGATCCATGCACCCTATGAACTTGCTCTTGCCATGCTTAGCTTCATAATTATGCCATCTTACTGTTGGATGCCATCACATGCCATGAAATTCTTTGTGATGAGTTATTTGAGCTCGTAAATATGCCTTCATAATTCTGTTCATGTCATGCTCAGTTTTTCTGCCAAGTCTGAATCTGTTTATGAAACTAGCTACGTTTATATGGGTGCCATCATATCTTTTGTGCCTTTTTGGCTCGTGATCAGTAAGGTACTTTTGTTCTATGCTTTGAGGGAATCATGCCATGCCTTTGGTTGCCTTGATAAGTTCCTGTAGCATGTTGTTTGATAGCTCTAAACATTGTAACCTGATGTTATTTCTGTCATGTCCAGTGATTTTCTGCTAAGTCTGTGAATCTGTTATTAATTGCAATCTTGCCATGTCCTTTTGAGCATGTTCTAGTGGTTTCTGGAGATATCTCAGTGTTCATGTTTTGTAATGCTTTACCTATACATCATTCCCATGCCATTTTTTTTCATGTTGAGATGCTGTAGCATATTTTCATGATTCTTGCAAGATGCCTAGTTGATGTTTTGGACAGATTGTTGCTATGTCTTTGTTTGGAGTGTATGTGTTGCACCGTTGCTCCGTTTTGAGCATGCTCTATATGAAACTTCCTTAGTTTTGCATTTAGTTTCAGGTTATCTTGTTGCATCCTTGTTTTGAGGTGTTTGCTTGATGTTTGAATGCATTTTGCATCAATGCCATGTTTAACTTGTTTTGCTCATATCTTCTAGGCCGTAGCTCCGAACTAAATGAACTTTATATGTAACTTGACTAGAATTTCGTGTAGATCATCTTGGTGCATCTTAACTTGCTGTTTAACAACTTTAACATAAGGTTTATTCAGATCTGGACCAATTTCGAAATTTGTATATGAGGACTTACCGGAATTGTCATATGTTGTTTCCGGCCTCATTTAAACTTGCTTTGATGTGTTGTTCTTGTATGCATCATCTCTTGCCATGAGTAGCTTCATGTAGCCTTGTCATGCATCATACTTGATTGAGCATCATGCCTTGTTCATGTGTGGTGTGTTTACCATATTGTGTGCTTCTTCTCGATAGTTCCCGTGTCGTTGCAATCGTGAGGATTCGTTCGTCTTCGTGGCTTCATCTTCTTCATGGACTCGTTATTCTTCCTAGCGGGATTTTAGGAAAGATGACCGTCACCTTGGATCTCATTACTATCATTGCTATGCTAGTTGCTTCGTTCTATTGCTATGCCGCGCTACCTATCACTTGCTTTTCAAGCCTCCCAAATTGCCATGCCATGAACCTCTAACCTTTTTCACCCTTCCTAGCAAACCGTTGTTTGGCTATGTTACCGCTTTGCTCAGCCCCTCTTATAGCGTTGCTAGTTGCAGGTGAAGATGAAGATTGCTCCATGTTGGATTATGTTTATGTTGGGATATCACAATATCACTTATTTAATTAATGCATCTATATACTTGGTAAAGGGTGGAAGGCTCGGCCTTATGCCTGGTGTTTTGTTCCACTCTTGCCGCCCTAGTTTCTGTCATACCGGTGTTATGTTCCTTGATTTTGCGTCCCTTAGGCGGTTGGGTGATTTATGGGACCTCCTTGACAGTTCGCTTTGAATAAAACTCTTCCAGCAAGGCCCAACCTTGGTTTCACATTTGCCTCACCTAGCCTTTTTCCCTTGGGAGTCGCGCATCCTGAGGGTCATCTTTATTTTAACCCCCCCGGGCCAGTGCTTCTCTAAGTGTTGGTCCGAACCGAGCTGCCTGCGGGGCCACCTCGGGGAAACTCGAAGTCTGGTTTTACTCGTAGCTAGTCTCATCCGGTGTTGCCCTGAGAATGAGATATGTGCAGCTCCTATCGGGATTGTCGGCGCATCGGGCGACTTTGCTGGTCTTGTTTTACCATTGTCGAAATGTCTTGTAAACCGGGATTCCAAGACTGATCGTGTCTTCCCGGGAGAAGGAATATCCTTCGTTGACCGTGAGAGCTTATAATGGGCTAAGTTGGGACACCCCTGCAGGGTATTATCTTTCGAAAGCCGTGCCCGCGGTTATGTGGCAGATGGGAATTTGTTAATGTCCGGTTGTAGAGAACTTGACACTTGACTTAACTAAAACGCATCAACCGCGTGTGTAGCCGTGATGGTCTCTTTTCGGCGGAGTCCGGGAAGTGAACACGGTTGTTGGGTTATGTTTGACGTAAGTAGGAGTTCAGGATCACTTCTTGATCATTACTAGTTGACGACCGTTCCGTTGCTCCTCTTCTCGCTCTTATTTGCGTATGTTAGCCACCATACTTGCTTAGTCGCTGCTGCAACCTCACCACCTTATCCATTCCTTTCCCATTAAGCTTTGCTAGTCTTGATACCCATGGTAATGGGATTGCTGAGTCCTCATGGCTCACAGATTACTACAACAACAGTTGCAGGTACTGGTTTTGCGATGATCATGACGCGAGAGCGATGTTACTTGTTTTGGAGTTCTTCTTCTGCTTCTTCTTCGATCAGGGGATAGGTTCCAGGTCGGCAGCCTGGGCTAGCAGGGTGGATGTCGTTTGAGTTTCTGTTTGTGTTTCATCCGTAGTCGGATGTTGATCTTATGTATGTGTATTGATGTATTCTTGCGGCATCTGTATGCCTTGTATGTATCCCCATCTATTATGTAATGTTGATGTAATGATATCCACCTTGCAAAAGCGTTTCAATATGCGGGTCTATCCTTGGTGGGACCTTCGAGTTCCTCTCGGATAGGGTTGCATATTGGGCGTGACAATGGGAATCACAAACTTTAACACAAGTATTTCCCAAATTCACAACTACTCAACTAGCATGACTCTAATATCACCATCTTCATATCTCCAAACAATCATAAAGAATCAAACTTCTCATCGTATTCAATGCACTTTATATGATAGTTTTTATTATACCTATCTTGGATGCTCATCACTTTAGAACTAAAATTTTAACCAAAGCAAATTACCATGCTGTTCTAAAAGAATCTCAAAATAATATAAGTGAAGCATGAGAGATCAATAATTTCTATAAAATAAACCACCACCGTGCTCTAAAAAGATATAAGCGAAGCACTAGAGCAAAATTATCTAGCTCAAAAGATATAAGTGAAGCACATAGAGTATTCTAATAAATTCCGATTCATGTGTGTCTCTCCAAAAGGTGTGTACAACAAGGATGATTGTGGTAAACTAAAAAGCAAATACTCAAATCATACAAGACGCTCCAAGCAAAACACATATCATGTGGTGAATAAAAATATAGCATCAAGTAAAGTTACCGATAGACGAAGACGAAAGAGGGGATGCCTTCCAGGGCATCCCCAAGCTTAGGCTTTTGGTTGTCCTTGAATTTTACCTTGGGGTGCCTTGCGCATCCCCAATCTTAGGCTCTTGCCACTCCTTGTTCCATAATCCATCAAATCTTTACCCAAAAACTTGAAAACTTCACAACACAAAACTCAACAGAAAATCTCATGAGGTCCGTTAGCGAAATAAAACAAACCACCACTTTAAGATAATGTAATGAACTCATTCTTTATTTATATTGGTGTTAAGCCTACTGTATTCCAACTTCTCTATGGTTCATACCCCCCGATACTAGCCATAGATTCATCAAAATAAGCAAACAACGCACGAAAAACAGAATCTGTCAAAAACAGAACAGTCTGTAGTAATCTGTATCAAACACAAACTTATGTAACTCAGAAAAAACTACCAAAATAGGGAGAGCTAGATAATTTTATTATTGATCTACTGCAATTGGAATCAGTATTTTATCACTTTCTGGTGATGTTTAACAATTGTTTTCGTGGGCAGAAAGTTTCTGACTTTTTCAGCAAGATCAAATAATTATCACCCAAGAAGATCCTATAGGTTTTACTTGGCACAAACACTAATTAAAACATAAAACCACATCTAACCAGAGGCTAGATGAAATATTTATTGCTAAACAGTAACAAAAAGCAAGGAACAAAAATAAAATTGGGTTGCCTCCTAACAAGCGCTATCGTTTAACGCCCCTAGCTAGGCATAAAAACATGGATAGATCTAGGTATTGTCATCTTTGGTATTCAAATCATAAGTGGCCCTCATAATAGATTCATAAGGCAATTTAATTTTCTTCCTAGGAAAGTGTTCCATGCCTTTCCTTAATGGAAATTGGAATCTAATATTTCCTTCTTTCATATCAATAATTGCCAATCGTTCTAAGGAAAGGTCTACCAAGAATAATAGGACATGTAGGATTTCAATCTATATCAAGAACAATGAAATCTACGGGCATATAATTCCTATTTGCAACAATAAGAACATCATTAATCCTTCCCATAGGTTTCTTAATGGTGGAATCCGCAAGATGCAAATTTAAAGAACAATCATCAAATTCATGGAAACCTAGCACATCACCCAAAGTTTTAGGAATCGTGGAAACACTAGCACCCAAATCACACAAAGCATAGCATTTATGATCTTTAATCTTAATTTTAATAGTAGGTTCCCACTCATCATAAAGTTTCCTAGGGATAGAGACTTCTAATTCAAGTTTTTCTTCATAGGATTGCATTAAAGCATCAACGATATGTTTGGTAAAAGCTTTATTTTGACTATAAGCATTAGGAGAATTTAACACAGATTGCAACAAGGAAATAAAATCTATCAAAGAGCAATTATCATAATTAAATTCGTTGAAATCCAAAATAGTGGGTTCATTGCTATGTAAAGTTTTGACCTCTTCAATCCCACTTTTACCAATTTTTGCATCAAGATCTAAAAACTCCGAATCATTGGGACGCCTTTTAACTAAAGTTGACTCATCTCCAGTCTCATCATTATCAAGATTCATATTAGAAACAAAGATTTAATAGGGGACACATCAATCAATTTTAGATCTTCATCTTTATTATCATGAAAACTAAAAGAACACACTTTCACAAAGCAATCTTTTTTTGCACGCATCCTAGCGGTTCTTTCTTTGCACTCATCAATGGAAATTCTCATGGCTTTGAGAGACTCATTGATATCATGCTTAGGTGGAATAGATCTAAGTTTTAAAGAATCAACATCAAGAGAAATTCTATCCAGGTTCCTAGCCAATTCATCAACCTTAAGCAATTTTTCTTCAAGCAAAGCATTGAAATTCTTTTGCGAAATCATAAATTCTTTAACACTAGTCTCAAAATCAGAGGGCATCTTATTAAAATTTTCATAAGAGTTGTTGTAGGAATTACCATAGTTATTAGAGGAACTACTAGGGAACGGCCTAGAATTAAAGTTTCCTCTATACGCGTTGTTACCAAAATTGTTCCTACCAACAAAATTCACATCCATAGATTCATTATTATTCTCAATCAAAGTGGACAAAGGCATATCATTAGGATCAGAAGAAACACTATTATTAGCAAACAATTTCATAAGTTCATCCATCTTTCCACTCAAAACATTAATCTCTTCAATCGCATGAACCTTTTTACTAGTAGATCTTTCGGTGTGCCATTGAGAATAATTAACCATAATATTATCTAGGAGTTTAGTAGCTTCTCCTAAAGTGATTTCCATAAAAGTGCCTCCTGCGACCGAATCTAAAAGATTTCTAGAAGCAAAATTCAATCCGGCATAAAAAAATTGTATAATCATCCATAAATTCAAACCATGTGTAGGACAATTACGTATCATTAATTTCATCCTCTCCCAAGCTTGTGCAACATGCTCATGATCAAGTTGCTTAAAATTCATAATATCGTTGAGAGATGATCTTAGCAGGAGGAAAATACTTAGAGATAAAAGCATCTTTGCACTTATTCCATGAATCAATACTATTTTTAGGCAAAGAAGAGAACCAAGTTTTAGCACGATCTCTAAGCGAAAACGGAAATAGCTTCAATTTAACAATATCATTATCCACATCTTTCTTCTTTTGCATATCGCACAAATCAACAAAGTTGTTTAGATGAGTAGTGGCATCTTCACTAGGAAGGCCAGAGAATTGATCTTTCATGACAAGATTCAACAAAGCAGCATTAATTTCACAAGATTCAGCATTGGTAATAGGTGCAATTGGGGTGCTAAGAAAATCATTGTTGTTGGTATTGGAAAAGTCACACAATTTAGTATTGTCTTGAGCCATCGTGACAAACAATCCAACACACAAGCACACAAGAAGCAAGCAAAAAGAGAAGAACGGAAAAAGGGCAAATAAAACGGCAAGGGTGAAGTGGGGGAGAGGAAAATGGAAAATAATATAATGCGAGGGATAAGAGTTTATGATGGGTACTTGGTATGTCTTGACTTGAGCGTACATCTCCCCGGCAACGGCTCCAGAAATGGCTAGTTGCTGGGAGATCAACTCTTGACTTGACTTGGTGTAAACCTCCCCGGCAACGGCGCCAGAAATCCTTCTTGCTACCTCTTGAGCATGCGTTGGTTTTCCCTTGAAGAGGAAAGGGTGATGCAGCAAAGTAGCGTAAGTATTTCCCTCAGTTTTTGAGAACCAAGGTATCAATCCAGTAGGAGACTACACGCAAATCCCTCGTACCTGCACAAACAAATAAGAACCTTGCAACTAACGCGATAAAGGGGTTGTCAATCCCTTCATGACCACTTGCAAAAGTGAGATCTAATAGAGATAATAAGATAAAATATTTTTGGTATTTTTATGGTATAGATTGGAAAGTAAAGATTGCAAAATAAACGGCGACAAAAATAGCTAGTTGGCGGGAGATTAATATGATGGAAAATAGACCCGGGGGCCATGGGTTTCACTAGTGGCTTCTCTCAAGATAGCAAATTCTACGGTGGGTGAACAAATTACTATCGAGCAATTGATAGAAAAGTGCATAGTTATGAGAATATCTAGGCATGATCATGTATATAGGCATCACGTCCGCGACAAGTAGACCAAAACGATTCTGCATCTACTACTATTACTCCACACATCGACCGCTATCCAACATGCATCTAGAGTATTAAGTTCATAAGAACAGAGTAACACATTAGGCAAGATGACATGATGTAGAGGGATAAACTCAAGCAATATGATATGAACCCCATCTTTTTATCCTCGATGGCAACAATTCAATACGTGCCTTGCTGCCCCTGCTGTCACTGGGAAAGGACACCGCAAGATTGAACCCAAAGCTAAGCACTTCTCCCATTGCAAGAAAGATCAATCTAGTAGGCCAAACCAAACTGATAATTCGAAGAGACTTGCAAAGATATCAAATCATACATATAAGAATTCAGTGAAGAATCAAATATTGTTCATAAATAATCTTGATAATAAACCCACAATTCATCGGATCTCGACAAACACACCGCAAAAAGTATTACATCGAATAGATCTCCAAGAGAATCGAGGAGAACTTTGTATTGAGATCCAAAGAGAGAGAAGAAGCCATCTAGCTAATAACTATGGACCCGAAGGTCTGTGGTAAACTACTCACACATCATCGGAGAGGCTATGGTGTTGATGTAGAAGCCCTCCGTGCTCGATTCCCCCTCCGGCGGAGCGCCGGAAAAGGCCCCAAGATGGGATCTCACGGGTACAGAAGGTTGCGGCGGTGGAAATAGGGTTTCGTAGTGCTCCTGGATGTTTTCAGAGTATAAGAGTATATATAGGCGAAGGAAGTAGGTCGGTGGAGCCACAAGGGGCCCATGAAGGTGGGGGCGCGCCTACCCCCCTGGGCACGCCTCCCTACCTCGTGGTCGCCTCGTTGCTTCTTTGACATCCACTCCAAGTCTCCTGGATTGCGTTTGTTCCAAAAACGATCCTCGCGAAGGTTTCATTCCGTTTGGACTCCGTTTGATATTCCTTTTCTGCGAAACACTGAAATAGGCAAAAAACAGCAATTTGCACTGGGCCTCTGGTTAGTAGGTTAGTCCCAAAAATAATATAGAAGTGTATAATAAAGCCCATTAAACATCCAAAACAGATAATATAATAGCATGGAACAATAAAAAAATTATAGATACGTTGGAGACGTATCACAGTGCCGCGGGGAGGATGCAGAGGGCTTGGCCTGCTAAGGGAGCACGATGGCCGGGCTTCGTGCAAGACGGGGCGGAGCTTTGGGCAAGGATCACCGTGTGGAGGTGGTGGGTAGCGCGATCGGCCATGATACTTCGTTTTTTCATCTCTTCTTAGCAATTGCAATGATCTGTCATATACTATCGAACATCTAGTTTTTGGGATAACAATTAACATTTACTTTTGCAAAAACTCAATACCGTAATATTTTGTTTCTCTATTAGATCTCACTAAAAAAACATAAGTACACATGAATATAAGGAATTAAAATCCCCTTTTCGAGCCTACAAGACATTCATTCTGGTTAGAACAACGTGATATGTGTCATCTTGGAACCGTAACCAGCGAGGCCGCTCTTAGCGTTCTCCGATCTGTGTCTTCTTAGGAGGCAGCCTCATCAACCCACCTCGGAAGTTGTTACACAATCTATGGGTCACAACATATTTGGTTGTTGCCCCTCTATTTTTCTTATATTGCCCAGAGAATGACCAACATGGCCTTGGTACGGTAATGGCTGGACTTCATCATCTTGTCGAGCATGACAGGAACAATCTCTTTGGCGCAGGACCTTGGCGCATCCGACAACGATCAGGTGGGCATTGTATCATGAAGAGGCACACACCAGGATTTTGAATAGATGAACCTCGAGGTGAGTAGGCATTGCGGTCTGTGTCTTTGCTTGGCGCCCGTCATGAGACGTGCAGTTAGCCGGCGAAGCAGTGTTCTGATTCTTTACCGTCCGATTCAGATCTCCTTGCAGACATGGCAGTTAACCTCCCATGTTGGTTAACCTCCCATGCACTACACCATATGCACACACACATACACGGTACACTACCATGAGCTTCAGTTCGGTTTGGTCAGTTGAATAACTTTTTTTTGAGAAACAGTTGAGTCGCTATCAATCATGCATGCATATATGTACACAACAACTGTTTCATGGAGGAAAGCAAATGCAGATATTAAGCTTACCGGTCTAGCTCCTCCTTCCTCAAGGTGGAAAAGTCATTTCTCGACACCCTCCAACTGCCACAGCACATCATCCACCGTCAGTGGCTCCATCTCAATCAAACAACCTGGTGCGCAGAACCTGCAACCAGTCTATGACATCGTTTTCAGATACATAAATGCCACCAATTGATTCATCTCGTCAGGATAGAACAATATACATCGCAATACAGTACATTCTTTCTTCATATAAAACCATCAAGAATCAATGTTTGTAGTTGTAAAAATAGGTCTGACATGGTTCCATTTTCTACATATATACCCAGCAACAATGAAACGGCTAGTACCGAAAGATTCATCATGAGTTTGATTGCCATGGTGAGGAACAAAGAAGGCCGGTACAGAGTCATCCCACTTCCTTCTTGGTGCCCTTCATGTCCACGTCGTCAGTCTCCTTCTCCTTGATCTTCCTCGGGAACTACCGACTGTGCTGGGTGCACTCTGCACTTGACAATGAGCTTATCGACACACCATCCGTGCTGCAGCAACTGACATGAATTCAGCGTTGGCAATGAAGAGGCGCTGAAGCTTGGAGTGGCACACGGGGCACCCAAGCGCATGAGGAGCTCAAGACACGATTGTCAGCCGTGGAACCGGAGGGCGGCGGTTAAATCAAACGACAGTCACTCTCGACGCCAAAGACACGGGCGACCGTCCAGACCAAGTCCTACGCGAGACACACCTACCCCGCCTCGATCTCGCATAGCCGCTGCTACGCGCCAGGCGCGGTGCAGAGCAGAGGTGGTGGCTATGCATGTACCTTGCCATGGACCTCAGGGGAGGCTAGCACGGGGCGTCACCGGTGCACGTCGGCGACGAAGGTCGACGCGAGCAGTGGCGGGATCGCAGTGCCGCGGGGAGGATGTAGAGGGCTTGGCCTGCTAAGGGAGCACGATGGCCGGGCTTCGTGCAAGACGGGGCGGAGGTTTGGGCAAGGATCACCGGGTGGAGGTGGTGGGTAGGATGATCGGCCATGGTACTTCGGTTTTTCATCTCTTCTTAGCAATTGCAATGATCTGTCATATACTATCAAACATATAGTTTTTGGGATAACAATTAACATTTGCTTTTGCAAAAACACACTACCGTAATATTTTGTTTCTCTATTAGATCTCACTAAAAAACATAAGAACACATGAATATAAGGAATTAAAATCCCATTTTCGAGCCTACAAGATATTCATTCTGGTTAGGACAACGTGATATGTGTCATCTTGGAACCGTAACCAGTGAGGCCGCTCTTAGCGTTCTCCGATCTGTGTCTTCTTAGGAGGCAGCCTCATCAACTCTCCTTGGAAGTTGTTACACAAACTATGGGTCACAACATATTTGGATTCTTGCCCCTCTACTTTTGTTATATCGCCCAGAGAATGACCAACATGGCCTTGGTACGGTAATGGCTGGACTTCATCATCTTGTCGAGCATGACAGGAACAATCTCTTTGGTGCAGGACCTTGGCGCATCCGACAACGATCAGGTGGGCATTGTATCATGAAGAGGCACACACCAGGATTTTGAATAGATGAACCTCGAGGTGAGTAGGCATTGCGATCTGCGTCTCTGCTCGACGCCCGTCATGAGACGTGCAGTCAGCCGGCGAAGCAGTGTTCTGATTCTTTACCGTCCGATTCAGATCTCCTTGCAGACATGGCAGTTAACCTCCCATGTTGGTTGACGTCCCATGCACTACACCATATGCACACACACATACACGGTACACCACCATGAGCTTCAGTTCGGTTTGGTCAGTTGAATAACTTTTTTTTTTGAGAAACAATTGAGTCGCTATCAATCATGCATGCATGTATGTACACAACAACTGTTTCATGGAGGAAAGCAAATGCAGATATTAAGCTTACCGGTCTAGCTCCTCCTTCCTCAAGGTGGAAAAGTCATTTCTCGACACCCTCCAGCTGCCAGAGCACATCATCCACCATCAGTGGCTCCATCTCAATCAATCAACCTGGTGCACACAACCTGCAACCAGTCTATGACATCATTTTCAGATACATAAATGCCACCAACTGATTCATCTCGTCAGGATAGAACAATATACATCGCAATACAGTACATTCTTTCTTCATATAAAACCATCAAGGATCAATGTTTGTAGTTGTAAAAATAGGTCTGACATGGTTCCATTTTCTACATATGTACCCAGCAACAATGAAACGGCTAGTACCGAAAGATTCGCATGAGTTTGATTGCCATGGCGAGGAACAAAGAAGGCCGGTACAGAATCATCCCACTTACTTCTTGGTGCCCTTTCATGTGCACGTCGTCACTCTCCTTCTCCTTGATCTTCCTCGGGAACTATCGACTGTGCTGGGTGCACTCTGCACTTGACAATGAGCTTATCGACACGCCATCCGTGCTGCAGCAACTGACATGGATTCAGCGTTGGCAATGAAGAGGCGCTGAAGCTCGGAGTGGCACACGGGGCACCCAGGCGCATGAGGAGCTCGAGACGCGTTTGTCAGGCGTGGAACCGGAGGGCGCCAGTTAAATCAAACGACAGGCACTCTCGACGCCAAGGACACAGGCAACCGTCTAGACCAAGTCCTACGCGAGACACACCTACCCCGCCTCGATCTCGCCTAGCCACTGCTACGCGTCAGGCGTCGTGCAGAGAAGAGGTGGTGGCTATGCATGTACCTTGCCGTGGACCTCAGGGAAGGCTAGCACAGGGCGGCACCGGTGCATGTCGGCGACGAAGGTCGATGCGAGCAGTGGCGGGATCGCAGTGCCGCGGGGAGGATGCAGAGGGATTGGCCTGCTAAGGGAGCACGATGGCCGGGCTACGTGCAAGACGGGCAGAGGTTTGCGCAAGGATCACCGAGTGGAGGTGGTGGGTAGCACGATCGGCCATGATACTTTGTTTTTTCATCTCTTCTTAGCAATTGCAATGATCTGTCATATACTATCGAACATATAGTTTTTGGTATAACAATTAACATTTGCTTTTGCAAAAACTCACTACTGTAATATTTTGTTTCTCTATTAGATCTCACTAAAAAAACATAAGAACACATGAATATAAGGAATTAAAATCCCCTTTCCGAGCCTACAAGACATTCATTCTGGTTAGAACAACATGATATGTGTCATCTTGGAACCGTAACCAGCGTGGCCGCTCTTAGTGTTCTCCGATCTGTGTCTTCTTAGGAGGCAGCCTCATCAACCCGCCTCGGAAGTTGTTACACAATCTATGGGTCACAACATATTTGGTTGTTGCCCCTCTACTTTTGTTATATCGCCGAGAGAATGACCAACATGGCCTTGGTATGGTAATGGCTGGACTTCATCATCTTGTCGAGCATGACAGGAACAATCTCTTTGGCGTAGGACCTTGGCGCATCCGACAACGATCAGGTGGGTATTGTATCATGAAGAGGCACAGACCAGGATTTTGAATAGATGAACCTCGAGGTGAGTCGGCATTGCGATCTGCGTCTCTGCTCGACGCCCGTCATGAGACGTGCAGTTAGCCGGCGAAGAAGTGTTCTAGTTCTTTACCGTCCGATTCAGATCTCCTTGCAGACATGGCAGTTAACCTCCCATGTTGGTTAACCTCCCATGCACTACACCATATGCACACACACATACACGGGACACCACCATGAGCTTCAGTTCGGTTTGGTCAGTTGAATGACTTTTTTTGAGAAACAGTTGAGTCGCTATGTACACAATAACTGTTTCATGGAGGAAAGCAAATGCATATATTAAGCTTACCGGTCTAGCTCCTCCTTCCTCAAGGTGGAAAAGTCATTTCTCGACACCCTCCAGTTGCCACAGCACATCATCCACCGTCAGTGGCTCCATCTCAATCAAACACCCTGGTGCGCACAACCTGCAACCAGCCTATGACATCGTTTTCAGATACATAAATGCCACCAATTGACTCATCTCGTCAGGATAGAACAATATACATCACAATACAGTACATTCTTTCTTCATATAAAACCATCAAGAATCAATGTTTGTAGCTGTAAAATAGGTCTGACAGGGTTGCATTTTCTACATATATATCCAGCAACAATGAAATGGCTAGTACTGAAAGATTCAGCATGAGTTTGATTGCCATGGCGAGGAACAAAGAAGGCCGGTACAGAATCATCCCACTTACTTCTTGGTGCCCTTCATGTGCACGTCGTCACTCTCCTTCTCCTTGATCTGTGCTGGGTGCACTCTGCACTGGACAATGAGCTTATCGACACGCCATTCGTGTTGCAGCAACTGGCATGGATTTAGCGTTGGCAATGAAGAGGCGCTGAAGATCGAAGTGGCACACGGGGCACCCAGGCGCATGAGGAGCTCGAGACGCGCTTGTCAGCCGTGGAACCGAAGGGCAGCGGTTAAATCAAACGATAGTCACTCTCGACGCCAAGGACACGGGCAACCGTCCAGACCAAGTCCTACGCGAGACACACCTACCCCGCCTCGATCTCACCTAGCCGCCGCTACGCGTCAGGCGCCGTGCAGAGAAAAGGTGGTGGCTATGCATGTACCTTGCGATGGACCTCAGGGGAGGCTAGCACGGGGCGTCGCCGGTGCACGTCGGCGACGAAGGTCGACGCGAGCAGTGGCGGGATCGCAGTGCCGCGGAGAGGATGCAGAGGGCTTGGCCTGCTAAGGGAGCGCGATGGCCGGGCTTCGTGCAAGACGGGGCGGAGGTTTGGGCAGGGATCACCGGGTGGAGGTGGTGGGTAGCGCGATCGGCCATGCCATGCCGGGAGATCCCCCTCGCGCACGTCCAGCGGCTTTGGTCCACCAGGGGAAGGGGAGAGGTTTTGGGTGCGGGCGTGCAGCCAAGGATTTGGGGAGGTCAAACTAACGTAGCGTGGGTGGTCTAACGAGACCGTGCAGTCGCGCGTGCGGGATGGACAATTTTTTTTACTGCGTGCGATCGAGGGGGTGTGAGTATGGTCGAACCATCACGAAGACTGCAGAACCCCCTTTAATAGTAGAGATTCCAATGTGATATGAATATCCCATCTCATTCCCTTGTGGTCGAACGAACGGCCGGGCTCAGAACGCAAGCATCAAGTGCATATCCAGTGATATTGCCACTGGTATGATACGGTGATCCTGAAAGATGTGGTCCATTGGATATGTGCTGAAAGGATAAGATTGGACATCCAAACAGTCCATTGTCAAATATACAAAACAGACCTTGGAACCTTTTGTAATTGCAAGTTTGTATTACACCATGTCAGCCTCACCTCTCTTTTATTTTCTGAGGAGGGTCTCACTGACACAGATGAATTGGAAAGTTATATCACACTGGAAAGACGCCATCCGATGACAAAAAAAACACCTATATGCATCTTTCAAGTGAAGTGAGCAACACAAACAAAAGGAATATCACGTGTGACGTCCCCGATTCAATCATACACTAATCATACATGCAAATGTGTATGATCAAGATCAGGGATTCACAGGAAGATATCATAACACAACTTTAGACACAAATTAAAATAATACAAGCTTCATATTACAAGCCAGTGGCCTCGAGGGCTCGAATACATAAGCTCGAATACAAATGAGTCAGCGGAAGCAACAATATCTGAGTACAGACATAAGTTAAACAAGACTGACTTAAGAAGTCAAGTAGAAACAAGATACAGATCGAAAAGACGCAAGCCTCCTGCCTCGGAGCCTCCTAAGTACTTCTGGTCGTCGGTGGTCTCCACGTAGTAGTAGGCACCCTCGGGGTAGTGGTAGTTGTCAGCGGTGACGTCTAGCTCCTGGGCTCCGTCATCTGATCGCAGCAATCGAGTATGTGGAAAAAGAGGTAGCAAAGCAACAGTGAGTACTCATCTGAAGTACTCGCAAGACTTACAGCAGATCTAAACTAAGTGTGCATCAGTATCAAAGGAATGGGTTGTATCTGTGGACTGAACTGCAGAATGCCAGAAGAGAAGAAAAAGTCTAGCCTATCGAAGACTGGTATCTTCAAGTATCTTGCAGCATTTAGAAGAGTACAAAATAGCATATTATAATTAGCAAGTATGTTGTAACATTAACGCCCAGAGATCCTTTCTCGACTCCCTGCGAGAAAACAATCTTGGAGCCATCATATCCATTACATGCCTCAGCATCCAGTTCTAGTTGTATCGATCGGGATACAATTCTGAGCGTCCGTTACCGTGGACATGACTAGTTGAATAGATATACTTCCCTGCAGGCGTGCACCAACTTACCCAACACGCTCGATCAACTCCGACCGGACACATCATCAGGTCATGACCGGCCTCGGCCGATCAACACACCGTAGTCCTACCTAGGCTCCACACAGAGGTCCCCCTCGGTCTACATCCTAAGCGCTCAGGGGTCTCAGGCCCATCGCCCTTTGCACTCCGGGTCGTTGTGTGCAGGGCGGACCCAGGCACCACCTCTGTCCTGGATGGCACCGGCCTAGCCGTGCCGCAATACTGAACTGGACGTCTGACAGAGCTTTCGGAAGAAACGTGCGACACCGAGTGCCCATACTTATTCCCGCGTGGTGGTCATCGTTCATCCAGCGGGGGCAATGAGGACAAGGTGAGGGGCCACTTGTGGATCACTAACCAACCTATACTAAGCATATAGGATAAGCAGGTAAGGTACAAAAGCAGGCTATGTATCAGAATAGGAGCAATCAATATTCCCTACCGATCTAGGGTGCCGCAGAAGCGACGGGAAGCACCGCCACCTCCACTGCACACTCACCGCCGCCGCAGCTCCGCCATGGCCACCTGCTCGAGCTCATCGAGCCAAGGAGAAGGTAGACTATCGATCTAATCTAGCCTAGTGATCCCAGAGGTCCTATCAGGCATGTGTAAAAAGGCAAGAGAGTTGATCGTATGCCATCCACGCAGAACGGACACACCATGCAGCCCGGGAGCATGGTATCATGACAGGGACCGTATCACAGGATATTTTCCCTGATATACACACAGAAAAGCAGCCGGCCGGCTCTTGTGCCGTGCTAGTCGTGAGGTGAGGCGACCAGGCGAAACCAGAACAGTCACCGTGAGGCGACCAAGCTCGTGTATACATGAATTTCACGGCAGACATAGGCATCAACACTACAATTTGACGTGGGGTTGCTAAATCTCAGCTAGCTTAGTTTGGTCTCGTTCACGAGCACAGTCGTTGGATTAATAAAACACACCATGATTCATATGAAAAAGGGCCATTTTAAACCTTGAATTTGTGGAGGTTAGGCGAAATGAATCCCCACATTCAAATCATCCCTGTCGATTGCACCCCGAACTATGCAATCTCGGTCTAAATCAAACCCCCATGTTCAAATCCATATCGATTGCACCCTGAACTATGCCAACCCGATCTAAATCGAATCCGGACATTGTTTGAGGCATAAAAACGCCGACGTGGCAAATGAAAACCGGGATTCGTCTGACCGATGGGCCAGTGAGCGGCAGTGTTGACCACGGCGGTACTTCGCGCTAGGCCGGCCCATTTGTCATTTTTGGTAGTTACATTGCTAAAAAGATGCACGCAAAGTGATTCAAACTCGCTACCTCCACTTTCGGTGCAAGCTGCACTAACCAACACGGTCGCCTCGCCTCTTGTGAATACTTTATTCCTTTTTCTTCTTTTCTTCTTTATTTTGTTCGTTGAAACTCCTTAGCTAGATGATTCTTATATGGTTTTTTTTAATCTAATGCGTGAAACTGTTTTCAATTCCCTTTTCTTCTCAAATTCGTGAACCTTTTTACAGAACTCATGGAGTTCCCCGAATCCATGAACTTTTTTTCAAATTTGCGAACTCTTTTCCAGTTTTACAATTTTTTTTCCAAAATTTGTGAACATTTTTTCCAAACCATGGACTTTTCTTTTGAAAATCCACAAACTTCTTTTAAAAATCATTGAACTTTTTCTGAATCCGTGATTTTTTTTTCTAAATTGATGATTCGTTTTTCGGATGTGAACTTTTTTGAAAATTGATGAGCTTTTTCCAAAACCGATGAACTTTATTTCATATTCATGAGTTCTTTAAAAAAATGATAAACTGTTTTTCAAAACCGGCAAACTTTTCCAAAATTGATAAACTTTTTGCCAAATTCATGGACTTTTTTCATTTCCGTAAAAAAATTCGAATTTCTACTGATCTTTTTCATTTCCGTGAACTAAAAAAGAGTCAAATAGGTGTATTTTCATGATAGTGCACAACTAAGTGAAGTCGACCTAGTGGTTAATGACCATAGTCCTCAACGTACCTGTCTGAAATTCAAATCTCGCTACTCACAAATTAATAACTTGTGCCTTTTTTCTTTTGAGTTTGCTGTTTGAGAGTTGGTTGGTAGGCCACCCAGGTCTCGCGGAGTGCTCGAAGTAGACAGCAAGCTAGGCCCACTGGGCCGGCCCAGTCTTCTTCGTGCACGCCTCGCTGCGCAACCAATCTCGGCCATCCTTTGCCACGTTGACAATCCTCATTTGGAAAACGACCTCCGGGTTCGATTTAGACCGAGATTGTAAGGTTGAGGGTGCAATCAACAGGGATTTTGACGCGGGGGTTCGTTTCGCCCAACCTCTATGAGTTCAGGGTTTAATATGAACTTTTTCCCGATTCGTGAAAATGTCCCAGCGAACGTTGTATGTGGCCCGTGGCAGCCCCCTTTTTTTATCACGCTCGTGGACTGTCGAGGCCCGTCACGACCTCTTATCACTGAGTAGCGATGCTGCAATTTTTTAGACGCGACTATACCTCGCCTAACGTGAGGTAGAAGGCACCCTTGCTATAGGGAGCCGGTGTTGGGCTAGCTCAGCAGGGTCATAGGTTATCGCGCTAGCATCATGCCCACGTCACAATCGAATAATCTAACGATCAGATGCACTTGTACATATTTGGGCCCTCTGTTCAATATGTACCATATAAATTAGGCATCGCCCAACCTGGGCGATCGGGGGGAACCCAGCCGCCGCCAGCTCGCCACCCCTCCTCGTGCTTGCCCCCGTGTCGCCGTCGCCGGATACGGATTTATATGGTTCTTCTATGGCATAAAGTGATGCAATCTATTGCCAAAGTAGGAATGGTTCATAGCAGAACCATATAAATTAGGCGGCAAATGAGTAAGAACATTAGCCCTCTGTTCTAGCCAAATTAAGGAGCTCGCTAAGGCACGGTGCTGCACAATTTTCATACCACTTTTCCCTGCTACAATGTAATGAAGCTTTGAAACTACATATACCAAGATATTTGCCAACCCATTGAGAACCTATACCAATGTAATGAAGAGGGAACAATTAATTTTGATACAGAACATGCACTTGTGAATTGGCAGGTAATATGAAGGTGTTGTATTGGAATTTTACCTTCGCTTTTGGTGACACATATCAGATAATCTTCCCTCGATCCTTTCATGATGTGGTTGCTGCCGGTGCTCTAGGAAGAACACAATTTTGTTAATAGTAATTTTGAAATAAGAAAACCTTATCATTGTGGAATATAAACAAAAGAAAAAGAAAATATATGAAAATTGTTAAAGTTTGAGGGAAAATTTAGAAACTAAAATGGCATGTGAAATATATTTTTCTCTACATTCTTCATATAAGCATCGTAAAGAGAAATGTAACCATAAACTTGCCCTATTTGATATATCCTATATATTTTCTAAAATAGAGTATGTATCGAACAGAAGTCAGAACAAAGGGAATATGCATCAAATATGATTTCACCTACATTCCTCCTATACACTTCACAAAAAATAGTTTTGGCTTGCTTTTCATAAATCTAGCAGTGGGGACTTACCCTCCTGTACAGCTAAAAAATATATATGAATTCACCCCACTCAAAGAAGTACACCTTTTTTTAGGAATCAAAGTGTAAATCAACCAAAACTGTAGGTAAAACATAATTGGAGATTACATAGCAGAAAGAGTTCCATGATAAAAATTGTGGAATAACATTAGGACATGGATGAAAATTAGACACCTTTACACAACTACTACTATAGTTGACCAAAATAGAGAATAGCCTAAGATCCACTGGTCCAGCTCTATGAGAAACACAGAAATGAGAACTTGCAAAGTGAAGTTGTCACCTGCTGCGCCATCTTCAGATGGACCATCCACTTGTGCATCATCATCATCTGTTGGTGGTGGTGAGGATTGAGCTCCAGGAGCCCCACCATTGCTATGTTTTTTAGAATCTCCTGCAACAAAAATGGGAAGGTTATTTAACATCAAAAAATATACAACAGTGCAAGGAGCTTCCAAGAGAAGGATGACATGTGAGATTCAGTAATCCATGTAACCAAAGTAGTTGGCATCATTTGTAGGACTGTTGTAATCACATATCACTTTCTAACTCAGTTACATGGGAAGTTAGAAAGTGATATGTGATTACAAAAGAATACATGGAAATAAAAGCATTTCTCTTTTTGTCTACAATCTACCTGGGTCTAAGAATACAAAAGGAGTTTCAAAGTCCTAATTAAAGAAGGGTCAAATAGGTCTATTTTCATGAGAGTGCACAACTAAGTGAAGTCAACCTAGTGGTTAATGGCTACAGTCGTCAACGTACCTGTTCGGAGTTCAAATGTCACTACTCATCAATTAATAACTTGTGCCTTTTTTCTTTTGTGTTTGCTATCTGAGAGTTGGTTGCTAGGCCACCAAGGCCTCACGGAGTGCTCGAAGTACACATCGACCTGGGCCTCACTGGGCTGGCCTAGTCTTTTTCACGCGCGCCTCGCAGCGTAACCAATCTGGGCCATCCTTTGCCACGTCGACAATCCTCGTGTGGAAAATGACCCAGGTTCCATTTAGACCGGGATTGCAAAGTTCAGGATGCAATCGATAAGAATTTCGACGTGAGGGTTTGTTCAGCCCAAGCTCTACAAGTTCAGAGTTTAAAATGAACTTTTTCCTGATTCGTGCAGATGTCCCAACGAATGTTGTATGTGGCCTGTGGCAGCCTTTTTGTTATCACGCTCGTGGATGGTTGAGGCCCATCATGACCTCTTGTCGCCGAGTAGCGATGCTGCATTTTTTTAGACGTGACTATACCTCGCCTGATGCGAGGTAGAAGGCACCCTCACTATAGGGAGCTGGTGCTGGGTTGGCTTAGTAGGGTCGTAGGTTGTCGCACGAGCATCATGCCGACGCCATACTCATATTAATTTTTCCTTTATTTTTTATTTATATTTAAAATGAATATATTGAAATTTTGATTTTGAAAAAGTTAACATAGTATTAAAAAATTAGGTGAACTTTTTGACAAATGTGTATAGAATGCAAAACAAAATGCCATCAAAAAAATTATGTCCTCCACAAAAAAAGTGTATATGACATTGTCAATAAATGTAAATGTTCCTGCGTTGCAAAAAAATATTTGTGACATTTAAAATTTGTTTATATAATGTAAGAAAATGTTCAAGTAGTTTTATACAAATGTTTATCACCATTAATAAAATGGTGACCATGCATTCACAAAAGTGTTCAAAACATGTATTAAAAGAAAAATGTACATCATGTATTTGAAAAATATTCAACATTATTCAAAAAAATGTTTTACGTGTACACTAGAATATATATATTGTGACTACAAAAATTAGTCGCGGGTTAAAAAATTTCAATAAAAACCGACAAAGAAAACAAAAAAAAGCGAAGAGCCAAAGAAAACCAATAAAAACAAAGAAAACCAATGTACATTGAAGAAACAAAAAAAAATTGGTGAAACACAAATAAAACAGAATTATAACAAAGAATAAAAGAAAAACTGAAGAAAACCGGTGAAGAAGTACAAAAACACAGAAAAACAAAACAAAAAAACCCCGGCTAAAGCAGTGAGAAACAGATAAAGATAAACCACAGAGGAAAAAACCCAATCAAAAACATTGAAAAACCAGACAAAAAACACAGAAAAAAGCAAACGAACTGCTACAGTAATGGGCACACCTGGTCTCGCTGCCCCGTGAGGCGAGGGTAGCATATATCTCGTTATAAACGAGGCATAGCTCCCATGCAATTTTTTAGGAGAATGAGGCTGCAGCCCTTGTTTCTTTTTGTGTGTTGAGCTACTTGTGTGTAACGGACCATGTCGGCTTTTCAACTTTCGTCTTTTCTGTCTTTGTTTAATCTTGTGCATTTATTCTACTGTTCTTGTTTTCAAGTTTCAATATTTTCAGCTATTTTTTTTGTTTTTTATCCCATGTTTTTTGTTTTTCTTTTTTAATTCTAATGACACCAAAATACAACCGTCCTCTTCGGGTGAAAATGTTTCTTCCACGCGTTTTCAGTCAAAAATTTCGTGTGACCAAAGTTTGTACAGGCCGCAACTGCAAGCTTTCAAGTCGGGTTGCAACTATAAGGCTTCAAAATTGGATCACAATTGCATGTTTTCAAATGTGGTCGTAACTGTAAGCTTTCAAGTTGGGCGTCACAACTGCAAGTTTTCAAATGGTGTCTCAACTGCAAGTATTCAAAGAGAGTAGTTTTCAAATCGGATCGCAACTGGAAGTTTTCAAACGGAGTCCCAACTACAAGTATTCAAATACGGCCGCAAGTGCAAGTTTTCAAATGAACACAACAAATGAAATAACAATTGTTGTTGTTTTAAGAAGTTCTTTGCCTTATTAATGCCGCAAATGCAAGTTTATAAGTTGGCGCGTAAATGCAAGTTTATAAGTCAGGCCGTAACTACAAGTTTTTGAGTCGGGTCACAACTACAAGTATTCAAAGAGGGACACAGCTGCAGGTTTTAAAATGAGGTATCAATTGCAAGTTTAGAAGTTAGGTCGCAACTACAAGTTATCAAGAAGAGGCGCACTTATAATTTTTTAAGAGGGGTCGCAACTGTAAGGTATCAAGGAGGGGCACAATTGCAACTTTTTAACAGGGGTTGCAATTGTAAGTTTTGGGAGGGGTCACCATTGCAAGTTTCTCAAGGGGTCGCACTTGCAAGTTGTTGCACACAGCAATCCAAACTGCAAGGGGTACTATTCAATCGTTTTACTGGTCATTTTTGTGTGCATCCCAAGTACAAAGAAAAAAAAACTAAAATCCCTTTTTATTTAAAAACTGGACAATTTCAAATTGTCACACAATTCCATTAATATCGCATAGTACTTGGTAGTGGACATATGTCATTTTAGCAAACCTGGCGAGGACTAGCCATCCATTTTCCTGAGGTTGCTGGTTCAATCCTGGCTCCTGTCGATTTTTGTTTATTTTCATTTGTCTAAAGCAAATTATTGGGCCGGCGAACGGGACAATACGGACATTTCTCCAAGTGTCTCTTGGCCAGATAGTGAAAGCGGGCTACATATTGCTCAAAGAAAAAATTGAAAGCGGGCTACATCAACAATAGGTGATGTCAGCTAATGTCAGATGAATGAGATGAAACTATGTCTCATCTAGATGAGTTCTAGGAACTTCAAATTGATATTAATTTAATTTGCCAAAATAATTGGGACAATCTGAGGGCATGTTCCATTCGTAGTATTTTAAAAACATAGGAATGCATGATAGGAGCGAGTCAGTTCCTACAAAAGCTTATTTGCTAGCATGGAAGGTAGATGCTATCGTAAGAGCAACTCTAGTAGATTCACCATACCTGAAATTGACATCTGCCATGCTTCATATGGATATGGAGTCCGTGGCGGTGTGCATAAACACATAGTTGCTATAATGCCCTTCATATCTTTTCCTTTATTTGATATTTTTTGTCATTTTCTTAAAAAAATCCATGGGCAATTTAACCTCAAATTAGACATAGTAAACACATGTTTTAACATGAGAAATTAGAAGAAACTATAATCAAAATATAATATTGGCCAAAAATTCATCGGTACATATATTAGCGAGTACATATGTCGTTTAGCGACATTTTCAACCTAAGAAATGTCCCTATTCAAGCGACATTGCTACCTATAGTATCGGCTACCACGTCTACTAGACGCCGTCCACGTCCGCGTCCTCTCCGTCCTTCTCCTCCTTGGCGGAGAGATATCCTCCATCCAGGAATAGGTGTCGAACTGACAATAAACCCAGATGAAGGGTATATGATACCATGTACTTAGAAGCAAGTTTTATAACCATAAACAAAGCACCAAAGGAGACGTTCACCATCAAAGTTCAATTCAGTGGTCCGAGTACGCCTACATGTCTCAGCGCAGTGAGTACCGTCGAGTGGCAATTGGAGGTGTTTACACAACTAGAGCACATGCTAGTCACCGTTGCTCCTAACATGAAAATAACTCACTATTACAGACACCAGAAAATGCACTCATGAGGGTGCTCGCTTACAGAAGACCTGTTCAAAGGCCCACACAAAATCGTCATTGTCTAGTTTTATACTACAATCATCATGGGAGTCGTCATCAACGAAGGGACGTCCCGCACCAGGCTGGCCAGTCTCGTATCCGATAGGAACGGCAGGGTGCCGCAATGCATCCATCCCCTGATTCTTGCATGCGTAACAGAGACCTAATAACACGAGTTATGCAGTTCAACACATTAAACCCACTTTGCCGAAACCTAGATATCGATCACTGAATATAGAGTAAATTTGATAAAAGAGAGAGAGAAGAAATGGCACATACCATCTTCGTTTGGATCCAGTGGGTAGCAGAAATAAAACTTTCGACCATACATTTCCTTCACTTGCGCAAAATAGAGAGTTGATGACCACTTGTGTGAGCCAGCTTCCTTCGTCTTCACCGTAAAGTTGTAGTGGTGGAACATCTTCTCATGTGTCTCCACACTGAAACACTGGTGCAGAAGCTCGTCTAGTTCAAACTCCACACCCTGAAACAACACCTCATAAGAAAACTTGCATCCAACTAGGAAAAGATTAAAAGAAAAAGCATTAGGAAGTCACACATACTCTCAATCCCTCCCCTTCTATGATGCACTTCTTAAAAGCCTTCATGACTTCCTTCTCCATCCATAGTTTTCCGTTTTTAACGATTTGTTTTGTAGATTCTCCACACCTACAACATATTAGTTAAAAATTGATGTCTGTTACAAATCATGATGAAATTAGACTAACTGACAGTACAGTTGTAAGAGTAAAGTGCACCATAGGGACTTGTAAGGTGTATAAGTTGTGAAGGTGCTTCTTATGACAGGGTATCTGAGGTACTTGAACTAGAAAACTGCGCATCCATGTATGTATGCGAACTTGTATAACTGGGTTGACAGAAGATTAGACACCAGCTTATACTTGGCAAACAAAAATTGCATAGACTCCATGTGGACAACAAATTAACAAATGAAGTTAAATACATAACAAAACATTCTAATAACTATACAAGAGTTTCCGACTAATTTTCCTCAGTTTTAATTCATGACATAAATTCTCATATAAAGTTGGGTGGGAATGGATTGGCTACTGCCATGCAGGGACATGTGAAAGGCTCCACAATCCCCTGTCCATGTTGCCCTCAAACTTGAGCTTGCATAAACCCAAAAGTTATATATTATCAGTTTATCGCCAACAACTAGCGGTGTTGGGTTTAGATATACCTTCTCTTAAGAGACCCAAATGTGAAGTTCTCAAATTCGAGGAGCAATGTGACGCACCCATGCATGCATGTTTAGAGACCAACGGTGAAGATTGCTCCATTTCTAGCTAGCAATTAAAAAAAAGCACTACAACACCATTTGATACTTCACCACAAAATATAAAAGTATGTAGTAAGCTAAATGTCCCCAAAAGATTCAAGAATCATTAACTTTAGAACAATGTAGCATGTTCTACTAGTAGTGCGGTTAAGTGAGGTTATTGACCAAGTTTGATTGACACACTCCTAAAATTAATCTTGATGAGAAAGTGACAGTAGATTATGTTATCATAAAGAAGATCAATAATAGATTATGAATGAAACTTCAAGAAAAGATGATAAACTGCAATCGAACTATTGGAATCTTTACTGTATTTTTGTCTGCGAGGATTGAGTATCCAGTCGATGCGGAGACTGTGGTGAATCAGGCAAGGCAAGCTTTTCCGATGACTTGTTGGGGTTGGAAACCTTTTTGGGTGGGTTGCAGAAGCCATTTTTCACAGCAACCATGGCCTCTAAGACGTCATTATATGTATGTTCAGCGAGGTATTGATTTATTCTCCGCCGCCTTTCTTCTGACCTGAATCAGGGCGCACCAAACAAAATTACTCAGAATGCAGCACCATAATGATGCCATGGCAAATTTTTTGCATAGAGTAGGGAGCAACAATCCAGATGGCATGGAAGAAAAACATGGAAACAAATTTGCATAGTGTATGTACCATACATGCCAACAGCAAACAGAATATCATCATATGACTGGAATGGTGCCATACTAGCATTACCACTGAGGAGCTCAAGATGATGAATATCCTGCTGGAGGAGTTATCTTTGATTGAATAGAACCAGAATGCCCGACTCGATAGCAGTATGTTATTTTAGTTTAAGTTGTATTCAATCCAGATCATAAAAACTAGTTAGCCTTGTCTTTCGGTTCAGTCAAACGGACCTACTCAAATGATCAGCGATGGACTGATCACTGATGGAACCTGAGGCATGGATGTCTTAAGAAAATAACCAAATTAACAATCAACAGCCATATATATCATACCGATCATGCTTGACAAGTTCTTACCTCGGGGATAATGCTTCCTGAACAGCTGGTTGCTTCTCAATTGTAGAATCAGGCACACCGATGTCCATGTTGCTGCCATTCACCACAGCCCTGATCATCGCAATTTAAACTCACAGTCAGTGAATTCCATTCTTCTTGACTGGAAACAATAAGAACTGGTGCGTTCCCATTTCAACAAAACCAAATTAAATACAGTAGTACTAAATATTACCCATCAGTTGACTCATATGCAGGAGATGTGACATCCAGCGAAATGCCCTCATCTTTTGACAGGTCTGCACCTGTACCGTTAGGCTCAGTGCTTCTCACCTCGGTAGAATGCTCCTCGACCCTGATCAGAACATCCACAACAGAACACAGGTCAATGACTCTTACGATGAAGATATCAGAAAAGATAACTTGTAGGCATTCTGTTTCTTCTATGAGAAAGGAATAGCAAAAAAAAAAAAAGCGAATACAGTTGGAACTTTCTAGCAGATATAGCCATACGGAAAATAATCAAAATAAAATTGGAATCCCCTTGGACCGGAATTTATCATATCAGACGTCCGGGTCATTACAGTACCTATTATTTCGACCAAACAAAAGTCTTGGCTAATCAAGGAAGAACCAAAAATGATATACCTATCAGATGATTGAAGTGTAGGAGGTGTGGTATTGAGCGTCAGGGCATCGAACTGTGACAGGTCTGCACTTGTATGTCCAAGCTCACCGCTGCTCACCTCACCGGTATGCTCCTCCACCCTGATCAGAACATGTGCAGCAGATCATTGTTCAGATTTGTAGTAGATGTTTTATTTCTTCTATGAAAAAAACGAGTGCAAACAATAGCGATACAGCCTGAACTCTTAACAATAATGACACTCACGGTCGTCCTTTTCTGCCTCGAGGTCCCCTTCGGACCGAATACAGAACACTCTGCCGCAGATGAGTCGTAGTAGATCCAGTTGGCCTGCATAGGTTGGAAAATTAAAGTTAGATTTGAAGACAGGACCTTGTTTAGAGCCTGTGCAAAAATAGTTGCAACCTCCTGCACACCCCACCCGCCCGCCTCTCTCCCCCTCCCCTATCTGACTACTCCTACTTTTTTTTTGAATAGGCTGATTTAGGGTTTGGCGATGGGACTGGAATCGGAGTATCTTAGGATTGAGAGTTGGGCTTGGCTAAATCAGTTATACTGTATGTGTTTAGAGAGCTTTTAGGTGTAGATTAGACTGAGTTGAAACCCCCAAACACTAATATACGTACGTAGTAATCAGGATCTTGATCGCCGTGCGACAACGCCGATAAGTGGAGAAGACGATCATGAGACGTTCGCCATTGCGAGGCCTCACGCAAGATCGCACGTACTTAGTTTGCAAAAGAAGAAGAAACTAACCAGCCGAGAGAGATATAGAGGTCTCTTACGGTTTTGCTCCATTGGCCGCATCAGGCTTGCTCGTTGATGAGCGGCGGTCACGCCGAGCTCGGCCCATAGGGTGTGTTTTCGCCGGTCAGGCGCGCCGTGTGCAGTCGTCGACGGTTTAGCGCGCGAGATGACAAATCCTCCGTGAAGTACACAGGCGGCCCGCACGGACATGGACCGGCGCATCCGAGTTGTACACCGACCGAGGCAAGGCACGAGGTGGATAGATTCTCAATAATAAGAAAAAAAAGACCCGAATATCTGGCGAACAGTCGCCCGGCTGCTCCCAATTTACTGTGTTTTATTTATAAAAATGCCATGAGAATAAAACCCCATTTTCTTATTAAAAACAGAGAAAAACATAAATTTGTGAGTGCCATGATACGAAAATGAAAATGCTACTTTATAAAACTGCCATGCCAGTATGAAAAACCAAAATTTTACTCTTTTTTTCATGGACCAAATACGAAAACCGAATAAAAATGCCATCTCCTCTAATAAACAAAAAAATGCCATCTGTAAATAAGCAAAAAAAATTCCATCTCTTCTAATAAATAAAAAACGACACACACACCCACACTATATATATATATATATATATATATATATATATATATATATATATATATATATATATATATATATATATATATATATATATATATATATATATATATGGATTGACTATTCATCGCCCTGGGTGAGGAATATTTATTCTTCACCCCTTCTATTTTAATATCAATGCATCGTAATTTTACGTTTCGTAAATTTTTGTCTTATTTCATACGTACTAAGAGAGCGTAACAAAATATGTAATCACCGTAAAAGAAATTATGTTACGTAAAATTATGGACGTAAAAATATAGTGTAAAATATACATAAAATGCAATTTTTTTAGTCTTATGATCTATATTTTTGTTTTTTATGCCAAATTTTACATAGTGAATCGACATGAATGTAACTATTTGTATTCCATATGTAATTTATTTAGGAAACGATCGTAAGATTACCTCAGGTGAAGAATAACTTATTCTGCACCTTAGGTGATGAATAGTAACACTATGTATATATATGCCATCTCTTAATAATAAAAATGCTATCTCTTAATAATAATAAAATGTCATTTATTAATAATAAAAATGCCATCTACAAAAACAACTTGATTTGTGAAAATAATAATTTAATTGCCATCTACAAAAAAGGGCTTGGGTGCCATGTAACATACTCCCTCCGTCCCATAATATAAGAACCCAGGTCTACCATGTGGAAGCTCACGCTGCTGGCAGTGCGGTGGGCGGGGTTGATTTGCAAAGTAAAACATTTGCTGGATTTCATTGTACAACGAACTAGTTCAAAATATGATGTGTCATCGGGCCTGCTCTGAGATCCGTGCAACGGTGGGGAGGGTGTTCGCTGGGAGTTGTCAAAAATCTTACGAACGCCAGATAACATGTCCCAAAAGAAGACACAAGGTGGATAGATTCTCACATAAGCACCTCCGAGATACAGAGCAGTTACACCATCTTGTGATTGATGAATTCATCACATGTGTCTTCGTACGACTCCTCTCATGAACAAACATCGTTGGAATGCCTAAAATAAATCCTGAAAAATGCTAGCAACAATCTAGGACTTCAACCTTGGTGGGCTAGTTGCACTACAAGAAATCTAACAATCTAAAATACGCTCAGTTCACGGTGGATACTGATTCCATATCGCAGCCGGAACATGTGAAATCCATACCGCAACCAAAATAGGAAAACACTTATTCTGAATGTTTATGCATATCCATAATCCTTGCCCTTCAACAATATTTCCACTTTCCAAATAACTCTGTAAATACTATTATCGAACACACATTTGAGTTTGCGTTATTCCTTGAAAAAGTTATGAGAAAATAAATTTACTTGTCATAAATATGAATAAACAAGCGTAAGCGGATAAAGAATTCCATTCATTTAGTAACAGTTCACAAATATATATATTTTTCTCGAAAATTTGCACATTTGCATGGAAAAATGCAACATATACACATGCTTATTATATAAAAAAACTGAAAATAATAAACAGTTTTATGCAAAATCAGTTTCGAAATATCAGTATGGAATCTACAGATTATTTTTTTGGAACAAATCTCAAGAACCTGACATTACTAGTAGAACGCCCGTGCGTTGCCACGGGCCTTTCAATTTTTCTTTTTCAATTGCACATATATGAATACAATGCACATCTCTTTGTGTCTACTACCCTCCATCTCTCTCCCCCACCTTCTCTCAGTCTCACCCTGTCTCTTTTCTCTCTCACACACAAACCCCTTTCCCTCAACTCAAAACTTAATGTTTGGCTCAGCTCAATTTTGCTCAGTGTTAACGTTCGGCAGCTACAGTAAACATCCTAGAAGCTTAAACATCAAATTGAAATTTTAACCTTTGTACAGGCTAAGATAACTTTTCGAACTTCTGGATCACACAAATTAATGATTATAATCTGTACAACAAACAAAAATGACTTCACATTGTAAACTTTTTAATCCACGGCTAGACTTACATGAGCACCATGACCTTAGTTCTGATACTTATTCTTGCCTATATTATACTTTTGTTATTTCTAGAGAAGATATCCACAACTAATAAGTAAAGATTTTAAGAAAAAATATCAAAATCACCGCATCATGGAATTGACATATACAGATGGACCATGGGAAAAATAGTACTAAAAGACATGTAAGCAAGAATTTCTTAGAGGTTGATCATTGCATCGTGACAAGAGCTAACCTTGCCTAGACCGGCAAGACTCAAAGCAACAAGCCATAGATGTTTGGTTCACGCCTGACACTTCCCCTGTTGGTGCCGCCACCTAGCGTCCAAGCTTGCTTTCTTCACCTTTACTTTGTTCATGCCACCCCCCAATCCAATCAACAGATGAGTTGACTGCCCATCCGGCCACTTCTCTGTTTCCTGTCAAGCAACCATGGACGGTGTGTTGGAAAAACATCATAGAACATGTAAGCATCACATCATTGGCATAGACCCTACAATTAAAAAATTTAGTCTAAAAAGAAAATAGATGTTTTAAGACTACTTTCAACATAAGAACTCTTAAATTCATCATAAAAAGGAATGATTGACTGGTTTTAATACTGCACGCGCAACCATGTGTGCATATGATTAAAGCACATGAGAGAAAATATCTCTTTGGACAAAAAACTTATATAGAACATTCCATGGTAGATGACTGATAAAAAGGAACAAACAAACTAATGAACTCCGATCTCATGAGAAGAAATAAAAAAAACAACCATTTCTAAATTGTAAAAGAAACTAACACTCCCGGTAAAAGAAACTAAAAGTTGCTGACAAGCATTACATGTATATAGAACAAAGATTTATTCACTCTAAATTTTACAAAAATTTGGCTCTTGAAGGAGGATGCTTTTTAGAACTTATTACCGGCCAACTAAATAACAATGCATTAAATAGCACACCGCCTATATCCGCCTAGATAAATACACATGTGTTGGCACGGAATAACAAAAAAAAATAGCATATGCAATTTTGCACTGATCAAACAAATTTGGCATAATTCGGATATGTGTATTGAATATGATGTCATGCATATTTTAATATTTAACATTTTGATGCTAAGACAAACAAATCTTTCATTTCTTACACTATCTGATTATAGATAACAACTACTCCTTTGCAAAAATGGAATGTGAAAAATAATGTGTGCCCTCTAACATGTAAGAAATAGCAACACTAAAATCACAATCTGAAGTTGCAAAGACACTTCAGAACAATGACTTGCGTGAAAACCACACACACATATTTACTCTTGATGATCAGGATATGGTAGCACATACCTTTCTCGTCTCCATACACTTCAGAAACTCTGCTCTCGAGGAAAAGTAATTATGCCAATAGCATTCTACGTTTTTTGTACAAATTAGGCAATGGACATAAAGTGAATTTCCACCAAAGAAGGGAAGCACAATGCAATTAATGCCAATAATAAGCAATATATGCCCCCTCTACAACTTAGACGGACAGGAACAAATTTTCTACCAAAGACGGGAGGCCCAATCTCATACTCACTATGCAACTCTAAAGGTCATTAGTGTTCACCACAAGAGTTGATAACATTCCATCACGCTAAAGATCATTTAGTTTATAACTGGCAACAACGATGCCAACACCAGTAGCCTTCCCTGTGAACGCCTCCAAAGACGTACTCCCTCCGTTCCAAAATAGATGACCCAACTTTGTATCAAAGTTAGTACAAAGTTGGGTCATCTATTTTGGAACGGAGGGAGTAAGATTTTGTGAAGTGACTCGAGTATCTCGTTAATCGTGCAAACAACATTATTCCTTGCAAGAATTAAATATCAAGTTGCGAAATTTGTATTATCACGTTTGAATACTCAAGGCACATTATGTTACTGACATGGCTAGATAATTACCTAGTTATCTCAACCTTAGCACAAAAATCAACGTAAGCAGTTTTGAAACAATATGTACTAAATCATTAAACCAAGAATATATATTTCATTTTGCAAAATAATAGACTTCAACTACATTTATCAATAAGTGACCCATGGCTTAACCAAGCTTTGTGGTAGTGTTGGAACCTGCATCGCAAACATGTGCATGGTAACAACCCTCATTCAATGCAGGATATTGCAACAAAATAGAAGCAGATGCAAAGGTGCAACGACGATAACTATCAGGCATCACGTTCATTTCTTGCCCCGTGTTCGGCCAAAGTCAATGCATTCCTAAGATTTTTCAGACAACTTGCATATGACGCCTTATAATTTTCTAGACTATATCCCATATATAATCAACTTTACTCTATCTCATATGTACCTTCTAACATGTATGAAATTGTATAGCAAATCACAACCTGGATAAGGAAGTCATCGAGTACCAATAAATTGATAGAAACATGTGCATTTAGTATTTTTAATTTTAAGAAAAGCTATCTAAAAATAAGGTACATCTCATGTATAGCAGGCACTACTTCACTGCAAGTCTGCAATATGCTACAAATACACATAGTGCGCAATTGGTATTCAATATCAAGAAAACAGGAAATCTTAAAACTGCTCTGTACACATACTGATTATGATCAACATCAGCTATATAGCTCATTGTAGAATGCAGTCTTGTTAAATTTGGAAGTAAGTCATGTGTATGCATTTAAGAGCATAATCTTAAGGGCTTGAATTAAAAAAAGGGGGCAAAGACAGATTAATTGCCTCTGATCCATAACATATACATAGCAGCTGCCAGCCAACTCTTGTTGATCCTATCTAATATATGGACCTATTCGCCATTGAATAAGCCTATTGAATTAGCCGACCTCTCAAGCCACGCTGGCATTACAATCATGGTTATACTGTCATAGTAAAACCACCTTGAAGCATTTCAGCAAACGATGCAATGGTTTCAGAATAAAATGTGTTTGGCCTAAAATGGGAGCACCTCTAGGCCAAGATTGAGCAACACAATCTTGTACCACTAAAATGCAGAACACGAAAATAGCTACAAAGTAAACTTGAGCATGCTGCACTTACCAAAAGCTAGTTGTCTACAGAGTCAAAATTGAATGGATGAAGCCTTATCATCGGGGTTGGGGAGTCGCGAGTTGCCTTATCATCACGATGGGGGAATCGCCGCGCAAGCAGCAAGCACAACCCCCATGCCACAACCTGGACGATCATGGTTGTTGATGCGGCGGTCGCGACCAGCGCCACAAGCCCACAACTGACTATTGGCATGGCTCCCTCTCTTGCAGCGGGAGCAGTTTCTTGTGCTCCCCGTCACCTCTCTCAGCTTCATATGCCTCCTCCTCCTCTTCCGCTGATGCATTATATTGTATGTCACTGTTTTATGTTTCTGGAAAAAAACTGGAATTGAACTTTAGTTTTCGCTTCCCAATTGCATAAGTAAATGTACTGGCAAATCCAACAGAATAATAAGGGAGTAAACCATTTGTAGAATAAACTCTAGATCTAACAATATGGGAGATAGCCTTCATGTATGCATGTCATTATTCTCTCGCTTTTCTAAATGATGAGAGAAGCGCCAAATATGATGTCTAGGAAATGCGAGCTAGCTAAAGGATACAAGTCCAAAATCAAAACCAAGCTAGCTAATTAATGGCCTTTAAAAAACTAATGGTCTTTAACAAACCAAGCTAGTAAATAATTATGCAGTTGGCATGGATCAGTACAAGTTAAATTACAAGCAGCAACACCAATGGGATTACGGATCACCAGAAGCAACCATGCACAAACAAACACAAGAAAGCCCATAATTATGACAAAAACTGAAAGTTAAGGCCAGCCAAGTTCTATACGGAAAGGAGAGTCCAAAAGTTAAGTTTGGCGGTGCTAATTTCAGTATCTGCATAGAACAAAGTCTTTAACAAAAAATCATAAATGAATTTAAGATGGTGGGAGGATTTTGGATAGTTGGCCTCATCGGAAATAGATGCATTCGGTTGTGCTTGAGGCAGATACGATAGTAAGATAGCGAATAAATCACAATGTTATTCAGGTACGAATTATTAGGAATTCGATGCCACGTTAGAATTAACATATTTGCATCTATATTTGTAACATCTACTTGCAGACTGGTCGTCGAGTGGCTCAGGTTGTAGGCTGTAGGCATAGAGGTACAAAGATTTTGACAATGAGTAAACATATTGTCTGCATTTATTCAGAAAGCCATGCATTTGGACATAACAACGTGAGTTTGGTGGAAAACATACCTGATTTTTTCACAGCTTTGCTCAAGTCATCCGGTCACCGTCGTCGGACCTCACAAGGCATAACAATAGTTCCCTTGTGCCAACCCTGCAGCCCATTAGTCAGAAACACATCATGTCTGTTTACCCTCTCCTTCAGCTACATCATCACCGATGTCACACCATTCATTCCCATTATTCTTGATCTCCATAGCCACAACTACTACCACTGCCGAGCCAGAACCATGCTTGGAGAAAAGAAGAACCAAACAACACCGATGTTGCGATGAACCAGACTCTTGCCATAGATCAACATTGACGAGCACACAAAATGATTTAAAATTTCCTCACAAAAATATAGAACATGGAAGCAAATTGCGGATATAGAAGAAAATAAGGCAACATGCGGAATGGAAACTGGCCTCACCATGACACATGTCACTTTCACGATCCTTTCCAAACAGTGTATCCGTTGTCTTGGGAGAGGTCCCGATCAAGCGTTGGTAGCTGAAAATTTGAAAACAGAGCCCGAAGATTCAGATCAATAAAAATTATAGTGTCGCTGCTTACATAGCCTAGCACCCCTGTAATGGGATAAATAGAAGTCTTCCAACAGAAAACTATGGCATAAAAGGAATATTCCCCAATGTGGCATAAAAGGAAGCGTGTAAATGACAATAGAGTAGACAAACGAAGTTATAGGACTAAGATGAGAAAAACCCCCTACTTGCCCATCCAATATACAATGATCAGTAGACAACATCGGGCTCATTTTATTACTACAACAACCTTGGCCGTTCCTGTACAAACGTAACATAAGCATAGATATTACCCCGCCTATTTTGAGCAGGACATAACATATACCATCAGTGGGCAACTGGGCATCACAGATCAGCATTGAGAAGCCAATAATAGTCTGCAACATTCGATAACAAAATGAAGAGCCCATTGCAATGCACAATTACTCACAACAAAGAAAATTATTCGTGATTACAAAGTAACAACGAGCTGCTAATTTGGGGCAACACAGCATCGAGTATCCAATTCCAAGCTGAACAACACAAGGTGTTACCATAGTACAATTTCGCACTGGAGATGGGACACCCACCCCTTGTTGTGTCCAATGAGGCACAAAGGGAAGGTGAATCTGCCGCTGCCACAACTCTAATCGACGTGTGGTTCCTGGTTCAGCTTTGGATTAATCTCCCCAGGTTTCAGAGAACTGAATGAGCTACATAGATGGACTAACAGCTAAATGAAACAATATTTAGTCTCTATATAGTGGAATATGATCTTGCAAATGGTGAACTGAATCTAGCTATAATGGACCAGTAATATACTACATGGAGCATAAATCTACATGTCGGTAGTTATAGTATCATTACTCAGTTTGAAAATGAAAATTTGTTTCCAGCATGGGTATGAAGCATGCATACCCGTGCACAATCAAGGATTGAAGTCCAAATCTCAGCATGTTCCATGTCACCTGAACATCCATATCCCCAATTAATCAAAAATATTGTTACTCCTGGTTGTCGTGAAATTTCTGCAACAAAGAGGGGTCAATTCAGTACAAAGAAGATAAAAGAGAGAAGGGAGACGTAGTGTTGTTGAGCTCTACCGACATAAGACACAGAAGCTAGCACCGGCCGGTTTTTGCTACACGCCCGAGCTGGATGACCTCCCCAAGCTGTTACCATGTGAGATCCAGACATCGGCATCGCCGACGCCATCACCGCATCACGCCGCGACTTCAGCCCGCCAGTCATATGCCTCCTCCGGCCACCGCCGCAAAACCACCCCAGCGCACAGAAGCCCACGCCCTCAGGCCGCCGCCCCCTGTGGTTTTGTAGCGCTAGAGAGACGACGAGAACATCATGCTTAGGGAGAGAGGGATGGATTCTACCTGATTTGCCGCCGCCGCCAATGATGCCACCACCCGCCGCCGACGTTTCAAAAGAGAGAGATGAACGAGAGGACCGGGAGGGGGTGGGTTTGTTCGACTTGAAGGGGAGCCGTGCGACCGTCGCCACTGTCTTGATCCTTCTCTGGATCCCGTAGGCGTCCTGGCGGCGATGGAACCCTAGAGTTGTGTTCGAGAGGAGAGAGCTGCGAGACCACGAGAGGGAAGGGGCAGGGGGCATGATTTCCTTGGGATCGAAGACGGGGCGGCGGCAAGGGTCAGTGGCAGGGAGATCGGAGACGGGGCGGCGGCAAGGGTCGGCGGCAGGGAGATCAGAGACGGGGCGGCGGCGAAGGGATGTTGTACATGGTGGAGTGGGGACGGGAATGGAGAGGAGCGGGTATTTTGTTCGTTCGCACGGGGGAAGCCAAGACGAAAAAAACCCAGTGAAATAAAACGTATGAAAGTGGTGGGACGAAAATAAACCGTGGATACTATTCATCAACTCAGACATTAGGAGTATAGATTAGGAGTATAGATAAGGACTCACAAAAAAGAAAATAATTCCCAACTCCCTGACTGGGGGAGGGGGGGGCTAGAGATAGATTTCATATTACAATAAATTTGTGTTCAGATGAAGCGTCGCCCCCACCGGAACGTAACTAGTTGGTGTAATGAGGCCGCTACCACACCACTGTTAGTTCTAAGGAAACCGATGGAAGAGGTGATGGAATCCAAGCTCAAACCCCACTGCATCCCAATATGGCTAAAAGCAATAAAGGGGATACGGAGTCGATCTGTTGACACCGAAGCTCCAAACATCCTCCTTTCGGCCAGAAGATACATTGGCAGGGAGATGAAGAGTATGTGTATTTTACCGGTAATACTGAGCATCCGGCAACACGCGCGCGTGCACACACACACACACATCAATGAAACAGTGGGATGGCGTGGTGGTAATTCTCTACTTCTGCCTCTGTTGATGGTATTGACCTTAACCCCATACGGGAGCTAGTGTGGGGAGTGAGCCTAGCTCAACTAGTTGGGGGAGTGGATGTACAAACCCAACATCTGGGTTCAAATCCTCACGGAAGCGAATTTAGGTTTCTATTTATTCTTGAGGACCAAGCTTTCTTGGTACTGGAGGCCGGGGAAGTCAAATTCTCCCCCAATTTTCGAGGAAAGCAGGATCAACTTGGACTCCTCCTTCCCTTTTTCTCACGACCTCCTCTGACACTCCCACAGGCGGCAGGGAAGGAAACTGATGCAGAGCATCCCACGATCATCCCCATGGACACCACCTCAACTATCCAAGCTCCAAGTGGACCCATGACAAGAGCTAGGGCTCGTGCTATTCAATCCGAGGTGACATCACTCCTACTTGAGTTTCCCTCCTCTTCAAGTGAGACATGGCTACTGCCTAAGTCCGAGATGCTATGTGTGATCAGGTACAACGCTCAAGACACGGAGCCGAGGGCTGAAGAAGAAGAGACAGGCGTCAACACTCTGGACAGCCCCGGCCAGAGCCCGGAACTTCAGGCCCCCAGACCCTCCGGCCGACCCGGAGCTTCCGGCCTCCGACGTCTTCGACCAGCCCGGGCGTGCCAATTCTCTGGTTAGCCCGGAACCCGTCCCGGACCGTCCGGCCAGCCCGGACCTTCCGACCCCCGGACGCCAACCCAGCTCCACCCGCGCCAACTCTCTGGTTAGGCCGGACCCTCCCCGGAACCTCCGTCGCCCGGAACTTCCGGCCTCACCCGGAACTTCCGGCCCTGCCTGCGCGCAGCGACTTGGGCCGAGGCCCGTGTACCCTTTCATCACTTAGACTATATATACTCTTCTCCTATCTACGTTTTAGGGTTAGCAAAGTAGTAGCTCATATGTGAGGATAGCTTTTGCTCATCCATACGGATCGTCTCCTCGAGAGTGACCGCGGCCCCTCTATGGAGAAGATCCCCTTGGATTCAAGACCCCCTTTTGGGTGGCCCCATCAAGACCTCCTCACGGAGAAGAACCGGTTACCTTTGTATCGTCCTTTGTTGGACTTGGATCTTGTATCTCTCTTTTGTGTTCTTGGATCTAGCGCTTGTGTGATCATATTCGTGTTGGTTGAGTGTTTCTCTTGTTTTCCCCCGTGATTTCCCTCATGTTTTTCCGCGCGTTCTTCGTGTTCCTCATAGGGATCCTCTCCAAACGTGAAAGATCGGCCCCTAGGGTTCCGCCCTACATCATCTTGGTATCATGAGCCACGTTGATCATGTTTTTGGAGCCCCTACCCTTTGTTTTCTAGCTTGATTTTGTTGATTTCGTCCTAAATCCGAAAATCCCCACCAAAAATAGCCCCAAATTTTTTTTGTGATTTGTTGGTGTGATGAAGTTTTGTTGGATTTGATCCGTGAATTTTGTGTGTGTCTCGTAGATCTAGCTTCCCCACCCTTCTTTTCCACCAATTTTTTCTTTTCCCCTTCGGATTTGGGTTTTTCCTCAAGTTTTTCTGCCCAAATCCACGATCCCCAATTCTCTGTTCTTGCCAGTTTCGCGACCACCGGAACTTCCGGCCATCCCGGAACATCCGGACCCCGGACTTTCCGTCTTGCCCGGACCTTCTGGCTTAGACAGAAAGTTCGCACATCTTCGACGTTTTCCGCTACTTTGACAACTCCGTCCACGGTGCAGCGGCATCTTCGCCAACGTACTGAAGACCGTGCACTACGACAATGACTACAACCTCATCCTTTTGAAACCTTCAACCGTAAGCAAGGACGGTAATCTCGACGACATCTTTGTCTAATCCTTGTCATTGCTTTGATAACCACATAGCCCATCTTTGCGTACCTTACCCATCGAGACTAGCCTTTGAGTATTGCCGGCAACGTGACTTGTGCACATTTAGTGATAATACTCTCCCATAGCATACATACCAAATCATTGTGGTGCATATCTTGGTATCATCTCTTGTGTCACAAAGTTGTCATCGCATATACTCAATTGCTATCTTGGTTCGTAAAGCATTGCATGAGAAAAGAGCTCAAACAACAAAGAGCCAAACAAGCTTTTAAGCAAACGGGAAAGATAAGCAAAGAGCTTATAAGTAAGAACCATAGCATCATACAACATTAAGATTGTCATACTCGATCATCTTGGATCAAAGCATAGAAACACCATACATAGCATACTTGGGATAGAAGTCGGTGCAATTTTGCTTAGTAGGTTGTGCACAAGTTTTGTATCCGCCTATTGTGTAATCGTGCTAGCGTCTCTCTAGTGTTGTGCAACACGAGCATTTTCGTGGATTCCACATTTTGGCTCACCCTTGGTTGCACGACCCCACTTATCTATTTGCGTGTGTGTTTCCGTGTACCTTATCTTGCTATTGGTCTACTTGTTGCATTTGCAAAGTTGCGAATCTTTTCCAACATTATTGAGTCTCACTTACAATTGCATCAAATTTTGTGCCACCATCCTAACCAAGCTCCACCATAGGCTTTTACTTGTGTAGGTGTGAGAAACCGACAAGAATTGGTACCAATTGTGCTATTTCCTTGTTACACTTTGAGTGATCATTGATCCATCTTCAACATCGGTCAAGGTACATTTGGTATTGGTTCTTCTCTTTCTCCCACTCACATATCTTTGTTTGGAATGATGGATAGGCCAAGTACTTCTACCAACCCACTCTTATTGGAGCAAGACGACGACATGTCTTCCTTCGTCACCAAAATGCAACTATTTGGCGCACACCGAGCTTTGCATCAAGAACAACTTGCTTTGGGTGACCGCATCGACAACCTCGCCACCGACCTACGACAATCCGAGCAATGTACAAGAGACTACTTCGACACATCCATGAGTTCCCTGAAAGAAGATATCCGAACCATGATGGTCAACCTCTCTTCTACAACTTCGTCCTCTTCAAGACGGAGCCGCTCAAGTCGACACTCCGACGACACTATCTCCGGTTCAAGTACACCTACATCAAACACTCTTCGTCGTGCCGCGCGTCAAGACCGGCAAGCAAACCACAATCCTCTACACGACACCGACTCTCAAGAGCATCGACATCGTCAAAACCAAGCTACATTTGCGTAAGCACAAGAACGGCAACGCCAACGACAACAAGAACAAGAGGAGCGAGCGCGACAACATCAAGATGCACAAGATGCCGAGGCGCAATGTCAAGAACAACAACTACGTGAAGCTCAAGCACTTGAGGCGCAACGTGCCCTTCAAGATTCAAGTCGTGCCGTAGCCAATCGAGGCCGACAAGCTCGTCTACATCAAGAAGCACTTCGCGACGAAGCTCGAGAAAGGATTTACCAAGCACGTGTGCATCGACAAGCTCCTCCTCAAGATCGACAAGCTCCTCCTCAAGCGAGACAAGAACGTCAAGTCCATCGAGAGCAAGAAGACAATGGACCCCCTCCTCGCCAAGAGCAACATGACGTCGACAACCCTCCTCGCCAAGAGCAACATGAGGAAGACTACCCTCCTCGCCAAGAGCAACATGAGATTGTCAATCCGCAACGACATGGGCGTCATCATCCCCGACCCCAACACAATGAAGAACAACGCTATGGCAAGCTAAAGTTCACCATGCCAAAGTTCACCGGAAGCAATGACCCCGAAGAGTACATCTCATGGGCATTGAAGGTCGACAAAATCTTCCGCTTGCACAACTACGAAGAAGAAAAGAAGATCGCAATGGCATCCCTTGAATTCCAAGACTACGTCCTCATTTGGTGGGAACAAGTCATTGAGCCCGAGCGGCAAGAGGTGAACCACCCATCAGCACTTGGGCACAAATGAAGGATGTCATGAGAGCACGATTCGTGCCAAACTACTACAACCGTGACCTTTTCAAGAAACTCCAACAACTCAAGAAAGGAACCAAGAGCGTTGAAGAGTACTACAAGGAAATGGAGATTGCCATGATACGAGCCAATGTCAAAGAAGATGATGAGCAAACTATGGCACGTTTCTTGAATGGACTAAATCACCCTATCAAGAAGATTTCCGACTTCCAACCATACTCAAACCTCATCGAGCTATTGCACCAAGCAACCAAAGTGGAACGCCAAGTGCAAGACGACTTCAAGTATGCCAAGTTCTCATCCAAGTCCTATGGTCTCTCCAACAATCAAGCTTCGATGACTCCAACACCTTCTACCTCAACCAAGCCATCTACAAGCAACGGCGACAAGTCAAGTTACAAGAAGACTTCGACAAGCTCAAGTCGTCCTCCTACTACAAGCAACTTCAAGAAAGCTTCATCATCATCTTCCCCAACCGATGAGACCGGCGGCCGAGGCCACAAGTCTTTCGAGTGCACCAACAAGCGCACCATGATCCTCAACGACGACGGAACCTATGACTCAATGAGTGAAGGAGAAATAGAAGCCCTTGAGCAAGTGGCCATGCACCGCCAAGCGAACAACGAAGACGAAGAAGATCAAGTCATTTGTGATGAAGATTCAAGTCCCGCTCTTGTTGTCTCCAAGGTTGACTCTTCAACATAAACAAGAAGAAGACCAAAGATGCCATATCTTCCACACAAAGGCCGGAATCAATGGAAGGTCCGTCAAGGTCATCATCGATGGAGGGAGTTGCCATAACTTAGCAAGTGAAGAACTATGCTCCAAGCTCCAATTGGTCAAGATGAAGCACCCGCACCCCTACAAGGTTCAGTGGCTAAGCGACACCGGCACCATCCAAGTCGAGCATAGGGTACAAGTCTCCTTCAAGATCGGAGCTTACGAAGACACTTTGGAGTGTGATGTCCTTCCGATAACCGTGTGCCACCTCCTTCTTGGACAGCCATGGCAATTTGACCGAGGTGTCATCCACAACGGGCGTACAAACCACTATAGCTTCAAGATGAAAGGGAAAGAGTTTGTGCTACGACCTATGTCTCCAAGCCAAGTGCTCGCCGACAAGCAAGCCACCCATCATGGGGAGAATAGTGAGAGAGCGAACCACCAAAAAGAGAGTGAGCGCCACAAGCCAAAATTGAGTGCCTCCACGATGAGCAACAAGAAAAACTTAGTTCTTTTTGCCACCAAACGAGAGATGAGAGAAGTGTGTAAGAACCCATCGAGTGTCCTACACTATGTCCTCTTGTACAAGGACGAGGCACCAAAAACTAACACCTCTCACAATCTACCTTTGGTGTTATCTTCTCTATTGCAGGAATTCCAAGATGTTTTCCCCGATGAGCTACCTCCGGGTCTACCTCCACTACGAGGCATTGAGCACCGTATAGACCTCATCCCCGGAGCGCCACTTCCAAACAAGGCTCCCTACCGCGTCAACCCCGAAGAAACCAAAGAAATACAAAGGCAAGTAAAGCATCTCATAGACCACGGACATGTGCGTGAGAGTTTGAGTCCTTGTGCCGTACCGGTCATCCTTGTGCCAAAACGAGACGGTAGCTTTCGCATGTGTTCCGATTGTAGACCCATCAATGCTATCACCGTTCGCTATAGGTACCCCATTCCACGCCTTGACGATATGCTAGATGAACTTAGCGGTGCCACTATTTTCTCTAATATTGATCTTAAAAGTGGTTACTACCAAATACGCATACAAGAGTGTGATGAATGGAAAACCGCTTTCAAAACAAAGTTTGGTTTGTATGAGTGGTTAGTCATGCCTATGGGTTTATCGGAAGCACCGGGTACTTTCATGCGTCTCATGCATTATGTGTTTCGCCCTTATATTGGTGAATTTGTTGTTGTCTACTTCAATGATATCCTTGTTTTTAGCAAATCTCTCAAAGAGCATGTCACCCACCTTTGCACCATGCTACAAACTCTTCGAAAAGAGCAACTTTATGCTAATATGGAAAAATGCCTCTTTGGTGTTGATAAGCTTGTTTTCTTGGGTTTTGTAGTATCTTCTAAGGGTGTTCATGTTGATGAATCTAAGATCAATGCCATTAAAACTTGGCCCCAACCAACCAATTTGCAACAAGTGCGTAGTTTTCTTGGTTTAGCCAGTTTCTACCGTAGATTTGTGAAGGATTTTAGCACCATTGCTTCACCTTTGCATGCTTTGAGTAATAAAAATGCACCGTTTGTTTGGGGAACATCCCAAGATATCGCTTTCAATGAGCTTAAGAATTTGCTTACTCATGCTCCCGTGCTTGCTTTACCAAACTTTGACAAACCTTTTGAAATCCATTGTGATGCTAGTGGTAATGGCATAGGAGGTGTATTAACGCAAGAGAAGCACCCCATAGCATACTTTAGTGAGAAACTTTCCGGCGCGCAACTCAATTATCCCATCTACGACAAAGAGCTATATTTTTTAATGCGAGTTTTGCGTGAATGGTAACATTACCTTCGCACTCATGAATTTATCATCCATACTGACCATGAAATGCTTAAGTATCTTAAGGGTCAAACTAAGTTGAACAAGCGTCATGCTAAATGGAGTGAGTTTATAGAGTCTTTGCCCTATGTCAGCAAGTACATAAAGGGCGAGGAAAACGTTGTGGCGGATGCGCTTTCCCGTATATGCATGCTCGCTACTCAACTTGAATTGAACGTCATTGGCTTTGAGCATATAAAAGACTTGTATGAGCATGATCCTACTTTTGCTATTCCTTATGCAAAGTGTTTGACACATCCATCTTGGGAACGCTATTACATCAAAGATGGTTACCTTATGAGAGCTAACAAACTTTGCATCCCCGAGTCTTCTCTTCGTTTGTTGCTTTTGCAAGAATCTCATGGAGGAGGACTAATGGGACATTTTGGACGGGACAAGACACTTACGATGCTCTCCAAGAACTATTTTTGGCCAAAGATGTTTCGCAACGTCAACCGCTTCACCAACCGATGCTCTACATGTCGCAAAGCTAAGTCTAAAGCTCAATCTCATGGCCTTTACATGCCACTTTCCATTCCATATCACCCTTGGGAAGATATTAGCATGGATTTTGTGCTTGGTTTGGCTAGAACTAGAAATGACAAGGATTCCGTCTTTGTTGTTGTGGACCGATTTTCAAAAATGGCACATTTCATTCCTTGCAACAAGCTAGACGATGCTTCACATGTTGCCAATCTCTTTTGTAGGGAAATCTTGCGACTTCATGGAGTGCCAAAGACGATTGTCTCAGACCGCGACGTCAAGTTCTTGAGTTACTTTTGGAAGACCTTATGCGCCAAGCTCGGAATCAAGCTACTCTTCTCCATGGCATACCATCCACAAACCGACGGCCAAACGGAGGTGACGAACCGCACGCTATCCACTCTTCTCCGCGTGCTAATCAAGAAGAACATCAAGGAGTGGGAGGAGTGCCTACCCATCGCCGAGTACGCCTACAATCGTGCAAGACATTCAACTACTGGCAAGTCCCCTTTCGAGGTCGTCTACGGTTTCAACCCGTTGTCCCCATTGGACATTCTTCCTCTTCCTCTTCAAGAGCGCACCAACATGGACGCGAGTGCCCGAGTCAACCACCTCAAGAAGATGCATGAAGATACAAGGCACACCATCAAGCGCCAAGTACAACGACTCGCGACCAAGCTCAACGTCAACAAGAAACCCATGATATTCAACATCGGAGATCTTGTGTGGCTACACCTTCGCAAGGAACGATTCCCAAACGAACGCAAGTCCAAACTCCTACCTCGCGCCGATGGACCCTTCAAGGTGCTAGCACGCTACAACAACAACGCTTACAAGATCGACCTCCCGCGCGACAAGTACACCGTGAGCGACATCTTCAACATCAAGGACCTTTCGCCATACCATGGTGATGAGGATTTTGATCCGAGGTCGGATCTTTCCCAAGGGAGGGGAGATGATGTGGAGCATCCCACGATCATCCCCATGGAGACCACCTCAACTATCCAAGCTCCAAGTGGACCCATGACAAGAGCTAGGGCTCGTGCTATTCAACCCGAGGTGACATCACTCCTACTTGAGTTTCCCTCCTCTTCAAGTGAGACATGGCTACTGCCTAAGTCCGAGATGCTATGTGTGATCAGGTACAACGCTCAAGACACGGAGCCGAGGGCTAAAGAAGAAGAGACAGGCGTCAACACTCTGGACAACCCGGAACTTCCAGCCAGAGCCCGGACCCTCCGGCCTCCAACGTCTTCGACCAGCCCGGGCGTGCCAACTCTCTGGTTAGCCCAGAACCCGTCCCGGACCGTTCGGCCCCCGGAACCTCCGGCCAGCTCGGACCTTCCGGCCCCCGGACGCCAACCCAGCTCCACCCGCGCCAACTCTCTGGTTAGGCCGGACCCTCCCCGGAACCTCCGTCACCCGGAACTTCCGGCCCTGCCTGCTCGCAGCGACTTGGGCCGAGGCCCGTGTACCCTTTTGTCACTTAGACTATATATACTCTTCTCCTACCTACATTTTAGGGTTAGCAAAGTAGTAGCTCGTATGTGAGGATAGCTTTTGCTCATCCATACGGATCGTCTCCTCGAGAGTGACCGCGGCCCCTCTACGGAGAAGATCCCCTTGGATTCAAGACCCCCTTTTGGGTGGTCCCATCAAGACCTCCTCACAGAGAAGAACCGGTTACCTTTGTATCGTCCTTTGTTGGACTTGGATCTTGTATCTCTCTTTTGTGTTCTTGGATCTAGCGCATGTGTGATCATATTCGTGTTGGTTGAGTGTTTCTCTTGTTTTCCCCCGTGATTTCCCTCGTGTTCTTCCGCGCGTTATTCGTGTTCCTCATAGGGATCCTCTCCAAACGTGAAAGATCGGCCCCTAGGGTTCCGCCCTACATCCTCTCCGATGAAGTGTGAGTAGTTTACCTCAGACCTTCGGGTCCATAGTTATTAGCTGGATGGCTTCTTCTCTCTTTTTGGATCTCAATACAATGTTCTCCCCCTCTCTTGTGGAGATCTATTCGATGTAATCTTCTTTTGCCGTGTGTTTGTTGAGACCGATGAATTGTGGGTTTATGATCAAGTTTATCTATGAACAATATTTGAATCTTCTGAATTCTTTTATGTATGATTGGTTATCTTTGCAAGTCTCTTCGAATTATCAGTTTGGTTTGGCCTACTAGATTGATCTTTCTTGCAATGGGAGAAGTGCTTAGCTTTGGGTTCAATCTTGCGGTGTCCTTTCCCAGTGACAGTAGGGGCAGCAAGGCATGTATTGTATTGTTGCCATCGAGGATAACAAGATGGGGTTTTATCATATTGCATGAATTTATCCCTCTACATCATGTCATCTTGCTTAAAGCGTTACTCTGTTCTTATGAACTTAATACTCTAGATGCATGCTGGATAGCGGTCGATGTGTGGAGTAATAGTAGTAGATGCACGCAGGAGTCGGTCTACTTGTCTCGGACGTGATGCCTATATACATGACCATACCTAGATATTCTCATAACTATGCTCAGTTCTGTCAATTGCTCAACAGTAATTTGTTCACCCACCATAAAATACTTATGCTCTTGAGAGAAGCCACTAGTGAAACCTATGGCCCCCGGGTCTATTTTCCATCATATTAATCTCCCGACAACAAGCTATTTCTGGCGCCGTTTTTATTTTGTTTACTTTACTTTGCATCTCCATCACAAAAAATACCAAAAATGTTATCCTATCATATCTATCAGATCTCACTCTCGTAAGTGACCGTGTAGGGATTGACAATCCCTTATCGCGTTGGTTGCGAGGATTTATTTGTTTGTGTAGGTGCGAGGGACTTGCGTGTAGCCTCCTACTGGATTGATACCTTGGTTCTCAAAAACTGAGAGAAATACTTACGCTACTTTGCTGCATCACCCTTTCCTCTTCAAGGGAAAACCAACGCAGTGCTCAAGAGGTACCAAGAAGGATTTCTGGCGCCGTTGCCGGGGAGGTCTATGCAAAAGTCAACATACCAAGTACCCATCACAAACCCTTATCTCCCGCATTATATTATTTGCCATTTGCCTCTCGTTTTCCTCTCCCCCACTTCACCCTTGCCGTTTTATTCGCCCTCTCTTTTCTGTTTGCCTCTTTTTTGCCCGTCTCTTGTTTGCTCGTGTGTTGGGTTGCTTGTTTGTCATGATGGCTCAAGATAATACCAAATTATGTGACTTTACCAATACCAACAATAATGATTTCCTTAGCACTCCGATTGCTCCTCTTACCGATACTGAATCTTGTGAAATCAATGCTGCTTTGTTGAATCTTGTTATGAAAGATCAATTCGCCGGCCTTCCTAGTGAAGATGCCGCTACTCATCTAAATAGCTTTGTTGATTTGTGTGATATGCAAAAGAATACAGATGTTGACAATGATATTGTTAAATTGAAGATATTTCCTTTTTCGCTTAGAGATCGTGCTAAAGCTTTGTTTTTGTCTTTGCCTAAAAATAGTATTGATTCTTGAAATAAGTGCAAAGATGCTTTTATCTCTAAGTATTTTCCTCCCGCCAAGATTATCTCTCTTAGAAACGATATTATGAATTTTAAGCAACTTGATCATGAACATGTTGCACAAGCTTGGGAGAGGATGAAATTAATGATACGTAATTGCCCTACACATGGTTTGAATTTGTGGATGATTATACAAAAATTTTATGCCGGATTGAATTTTGCTTCTAGGAATCTTTTAGATTCGGCCGCGGGAGGCACTTTTATGGAAATCACTTTAGGAGAAGCTACTAAACTCCTAGATAATATTATGGTTAATTATTCTCAATGGCACACTGAAAGATCTACTAATAAAAAAGTGCATGCGATTGAAGAAATTAATGTTTTGAGTGGAAAGATGGATGAACTTATGAAATTATTTGCTACTCAGAGTGTTTCTTCTGATCCTAATGATATGCCTTTGTCTACTTTGATTGATAATAATAATGAATCTATGGATGTGAATTTTGTTGGTAGGAATAATTTTGGTAACAACGCGTATAGAGGAAACTTTAATCCTAGGCCTTATCCTAGCAACTCCTCTAATAATTATGGTAATTCCTACAACAATTCTTATGGAAACTTTAATAAGATGCCCTCTGAATTTGAGACTAGTGTTAAGGAATTTATGAATTCGCAAAAGAATTTCAATGCCTTGCTTGAAGAAAAATTGCTTAAAGTTGATGAATTGGCTAGGAACGTTGATAGAATTTCTCTTGATGTTGATTCTTTGAAACTGAGATCTATTCCTCCTAAGCATGATATCAATGAGTCTCTCAAAGACATGAGAATTTCCATTGATGAGTGCAAAGAAAGAACCACTAGGATGCGTGCTAAGAAAGATTGCTTTATAAAAGCGTGTTCTTCTAATTTTTATGAAAACAAAGATGAAGATCTAAAAGTTATTGATGTGTCCCCTATTAAATCTTTGTTTTGCAATATGAATCTTGATAATGATGGGACTGAATATGATCCACCTTTACCTAGAAGGCGTTCCAAAAATTCAGAGTTTTTAGATCTTGATGCAAAAATTGTTAAAAGTGGGATTGAAGAAATCAAAACATTAGATGTTAATGAACCCACTATTTTGGATTTCAAGGAATTTAATTATGATAATTTCTCTTTGATAGATTGTATTTCCTTGTTGCAATCCGTACTAAATTCTCCTCATGCTTATAGTCAAAATAAAGCTTTTACCAAACATATCGTTGATGCTTTGATGCAATCTTATGAAGAAAAACTTGAGTTGGAAGTATCTATCCCTAGAAAACTTTATGATGAGTGGGAACCTACTATTAAAATTAATATTAAAGATCATGAATGCTATGCTTTGTGTGATTTGGGTGCTAGTGTTTCCACGATTCGAAAGACTTTGTGCGATTTGTTAGGTTTCCGTGATTTTGATGATTGTTCTTTAAACTTGCACCTTGCGGATTCCACCATTAAGAAACCTATGGGAAGGATTAATGATGTTCTTATTGTTGAAAATAGGAACTATGTGCCCGTAGATTTTATTGTTCTTGATATAGATTGCAATCCTTCATGTCCTATTATTCTTGGTAGACCTTTCCTTAGAACGATTGGTGCAATTATTGATATGAAGGAAGGGGATATTAGATTCCAATTTCCATTAAAGAAAGGCATGGAACACTTCCCTAGGAAGAAAATAAAATTACCATATGAATCTATCACGAGAGCCACTTATGGATTGCCAACTAAAGATGGCAATACCTAGATCTATCCTTGCTATTATGCCTAGCTAGGGGCATTAAACGATAGCGCTTGTTGGGAGGCAACCCAATTTTTTTTATTTTTTTGCCTCTTGCTTCTGTTTATGAATAAATATTTGATCTAGCCTCTGGTTAGATGTGTTTTTATGTTTTAATTAGTGTTTGTGCCAAGTTAAACCTATAGGATCTTCTTGGATGATAGTTATTTGATCTTGCTGAAAATTGCAGAAACTTTCTGTTCAAGAAAATAATTGTTAAAAATCACCAGAACGTGATAAAATATTGATTCCAATTGCTGCTGATCAATAAAAAAATTGTCTAGGTCGTCCTATTTTGGCTGATTTTTTGGAGTTCCAGAAGTTTGCGTTAGTTACAGATTAATACAGACTGTTCTGTTTTTGACAGATTCTGTTTTTCGTGTGTTGTTTGCTTATTTTGATGAATCTATGGCTAGTAAAATAGTTTATAAACCATAGAGAAGTTGGAATATATTATGTTTAACACCAATATAAATAAAGAATGAGTTCATTACAGTACCTTGAAGTGGTCTTTTGTTTTCTTTCGCTAACGGAGCTCACGAGATTTTCTGCGAAGTTTTGTGTTGTGAAGTTTTCAAGTTTTGGGTGAAAGATTTGATGGATTATGGAACAAGGAGTGGCAAGAGCCTAAGCTTGGGGATGCCCATGGATCCCCCAAGATAATCTAAGGACACCAAAAAGCCAAAGCTTGGGGATGCCCCGGAAGGCATCCCCTCTTTCGTCTACTTCCATCGGTAACTTTACTTGGAGCTATATTTTTATTCACCACATGATATGTGTATTGCTTGGAGCGTCTTGTATGATTTGAGTCTTTGCTTTTTAGTTTACCACAATCATCCTTGCTGTACACACCTTTTGAGAGAGACACACATGATTCTGAAATTATTAGAATACTCTATGTGCTTCACTTATATCTTTTGAGTTATATAGTTTTTGCTCTAGTGCTTCACTTATATCTTTTAGAGCACGGTGGTGATTTTGTTTTATAGAAACTATTGTTCTCTCATGCTTCACTTAGATTATTTTGAGAGTCCTACAAAACAGCATGGTAGTTTGCTTTAACAATAATAGGCATACAAGATTAATAAAAGAAAATTTCTTATGAGTGTGTTGAATACTATGAGAAGTTTGATGCTTGATAATTGTTTTGAGATATGAAGATGGTGATATTAGAGTCATGCTAGTTGAGTCGTTTTGAATTTGAGAAATACTTGTGTTAAAGTTTGTGATTCCCGTAGCATGCACGTATGGTGAACCGTTATGTGATGAAGTCGGAGCATGATTTATTTATTGATTGTCTTCCTTATGAGTGGCGGTCGGGGACGAGCGATGGTCTTTTCCTACCAATCTATCCCCCTAGGAGCATGTGCGTAATACTTTGCTTTGATAACTTGTAGATTTTTGCAATAAGTATATGAGTTCTTTATGACTAATGTTGAGTCCATGGATTATACGCACTTTTCCTCCTTCCACCATTGCTAGCCTCTCTAATACCGAGCACTTTTCGCCGGTATCATACACCCACCATATACCTTCCTCAAAACAGCCACTATACCTACCTATCATGGCATTTCCATAGCCATTCCGAGATATATTGCCATGCAACATACCACTGTTTCGTTTATTATGACACGCTTCATCATTGTCATATTGCTTTGCATGATCATGTAGTTGACATTGTATTTGTGGCAAAGCCACCATTCATAATTCTTTCATACATGTCACTCTTGATTCATTGCATATCCCGGTACACCGTCGGAGGCATTCATATAGAGTCATATTTTGTTCTAAGTATCAAGTTGTAATTGTTGAGTTGTTAAAAAATAAAAGTGTGATGATCATCATTTTTAGAGCATTGTCCCAAGTGAGGAAAGGATGATGGAGACTATGATTCCCCCACAAGTCGGGATGAGACTCCGGACGAAAAAAATAAAAAAAATTAAAAGAAAAGAGGCCATAAAAAAGAGAAAAAAGGCCCAAACAAAAAAAAAGAGAAAAGAGAGAAGGGACAATGTTACTATCCTTTTACCACACTTGTGCTTCAAAGTAGCACCATGATCTTCATGATAGAAAGTCTCCTATGATATCACTTTCATATACTAGTGGGAATTTTTCATTATAGAACTTGGCTTGTATATTCCAATGATGGGCTTCCTCAAAATGCCCTAGGTCTTCATGAGCAAGCGAGTTGGATGCACACCCACTTAGTTTCTTTTGTTGAGCTTTCATATGCTTATAGCTCTAGTGCATCCGTTGCATGGCAATCCCTACTCACTCACATTGATATCTATTGATGGGCATCTCCATAGCCTGTTGATACGCCTAGTTGATGTGAGACGATCTTCTCCTTTTTGTCTTCTCCACAACCACCATTCTATTCCACATATAGTGCTATGTCCATGGCTCACGCTCATGTATTGCGTGAAGATTGAAAAAGTTTGAGAACGTCAAAAGTATGAAACAATTGCTTGGCTTGTCATCGGGGTTGTGCATGATTTAAATATTTTGTGTGGTGAAGATAGAGCATAGCCAGACTATATGATTTTGTAGGGATAACTTTCTTTGGCCATGTTATTTTGAGAAGACATAATTGCTTAGTTAGTATGCTTGAAGTATTATTATTTTTATGTCAATATTGAACTTTTGTCTTGAATCTTTCGGATCTGAATATTCATACCACAATTAAGAAGAATTACATTGAAATTATGCCAAGTAGCACTCCGCATCAAAAATTCTATTTTTATCATTTACCTACTCGAGGACGAGCAGGAATTAAGCTTGGGGATGCTTGATACGTCTCCAACGTATCTATAATTTTTGATTGCTCAATGCTATATTATCTTCTATTTTGGACATTATTAGGCTTTATTATTCACTTTTATATTATTTTTGGGACTAACCTATTAACCGGAGGCCCAGCCCAGAATTGTTGTTTTTTGCCTATTTCAGAGTTTCCCAGAAAAAGAATATCAAACGGAGTCCAAACGGAATGCAACCTTCGGGAACGTGATTTCCAGAATGAACGTGATCCAGAGGACTTGGACCATACGTCAAGAAAGCCACCAGGAAGCCGGGAGGTAGGGGCGCGCCTACCCCCCTGGGCGCGCCCTCCACTCTCGTGGGCCCCACGTTGCTCCACCGACGTACTCCTTCCTCCTATATATACCTACGTACCCCCAAACGATCAGATACAGAGCCAAAAACCTAATTCCACCGCTGCAACCTTCTGTACCCGTGAGATCCCATCTTGGGGCCTGTTCCGGAGCTCCGCCGGAGGGGGCATCGATCACGGAGGGCTTCTACATCAACACCATGGTCTCTCCGATGAAGTGTGAGTAGTTTACCTCAGACCTTCGGGTCCATAGTTATTAGCTAGATGGCTTCTTCTCTCTTTTTGGATCTCAATACAATGTTCTCCCCCTCTCTTGTGGAGATCTATTCGATGTAATCTTCTTTTGCGGTGTGTTTGTTGAGACCGATGAATTGTGGGTTTATGATCAAGTTTATCTATGAACAATATTTGAATCTTCTGAATTCTTTTATGTATGATTGGTTATCTTTGCAAGTCTCTTCGAATTATCAGTTTGGTTTGGCCTACTAGATTGATCTTTCTTGCAATGGGAGAAGTGCTTAGCTTTGGGTTCAATCTTGCGGTGTCCTTTCCCAGTGACAGTAGGGGCAGCAAGGCACGTATTGTATCGTTGCCCTCGAGGATAACAAGATGGTTTTTTTATCATATTGCATGAATTTATCTCTCTACATCATGTCATCTTGCTTAAAGCGTTACTCTGTTCTTATGAACTTAATACTCTAGATGCATGCTGGATAGCGGTCGATGTGTGGAGTAATAGTAGTAGATGCAGGCAGGAGTCGGTCTACTTGTCTTGGACGTGATGCCTATATACATGATCATACCTAGATATGCTCATAACTATGCTCAATTCTGTCAATTTCTCAACAGTAATTTGTTCACCCACCGTAAAATACTTATGCTCTTGAGGGAAGCCACTAGTGAAACCTATGGCCCCCGGGTCTATGTTCCATCATATTAATCTCCCGACAACAAGCTATTTCTAGCGCCATTTTTATTTTGTTTACTTTACTTTGCATCTCTATCACAAAAAATACCAAAAATATTATCCTATCATATCTATCAGATCTCACTCTCGTAAGTGACCGTGTAGGGATTGACAATCCCTTATCACGTTGGTTGCGAGGATTTATTTGTTTGTGTAGGTGCGAGGGACTTGCGTGTAGCCTCCTACTGGATTGATACCTTGGTTCTCAAAAACTGAGGGAAATACTTACGCTACTTTGCTGCATCACCCTTTCCTCTTCGAGGGAAAACCAACGCAGTGCTCAAGAGGTAGCAGTTATCTCCTCCGTCGGAGGTGGTCGGCCTGAGGCTGGGTGGTCGGATCTGTAGATCTGACATCTAGTCTCGGCTGCGGGTCAGGGAGACATGGTTGCCTGTGAAAACCGAGCCGACGGCGGGAGATGGCGGCGTTCTGCGCCGTTACCTTGATGAAGGCATCGTCATGTAACTATTGTCGACCCACTCCTGCTGTTTCGGGGAAACCCTATATGTGGTCTTCCTGATCGGACGATAGCGGCACTGCCGTGTCGTTTCTCTCTTGGGAGCATCATTCGTGGAGCAGCGCCGGAAGATAGAGGTATGAGGTGGAGCGGCTTCGTCTTACACGGAGCTTCGGTGGAGATGTCAAGTCATGCATGGCCGACAGGTACTACACTATGTCATGCATGTTCGGCAGGTGCTACACACGAAAAAACTTCTCGAGGCTTCAAGCTGTGTCGGCTGGTGGTACACGGCGACATGGTGCTGTGGTGTAGCGGTGAAAGGATCGAGAAGAGGTGTCTAGAGGGGGGTGAATAGACTCTAAGTAAGAAAAGTTGGAGTTTTTAATTTCTCTAAGTTGAAGTGGAGTTTTGGCACAAGTTTAAACATTCACAATACATATCAAGCAAACATGACAAGAGTATATGAGCAGCGGAAAGTAAAGCATGCAAGTTGCAAGAATGTAAAGGGATGGGATTGGAGTGTGCAAACGCAATTTGGAGACACGGAGATTTTTTATCCGTGGTTCCGATAGGTGGTGCTACTGTACATCCACGTTGATGGAGACTTCAACCCACGAAGGGTAACGGTTGCGCGAGTCCACGGAGGGCTCCACCCACGAAGCGTCCACGAAGAAGCAACCTTGTCTATCCCACCATGGCCGTCGCCCATGAAGGACTTGCCTCACTCGGGTAGATCTTCATGAAGTAGGCGATCTCGTTGCCCTTACAAACTCCTTGGTTCAACTCCACAAACTTGACGGAGGCTCCCAAGTGACACCTAACCAATCTAGGAGACACCACTCTCCAAGAGGTAACAAATGGTGTGTTGATGATGAACTCCTTGCTCTTGTGCTTCAGATGATAGTCTCCCCAACACTCAACTCTCTCTCACGGGATTTGGATTTGGTGGAAAGAAGATTTGAGTGGAAAGCAACTTGGGGAAGGGTAGAGATCAAGATTTATGTGGTTGGAATGTAATATCTTGACCTCAACACAAGTGTAGGTGGTTCTCTCTCAGAAAATGTATGTTGGAAGTGTAGGCATGTTCTGATGGCTCTCTCCACGAATGAAGAGTGGGTGGTGTTGGGGAACATAGCAATAATTCAAAATTTTCCTACGTATCACCAAGATCAATCTAGGAGATACTAGCACCGAGAGAGAGGGAGAGGGAATGCATCTTCATACCCTTGAAGATCGCTAAGCGGAAGCGTTACAAGAACGCGGTTGATGGAGTCGTACTCGTGGCGATTCCAATCGCGGAAGATCCGATCTAGCGCCAAACGGACGGCGCCTCCGCGTTCAACACACGTACAGCCCGGGACGTCTCCTCCTTCTTGATCCAGCAAGGGGAGAGGAGAAGTTGAGGGAGAACTCTGACAGCACGACGACGTGGTGGTGGTGGAGCTCGTGGTTCTCCAGCAGGGCTTCGCCAAGCACTACGGAGGAGGAGGAGATGTATGAGGAGGGAGGGGCTGCGCCAAGGGAAGGGTGTGGCTGCCCTCCCACCCCCTCACTATATATAGGGGGAAGGGGAGAGGGGGCCGGCCCCTCTAGATGGATCTAGAGGAGGGGGCGGCGGCCAGGGGAAACCCTAGATGGGTTTGGGCGCCCCCACCCCCTAGGAAACTTGCCCCCCAAGCCGGGAGGGGCGGCTGCCCTAGGGGTGGCGCCCCCACCTCTCCACATTACGTGAGAGGGGTTGGGAGGGGCGCACAACCCCTTAGTGGGCTGGTTTGCCCCTTCCCCTTGGCCCATAAGGCCCCCCAACGCTTGCCGGGGCCTCCGAGACCCCTTTCGGACATGCTGGCCATAGCCTGGTACCCCCGGAACACTTCCGGACTCCAATACCCTTCGTCCAATATACCGATCTTCACCTCCGGACCATTCCGGAGCTCCTCGTCATGTCCGGGATCTCATCCGGGAGTCCGAACAACCTTCGGTAACCACATACTATTCCCATTACAACTCTAGCGTCACCGAACCTTAAGTGTGTAGACCCTACGGGTTCGGGAACCATGCAGACATGACCGAGACGTTCTCCGGCCAATAACCAACAGCGGGATCTGGATACCCATGTTGGCTCCCACATGTTCCACGATGATCTCATCGAATGGACCACGATGTCGGGGATTCAATCAATCCCATATACAATTCCCTTTGTCCACCGGTATGTTACTTGCCCGAGATTCGATCGTTGGTATCCCAATACCTCGTTCAATCTCGTTACCGGCAAGTCACTTTACTCGTTCCGTAATGCATGATCCCGTGACCAACTACTTAGTCACATTGAGCTCATTATGATGATGCATTACCAAGTGGGCCCAGAGATACCTCTCCGTCATACGGAGTGACAAATCCCAGTCTCGATTCGTGCCAACCCAACAGGCACTTTCGGAGATACCTGTAGTGCACCTTTATAGCCACCCAGTTACGTTGTGACGTTTGGTACACCCAAAGCATTCCTACGGTATCCGGGAGTTGCACAATCTCATGGTCTAAGGAAATGATACTTGACATTAGAAAAGCTCTAGCAAACGAACTACACGATCTTGTGCTATGCTTAGGATTGGGTCTTGTCCATCACATCATTCTCCCAATGATGTGATCCCGTTATCAACGACATCGAATGTCCATGGCCAGGAAACCATGACCATCTATTGATCAACGAGCTAGTCAACTAGAGGCTTACTAGGGACATGTTGTGGTCTATGTATTCACACATGTATCACGGTTTCCGGTCAATACAATTATAGCATGAACAATAGACAATTATCATGAACAAGGAAATATAATAATAACCATTTTATTATTGCCTCTAGGGCATATTTCCAACAGGTGGAGGGGTATATATAGCCTCCACACAAAATCTAACCGTTACACACAAATCACCAAACTCGGTGGGACCGATTCAGAGAACTCGGTCAAACCGATTTAGTTCATAATGTGACCGTTAGGCATTTCGATGGGACCGATATGATCAACTCGGTGGGACCGATGTGATAGGGTTAGGGTAAAGCCTCATCTCGGTTTGACCGATTACTCAAACTCGGTGGGACCGATTTGGGTAATAAGTGAAACAGAAAGTTGGCCAAGCAAACTCGGTGGAGCCGATTGCATATCTCGGTGAGACCGAAATTATTGCAGTAGGCAACAGAGAGTTTGCAAGCCCATCTCGGTGAGACCGAGATCCCATCGGTGAGACCGAATTTAGGGTTTGTGGCAGTGGCTATGTCAAGAGAACTCGGTGGCGCCGGATAGAAAGTTTCGGTAGGGCCGAGTTTGACTTTTGGTTTGGGACATATGTGGATGTGAGAAAGTGGTTGAGGGCTTTGGATCATATCACTAAGCACTTTGAGCAAGAAACTCATTAAGCAACACCTCATCCCCTCTTAATAGTATTGGCTTTCCTATGGACTCAATGTGATCTTGGATCACTAAAAAAAAATGTAGAGTCCCGAGCTTTGAGCTTGAGCCAATCCTTTGTCCTCAGCATCTTGAAGGGGTTCCACATCCTCTAGTCCGTGCCACTCCATTGTTGAACTTATCTAAAACATACTAGGTAGAAGCATTAGTCCAACAAGAGATATGTTGACATTAATTACCAAAATCACCCAGGGAGCACTTGTGCTTTCAATATCCCCCTTTTTGGTAATTGATGACAACATACATCAAAGCTTTAGATAAAGATACAGAGAATAACAAGTAAAGCTTTGGAAAGACATGTAACATGCATAGGCTCCCCCTACATGTATGCAACCATGTAAATTTGGAATATAGGAGCATGTGAATGCATAAGCATGACAGAGTAAGCAATGTGTTACATGTATCTTGGCTATATGCATCAGAGCAAATGATGTGAATATAGGAAATATACTTTCATGCTCATGAGTCCACCTTGCAAACAGTATGTACATCAGCAAGAAATCCTCATACACATGACTGTGATGCATATACTTACCTTGTGGTCTTGAGTTGGCTTAGGAAGGAATGAACCTGAGTAAACAAGGTTAGATAAGACAGATACACTTACTAGCCAGAGCAAACAAAAGAAACCAGAAGAGTACCAAGACTGGGATGACATGTAGAGAGTGAGTACTGAGTACCCCATTGGATATAGACATGTCCCCAAAGGTAAAGATGTGCAATGAATTTAAGGATTTCCTTCCCTTAGATGTCTTGCTCCCCCTGAATCTAGCATGGGATACTGGGAGAAGATAGGGAACATAAAATCAGAGCAAAGAAAAGAGACTGAGCTAATGCACACAATCAAATATGAACATGTCTTTCCCCTCTTAAAGACATGTGACTTCTCTCCTCTTGAACACAAGCATCTGGGGTTTCTTACACTCTCCCCCTGAGTATTCTCTCCCCCTATAGAAATGATTAAGCTGTAATGTGATCTCTCTCCCCCTTTGACATCAATTTCCAAGAAGGGTTCTTCTGGATTTTTGTTACAAATGGGTTTGGTCCTTGAGTCACAAAGCAAAGCAGCATGTTGAGAGTGATGCTGGTAGAGGACAAGAATTATTGAGTGGAGCTGGAGCAAAAAGATTGCAGGAACAAGTGGCAAGCTATCTTTCCTGCAATGAAATCGGTGGCGCCGAAAGAATTCGGTGTTGGAAATATGCCCTAGAGGCAATAATAAAATGGTTATTATTATATTTCCTTGTTCATGATAATTGTCTATTGTTCATGCTATAATTGTATTAACCGGAGACCGTAATGCATGTGTGAATACGTAGACCACAATATGTCCCTAGTAAGCCTCTAATTGACTAGCTCGTTGATCAATAGATGGGTACGGTTTCCTGACCATGGACATTGGATGTCGTTGATAACGGGATCACATCATTAGGAGAATGATGTGATGGACAAGACCCAATCCTAAGCATAGCACAATATCGTGTAGTTCGTCTGCTAAAGCTTTTCTAATGTCAAGTATCATTTCCTTAGACCATGAGATTGTGCAACTCCCAGATACCGTAGGAATGCTTTGGGTGTGCCAAACGTCACAACGTAACTGGGTGGCTATAAAGGCACACTACGGGTATCTCCGAAAGTGTCTGTTGGGTTGGCACGAATCGAGACTGGGATTTGTCACTCCGTGTGACGGAGAGGTATCTCTGGGCCCACTCGGTAGGACATCATCATAATTAGCTCAATGTGACCAAAGAGTTGATCACGGGATGATGTGTTACGAAACGAGTAAAGTGACTTGCCGGTAACGAGATTGAACGAGGTATTGGGATACCGACGGTCGAATCTCGGGCAAGTAACATACCGATTGACAAAGGGAATTGTATACATGATTGATTGAATCCCCGACATCGTGGTTCATCCGATGAGATCATCGTGGAACATGTGGGAGCCAACATGGGTATCCAGATCCCGCTGTTGGTTATTGGCCAGAGAGCTGTCTCGGTCATGTCTGCATGATTCCCGAACCCGTAGGGTCTACACACTTAAGGTTCGGTGACGCTAGAGTTGTTATGGGAATTAGTGTGCAGTTACCAATTGTTGTTCGGAGTCCCAGATGAGATCTCGGACGTCATGAGGAGTTCCGGAATGGTCCGGAGGTAAAGATTTATATATGGGAAGTCCTATTTTGGCCACCGAAAAATGTTCGGGATTTTTCGGTATTGTACCGGGAAGGTTCTAGAAGGATCCGGGGTGGGGCCCACCTGCATGGGGGGACCCACATGAACGTGGGTAGTGGGGGCAAGGCCCCACACCCCTGGTCAAGGCTCACCAAGATCCCCCATTAGAAGGAATAAGATCATATCCCGAAGGGATAAGATCAAGATCCGTAAAAAAAGGGGGATAACAATCGGTGGGGAAGGGAAATGATGGGATTTCTTTCCCCTACCGTTTCCAACTCCGCAATGGACTTGGAGGGCAAGAAACCAGCCCCCTCCACCCCTATATATAGTGGGGAGGCACATGGGAGCCACACCCCTTCCCCTGGCGCAGCCCTCTCCCTGCAGGAGCCATAGGAGTTGTCTTAATTTGTTATATGACCTGCGTGTCAATGAAAACGCCATGTAATTACTTTTACTTTATTGCTAACCGTTAGCCATAGTATTAGAAGTAATAGTTGGCGAGACAACTTCATGAAGACACGATGATGGATATCATGATGATGGAGATCATGGTGTCATGCCGGTGACGATGATGATCATGGCACCCCGAAGATGGAGATCAAAAGGAGCAAAATGATATTGGCCATATCATGTCACTATTTGATTGCATGTGATGTTTATCATGTTTTTACATCTTATTTGCTTAGAGTGACAGTAACATAAATAAGATGATCCCTCATAAAATTTCAAGAAAGTGTCCCCCCTAACTGTGCACCATTGCGAAAGTTCGTTGTTTCGAAGCACCACGTGATGATCGGGTGTGATAGATTCTAACGTTCGCATACAACGGGTGTAAGCCAGATTTACACATGCAAAACACTTAGGTTGACTTGACGAGCCTAGCATGTACAGACATGGCCTCGGAATACAAGAGACCGAAAGGTCGAACATGAGTCGTATAGTGGATACGATCAACATGAAGATGTTCACCGATGATGACTAGTCCGTCTCACGTGATGATCGGACACGGCCTAGTTGACTCGGATCATGTATCACTTAGATGACTAGAGGGATCTCTATCTGAGTGGGAGTTCATTAAATAATTTGATTAGATGAACTTAATTATCATGAACATAGTCAAAAGGTCTTTGCAAATTATGTCGTAGCTCACGCTTTGGTTCTACTGTTTTAGATATGTTCCTAGAGAAAATTTAGTTGAGAGTTGACAGTAGCAATTATGCAGACTAGGTCCGTAAACTGAGGATTGTCCTCATTGCTGCGCAGAAGGATTATGTCCTTAATGCACCGCTCAGTGTGCTGAACCTCGAGCGTCGGTTGTGGATGTTGTGAACATCTGACATACACGTTTTGATGACTACATGATAGTTCAGTGCTTAATGCTAGATGGTTTAGAACTGAGGCACCAAAGACGTTTTTGAAACATCGCAGAACATATGAGATGTTCCAAGGACTGAAATTGGGATTTCAGGCTAGTGCCCACGTCAAGAGGTATGAGACCTCTGACAAGTTTCTTAAGCCTGCAAACTAAGGAGAAAAGCTCAATTGTTGAGCATGTGCTCAGATTGTATGAGTACTACAATTGCTTGAATCGAGTGGGAGTTAATCTTCCAAATCAGATAGTGATGGTTCTCCAAAGTCATTGCCACCAAGCTACTAGAGCTTCGTGATGTACTATAACATATCAGGGATAGATATGATGATCCTTGAGCTATTCGCGACACCGCGAAAGTAGAAATCAAATAGGAGCATCAATTGTTGATGGTTAGTAAAACCACTAGTTTCAAGAAGGGCAAGGGCAAGAAAGGGATACTTCATGAAACGGCAAAACAGTTGCTGCTCTAGTGAAGAAACCCAAGGTTGAACCCAAACCCGAGACTAAGCGCTTCTGAAATAAGGGGAACGGTCACTCAAGCAGAACTACCCTAGATACTTGGTAGATGAGAAGGCTGGCAAGGCCGATAGAAGTATATTGGATATACATTATAATGTGTACTTTACTAGTACTCCTAGTAGCACCAGGGTATTAAAATACCGGTTTAGTTGATAAGTGTTAGTAACTCTAAATAAAAAGCTACGGAATAAACGGAGACTAGCTGAAGGTGAGATGAAGATATGTGTTGGAAGTGTTTCCAAGGATGATGTGATCAAGCATCGCATGCTCCCTCTACCATCGAGATTGGTGTTAAACCTAAATAATTGTTATTTGGTGTTTGCGTTGAGCATAGACATGATTGTATTATGTTTATCGCAATACGGTTATTCATTTAAGGAGAATAATGGTTACTCTGTTTATTTGAATAATACCTTCAATGGTCTTGCACCTAAAATGAATGGTTTATTGAATCTCGATCATAGTGATACACATGTTCATGCCAAAAGATATAAGATAGTAATGATAGTACCACATACTTGTGGCACTGCCATTTGAGTCATATTGGTATAAAACGCATGAAGAAGCTCCATGTTGATGGATCTTTGGACTCACTCATTTTTTTGAAAAGTTTGAGACATGCGAACCATGTCTATTGATTTATACGCATGAAGAAACTCCATGCAGATGGATCGTTTGGACTCACTTGATTTTGAATCACTTGAGACATGCAAATCATACCACATGGGCAAGATGACTGAAAGGCCTCGTTTTCAGTGAGATGAAACAAGAGAGCAACTTGTCGGAAGTAATACATTTGATGTGTGCAATCCAATGAGTGCTGAGGCACGCAGTGAATATCGTTATGCTCTTACTTCACAGATGATTTGAGTAGATTCTAAGTATATTTACTTAATGAAAGACAAGTCTGAATTATTGAAAGGTTCAAGTAATTTCAGAGTGAAATTGAAGATCGTCGTGACAAGAAGATAAAATGTCTATGATATGATCATAGAGATGAATATCTGAGTTACGTGTTTGGTACACAATTAAGACATTGTGGAAATTGTTTCACAACTAATGCCGCCTGGAACACCATAGTGTGATGGTGTGTCCGAACATCATAGCTGCACCATATTGGATGTGGTGCAAACCATGTTGTCTCTTATCGAATTACCACTATCGTTTATGGGTTAGGCATTAGAGACAACCGCATTCACTTTAAATAGGGCACCATGTAATTCCGTTGAGATGACACCGTATGAACTATGGTTTAGAGAAACCTAAGCTGTCATGTTTTAAAAGTTTGGGGCTGCGACGCTTATGTGAAAAGGGTTTAGCCTGATAAGCTTGAACCCAAAGCGGATAAATGCATCTTCATAGGACACCCAAAACAGTTGGGTATACCTCCTATTTCGGATCCGGAAGAAAAAGTGATTGTTTCTAGAAGCGGGTCCTTTCTCGAGGAAAAGTTGCTCTCGAAAGAATTGGGTGGGAGGATGGTGGAGACTTGATGAGGTTATTGAACCGTCACTTCAACCAGTGTGTAGCATGGCACAGGAAGTTGTTCCTGTAGCGCCTACACCAATTGAAGTGGAAGCTGATGATAGTGATCATGAAACTTCGGATCAAGTCACTACCAAACCTCGTAGGTCGACAAGGATGCGTACTATTTCAGAGTGGTACGTAATCCTGTCTTGGAGGTCATGTTGCTAGACAACAATGAACCTACGAGCTATGGAGAAGCGATGGTGGGCCCGGATTCCGACAAATGGCTCGAGGCCATAAAATCCGAGAGGATCCATGTGTGAAAACAAAGTATAGACTTTGGAAGAACTACTTGATGGTCGTAAGGCTATTGGGTACAAATGGATTTTAAAAGGAAGACGGACAATGATGGTAAGTATCACCATTAAGAAAGCTCGACTTGTCGTTAAGATGTTTTCCGACAAGTTCAAGGAGTTGACTACGGTGAGACTTTCTCACTTGTAGCGATGCTAAGAGTCTGTTGGAATTATATTAGCAGTTACTGCATTATTTATGAAACCTTGCAGATAGGATGTCAAAACATTGTTTCCTCCACGATTTTCTTGAGGAAAGGTTGTATGTGATACAACCAGAAGGTTTTGTCAATCCTGAAATATGCTAACAAGTATGCAAAGCTCCAGCAGTCCTTCTAAGGACTGGAGTAAGCATCTCGGAGTTGGAATGTACGCTTTGATGAGATGATCAAAGATTTTGGGTTTATACAAAGTTTATGAGAAACTTGTATTTCCAAAGAAGTGATTGGGAGCACTATAGAATTTTTGATGAGTATATGTTGTTAACATATTGTTGATCAGAAATGATGTAGAATTTCTGGAAAGCATACAGGGTTATTTGAAAAGTGCTTTTCAATGGAAAACCTGGATTAAGCTACTTGAACATTGAGCATCAAGATCTATAAGGATAGATTAAAAACGCTTAATAGTACTTTCAAATGAATACATACCGTGACAAGATTTTGAAGGAGTTCAAATAGATCAGCAAAGAAGGAGTTCTTGGCTGTGTTATAAGGTGTGAGCATTGAGTGAGACTCAAGATCTGACCACGGCAGAAGAGAGAGAAAGGACGAAGGTCGTCCCCTGTACTTTAGACGTAGGCTCTGCAGTATGCTATGCTATGTACCGCACCTGAAGTGTGCCTTGCCATGAGTCAATCAAGGGGTACAAGAGTGATCCAGAAATGGATCACATGACTGCGGTCAAACTTATCCTTAGTAACTAGTGGACTAAGGAATTTTCTCGATTATGGAGGTGGTAAAAGAGTTCGTCGTAAAGGGTTACGTCGATGCAAACTTTGACACTAATCCGGATGACTCTGAGTAGTAAAACTGATTCGTATAGTAGAGAAGTTATTTGGAATAGCTCCAAGTAGCGCATGGTAGCTGCATCTACAAGATGACATAGAGATTTGTAAAGCACACACGGATCTGAAAGGTTCAGACCCATTGACTAATAACCTCTCTCACAAGCGAGATATGATCAAACCCCATGGGTGTTGGATTCATTACAATCACATAGTGATGTGAACTAGATTATTGACTCTAGTGCAAGTGGGAGACTATTGGAAAGATGCCCTAGAGGCAATAATAAAATAGTTATTATTATATTTCCTTGTTCATGATAATTGTCTATTGTTCATGCTATAATTGTATTAACCGAAGACCGTAATACATGTGTGAATACGTAGACCACAATATGTCCCTAGTAAGCCTCTAATTTACTAGCTCGTTGATCAATAGATGGTTACGGTTTCCTGACCATGGACATTGGATGTAACACCCCGCATGTAACTTTCCATATTTGTAACTCCAACTCTTGCCATTTTCGGCTATGTGTTATGATATTCCCTTCGTGGTCGGGTTTGTCTTTCGTTTTGCATTTTGTTCATGTCATGCATTTCATATCATGTCAGCATGTGCATTGCATTTGCATATGTGTTCGTCTCTTGCATCCGAGCATTTTCCCCATTGTCTGTTTTGCAATCCGGCGCTCCCATCTCCTCCGGTGCACCCCTCTTGTTTTCTTTCGTGAGCGGGTGTCAAACGTTCTCGGAATGGACCGAGGCTTGTCAAGTGGCCTTGGTATACCACCGGTAGACCACCGGTCAAGTTTCGTTCCATTTGGAGGTCGTTTGGTACTCCAACGGTTAACCGGGTAACCGCAGATGCCTTCTGTGTGTTCCAGCAAAAACCCCCTCTCTAAACAGCCCAAAACCCACCATACTCTCTTCCATGCTCTAGGTCGTTCGATCACGATCGTGTGGGCCAAAACCGCACCTCATTTGGAGTCTCCTAGCTCCCTCTAGCTATATATCTGTGAGTCCCCCCGTATACATTCGTAGATGAAACCCTAAAAATTCTCCCCGCCGCCGTCGGACAAAACATCCACCGACGGACACATCCGTCTTCCACCGCCGCCGCCACGTGTCGCCTCCGGATTCGCCGCCGCCCGCGCCCGTACGCCGCGGCCCGCCAGGCCCCCCGCCGGCCCCGCGAGCCCGAGGCCGCCGTCCTTCCCCGCCGCGCCGCCGTTCTTCGCCGCGTTCGCCGCCGCCTGCCTCGCCGTGCCCCGCCGCCGCGTGCGCCGCCGCCCACGTCGCCGTGCCTCGCCGTCGCCGCACCGCCGTCCGCCGCGGCCGTGTCCTCCTTCCCCGAGCGCCTCCTCGCCTCCCTCCGGACTCTCCCTCCTCTCCTCCGGCTTCGCCATTCACCGCCGGCGAGCGTCGCCCGAGCCCCGGCCAGATCCGATCCAGTCAACGAGGTTGACCCCGAGAACCCCCAGAATTTTTCCCAAGTCTTTTATTTTGACGATATGTGCCCATGTTCATAGCATCATAACTCTCTGCATATAGCTCCGTTTCGCGCGTGTAATATGTCGAATTGTTTGTCTCATGATGTTGTTCATTTTGTTCCATTGCACCATGTTCATTAGAGTCCATCTTGATGCCCAAATCTCTGGTGCAAGAGTGCTAGTTGCTGTTATCTGCTGGTTCTTAGCAGAACTTGGAGATTTGTTATTTTTGTATCATTTAATCTGTGCATCTTATGGGCATGAGCTCTACATGTGTTTTGTTGTATGCCATGCCATATTTCCAGTGGTGTATGCCATGTATTTTTGTGATCTCTGTGGTGACTAGCACAAGCATGCAAACTAGGCTCCGTAATGTTTCTGATTTCAGGGACTTAGTGATTTCTCTAAGTCTTAGTCTGCTGTTATTTTGTTGCTATGTAAACTTGATGCTACAGAGAGATCTATGCATTTTTTGGAGATGTTCAGTAAGTATGTTTGGTAGATTTGATCCATTCCTGCCCTCGGTTGCAATTATGGAGTGCCATAGCATGACTCAATCTTGCTCTACTTTTGCTTTAAAATATTTCTGGCAGATTGTTTACGTGTTATTCAATTTTGCCAAGCTTGTTGTAGTTGTTTCATGCATGCTATGTATTTTCTCTTGCCATGGATAGCTTCATAAACATGCCATCTTGCTGTAGGTATGCTTGTTTTGTCATGCATTGCTTTGTGGTGAGTGCATCAAGCTCACTAAGATGCCTTCATATTATTATTTCTGCCATGCTCTGTTTTCTGCTAAGTCTGAAACCTGTTAACGAAACTTGCTATGTTTACATGGTTGCCATCATCTCTTCTGGTCCTTTTTGGCTTATGGTCAGTAAGAGACTTTTGTCATATGCGTTTAGTATAATACTGCCATGCCTTGTTTTGCCATGTTAAGTTCCGGTAGCATGTTGATTTTGTGCTCTGAACATTGCTACCTGATGCTGTTTTCTGCCATGTCCAGTAATTTCAGTCTGTGATCCTGTTGTCTTTTGCACTTTTGCCATGCTTGTTTGAGCTTGTTATGTTGTGATCTAGCCGTAGCTCAGTGTTCATCTTTTGTCAAGCATCGCCTGTAGATTACTGCCATATGCTTTGTTGCTATGTTGGAGTGCTGTAGCATTGTTACTTGTTGCATTCTAAGTGCTATCATGCTGTTAATCGCAGATTCATGTCATTCTTGTTTTGCTTGCCATTTGCAAACCGTGCATCCGTTTCCGGTGATCTTTATATCGATTTTGACCGAAAAAAAAATCATCTCATCTTTCCAGTGGCATGCTTGCTTTGCCAAGTTACTGCCTTGTTCATCATTTTCCTCCCGGAGCACGCATACGCATCGCATATCATATCTTGCATATCATACATGTTTTGCATCATGTTGCTTGTGCATTTCCCGTGATTGATTGTGGTTCCATTGCTTGTGTTCTTGTCTTGGGTAGAGACGGGATACGAGTTCGTGAACCGGGAACCTGTTGAGTACGCTTACGAGGATCAAGCTTTCGACAACTCTGAGAACCTTGCAGGCAAGATGACCATACCCTCGAAATCACTTCTATGTTTGCTTTGCTAGTTATTCGTTCTGTTGCCATGCTCCGCTACCTATCACTTGCCAGATCATGTCTCCCATATTGCCATGTCAGCCCCTAACCATCCTTTCCTAGCAAACCGTTGTTTGACTAAGTTACCGCTTTTGCTCAGCCCTTCTTATAGTGTTGCTAGTTGCAGGTGAAGTTGAAGTTTGTTCCATGTTGGAACATGGATATGTTGGGATATCACAATATCTCTTATTTAATTAATGCATCTATATATATTGGTAAAGGGTGGAAGGCCCGGCCTTATGCCTGGTGTTTTGTTCCACTCTTGCCGCCCTAGTTTCTGTCATACCGGTATTATGTTCCTTGAGTTTGCGTTCCTTACGCGGTTGGGTGATTTATGGGACCCCCTTGACAGTTCGCCTTGAATAAAACTCCTCCAGCAAGGCCCAACCTTGGTTTTACCATTTGCGACGTAAGCCTTTTTCCCCCGGGTTTTCTAGAGCCCGAGGGTCATCTTTATTTTTAAACCCCGGGCCAGTGCTCCTCCGAGTGTTGGTCCAAACTAGAGCACCGTGCGGGACCGTCCCTTGGCAACTTGGGTTACGTTGGTACCTGTACGCTTAGCTTATCCGGTGTGTCCTGAGAACGAGATATGTGCAGCTCCTATCGGGATTTGTCGGCACAACGGGTGGTCTTGCTGGTCTTGTTTTACCATTGTCGAGATGTCTTGTAAACCGGGATTCCGAGACTGATCGGGTTCTTTCCGGGAGAAGGTTTATCCTTCGTTGACCGTGAGAGCTTATGATGGGCTAAGTTGGGACACCCCTGCAGGGTATTATCTTTCGAAAGCCGTGCCCGCGGTTATGAGGCAGATGGGAATTTGTTAATGTTCGGTTGTAAAAACTTGTCACTTGACCCAGTTAAAATACATCAACTGTGTGTGTAGCCGTGATGGTATCTTCTCGGCGGAGTCCGGGAAGTGAACACGGTTTGAGTTATGGATGACGTAAGTAGGAGTTCAGGATCACTTCTTGGTCATTACTAGATGACGACCGTTCCGTTGCTTCTCTTCTCGCTCTCTTTTGCGTATGTTAGCCACCATATATGCTTATTGCCGCTGCAGCTCCACCTCATTACACCATCCTTTCCTATAAGCTTAAATAGTCTTGATCTCGCGGGTGTGAGATTGCTGGGTCCCCGTGACTCACAGATTCAACCAAAATAGTTGCAGGTGCCGACGATGCCAATGCAGTTGATGAGATCGACCTCAAGTGGGAGTTCGACGAGGAACGTGGTCGTTACTATGTGTCTTTTCCTGATGATCAGTAGTGGAGCCCAGTTGGGACGATCGGGGATCTAGCATTTGGGGTTATCTTATTTTCATTTGGATTTTGACCGTAGTCGGTCCATGTGTGTATTTTGGATGATGTATGAATTATATTTATGTATTGTGTGAAGTGGCAATTGTAAGCCAACTCTCGTTATCCCATTCTTGTTCATTACATGGGATTGTGTGAAGATGACCTTTCTTGCGACAAAACCACAATGCGGTTATGCCTCTAAATCGTGCCTCGACACGTGGGAGATATAGCCGCATCGTGGGCGTTACAAGTTGGTATTCAGAGCCATCCCCGACTTAGGAGCCCCTGCTTGATCGAATCGCTGGCGTTGTTGAGTCTAGAACAAAAATGTTTTGAGTCTTAGGATTATATATATCGGAGAGTAGGATTCTTTTTGCTCCTCAGTCCCTTCGTCGCTCTGGTGAGGCCTCCTGACGTAGAAGTTTTGATACTTCTCTCCTCAAATTTCACTAAATTTTTTTAGGATCACGCGGGTGTCTTAGAATCGTTCCGATGGTTTTGTGACGAGAACATTGTTCTTGGTGCCTCCTGACATTTAGGGGTTGTGGCAGTGTCCCGGGGAGTTGAGCTCCGAGGTGTTGTCGTCACAATTTTATCGTTGCATTTCTGGAATACCTGAGTTTCGCCGACATCGAAATCTCTTTTATGCAGTTGTTGGTGAGATCACCTCGACGCCACCCAGTACTGGGGCGTGAGTTCGGGAGTATTGCCATAACTTGTATAACGGATGTTTTTCGAAGGTTGAGGTAAACGATTTCCGAAGGTTTCTTGGTTATGTGTTGACGGATGGATACAGCTGGATCTAGGGATTGCTAGTTTGGGTGATATATTTTGTGTCCTGTCGTGGAATTGTCACGGCAGATGTCCTCAAGCTAGGACTTAGTCGTGGAGCCATCGCAACTAGGAAGCTTGAAGGGGTTATGTGGGACAAGGAACACGAGGGTTTATACTGGTTCGGCCCCTTACGGTGAAGGTAAAAGCCTACGTCCAGTTGGGGTGGAATTTATTAGGGTTACGATCGCCAGGGAGCTAAACTGCTTTGCCCGGTTCTCGACCATATTGTTGTCCCTAAACCGCTGCCAGGTCGTCCCTTTATATAGGGAGGCTGACGCCCAGCAGCCCTTAGAGTCCCGGCCGGCTCATAAGAGTGTCCGGCTCGGACTCTCAACTATACTTGCCTTACACTACAAGTTCTTCCATAATAATGATTGTAACTACGGGCTTTAAGCCATACCCGGGTCTTAGCCCATCTCCGGCCCATCATCTTCGAGCTTGGCTCCGGGCTTCTGGCAACGACCATACGAGTAACCCGGCCCCTCCTGGCGGGTGACTCTAAGGTCTATATCCTCAACATTAGGCCCCAGATTGATTTGAGCCGGCTCATGTCAATCTTCAACTCCGCCGACAGAAAAAATCTCCGGCTTACCATTCATGTGAAGGCCATAACCCGGCGTGACGTCATCCTCTGGACTCCGGATAATCCGCCGTGACGTCATCTTCCATTAAGCCCTTTTTTACTCCACCAGATCCACAACGGATCTTTGCTTTTACTGCCATTCCGAAAATCGAGGCGTCGTGGGGGGGGGGGGGGGGGGGAGATAACCACGCCGTGGTCTCCTTGAATCTCGCGCCCACTTATAACGTTGCCTTATAAATAGGCCGGTCCGACGGGCTCTTCTCACGCTCTCTTCTTCCTCCTCGCGCCGCTGCCTTTCTCACTGAGCTCGCACTTCGCCGCCGTCGACTCGCCTCCGGTCTTCGTCAACCTTGGCCGCTGCATCACCCTGACTCGGACCAGATAAACGGCGGCGACTCCCGCACCTCTTCAGCTCCGGTAAGCTCTCACCACCCCGTAGAGTAGATCTACAGTAGGGTTCATCCGTGTTCTTCGCCATTGCCACGAGCTTCGGTAGTTCTCCTAGTCACTGCCCTTGTTTGATCTTTAGCCTTGTATAGAACTAGTGCGGCAGTTGTTTAGGACTCATTTCAAATGCCCGTAGATCTCTTTCTACTGCATGAATGCTTTGTTCGAGCTCAAGAACATCCCCTGTGCCCGTATTTTAGGTCTAGAAAATTTTCTTTGGACCGACCATTTTGATCCAAAAAAGTTACTGCAGTATGTGAAACCTGTTTTACCACACTTAGTAAAAACTGCAACCATTGAATCTTGGCGGCTTATAATTCCGGTTTAAAGAAACCACACGCTGTAGAATCCTCCGGTTTAAAGAAAACCATGCTTCGTAGATTCCTCCGACTTAAATGTGATAAGGCCGTAGATCATCAATTTATTCTGAATGCCCCTGCGGCTTAAGTAACCCACTGTACCTGAGTATACATCATTAGTCCCCTTCATAAGCCGCCACCTTAGTTTGGAACTGTAGATCTCCGGCTTATTATTAACCCGGACATTTTCCTTTTTGTCATAGACTGCCAACTTTCACCATGCCTCCCAAGGCTCCCATCACTTGCAACTGGATGAGGTCCAACGTGACCAACGAGACCCTAGCTGATTTTGTTAAGTCAGGATATCTGCCCAAGAAAGACATCATGTCCTACCGTGCCCCTGACCCGTCAGAAGAAAGGCCACAACCAAAGGATGGGGAGGTAGTGATTTTTGCAGATCACATGAGCCGGGGCTTTGCACCGCCCGGCTCAAAGTTTTTTAGGGACGTGCTCAATTTCTTCGACTTGCGGCCCCAAGACATAGGACCCAACTCAGTGTCCAACATCTGCAATTTCCAAGTCTTCTACGAGGTTTACCTTGGAGAAGAGCCGAGTCTGCTGCCCTTCAGAGAGCTGTTTTACTTAAACCGTCAGAATGAGTGTGCCAATGGGCCAAGTCTAGAGTTAGGTGGCATCTCCATCCAGCGGCGTAGGGACTGTCTTTTCCCTTACGCAGAGCCGCCGAGCCACCCAAAGGATTGGAACATGACTTGGTTCTACTGCCAAGATACATCCCCGACTGACGAAAGCCCGCTGCCCGGCTTTCGCCCAACACGTCTGGAGCCGACTCACCCACTGTCGGACAAGCTGACTCAAGCGGAGCGCCAGCCTCTGCTCCCCACGATCAACAAAATCAAAGCTCTCCTGGGTAATGGTCTGAACGGAATCGACCTGGTCCGGGTCTGGATCTCATGGCGGGTGATCCCATTGAGCCGCCGCCCCGGCTTAATGTGTGAATACACCGGACGAAAGGATGACCCTCAGAGGCACAGCCGCAATGATCCTCCAGAAGACGTTGCAGAGGAGATGACCAAGGCTCTTTTAAACGAGAGCCTGGCAGACTGCGGAAGGACCGGGTTAGGCCCCTTCTGCAAGACCAACCCAGCCCCAGCGGTAAGCCGCTGACTTTAATGTTTTATCTCCTTGTGTATATAACCTGCATCTGAACCGTTTTGAGGATTCATCATTGTATTTTTTAGGCTGATGATAAGTTCTGGCGGGTCAAATATGACCATGAGGCGGCCAAGAAGGCCAGGAAGGCGAAGAAAGCCGCCAAGAAAGCCGCCCCTCGCAAAAAAGGAAGCAGACCTACTGCTTCGAAGCTGATGCAATTAAGCGACAGCTCCGAGTCAGAGGTAACCCTTAAGCCTTTAAATTCTTGCTGTATTTGTTGTTTGTTGCTGTCCGCCTTATCAACACTTGCTCATTGACAGGATGACACCGGCGCCAGTAACCCGGTGGTTGAAGAGGTAATGTCACTTTCCTCCGACTCGGAGCCCTTGCCACAGCTGAAAGTCCGAAGGGTAACCCGGAAAGTAAGCTTTTCACATCCTTTAGCTTACCAAGACCCTCAATTTATTTTGAAGCGACAGGTTCATGAAAGCCGGCGTCACACCCGGACCAACAAGGACACCGATCTCTCCGCCGGGTTACCCGACGCAACAAGGAAGCGTCGAACTGAGGTTTTTTCTCACTTGTACCCTTTTCATCCGTTGGCGGGTGTTATCCGTCAGCCACTCAATTCTTTTGACTCCAATTATCAGGAGACCTCCCCCTCTTCGGGTGACTCCATGCAGTCAAATCTGCCGGCTTTGAAGACCGCGCCCGGGTAACAACAATCATCTCATGTCGTTCTGATCTTTACTCATATGCTTTGTACTAACCTTTGTTGTTCTTTCAGTGCCCAAGCAAAGCTCACCAAGAGGGTGAAGAAAACCAAGTCGGCCGGAGTACCGGATTTGCCTGAGCCGGCGGTGACAGTCCAAGAACCGCCAGCTGCCTCCGCCCCCGAAGCCGCCACTCCAATGGACACGGCACCTGAAGCCACCGCCCCAACTACCAAGGCAACGACCGAAGCTTCGGTTAACCCGGAGGCCTCCGGCTCAGCTCCACCAGCAGACGACCCGGACATGGTAATTACCCGGACGGAGTACGTTGAGTCGGGGAGACCGACCGTATTGGCCAAGTGCTCCGCTAAGGGGGAGTTACTGCAGCCCCACCAGGCGAATCTGGACCTCTCCAACTACAGCCACCTGAGCATTGGAGAGTTCGTCTCTGGCTACATCAGCCAAGTACACAAGAGCCGGGACGCCGAGGTCGCCATGGTAAACCAGATCCAGCAAAAATCTGAGGTATCCTTCTGCCACCTTCTTAATTACTGCATAGTTACCTTTGCCATGCTAGCCCCCAAGTCGACGACTTATAATTTGAATATGTTGTAGACTTAGGTTCCGGCTTACTCAATTAAGCCGGCAGTATGTAGATAGATACGTTCAATATGCATTAGCCCCCAAGTGCCAAGTGTCTTTGCTTGGAAAACGCTTGGGACTTATATAATGACTGTTAATAACCCGGAAATTTATACAGGCTGTGGGCAAGAAGCTAGAGGCGGACCTTGCGGATCTCAAGAGCCGGCTGAAGATGCAGGAGATGGAGACCCGGAAGGCAAACACTAAGTTTGTATCCAGCATCGCCACTCAAGAGAAGTTGAAGACCGAGTTTGATGCTGAGAGAAAAGCCTGGGCCGAAGAGAAGGCCGCACTGGTGACCCGGGCGGAACAGGCGGAGAAAGCGCTCTCTGAGAAAACCGCCAAGCTCTCCGGCCTAAAGCGCCAGGTTTCTCAAATGGTGGCCGCCATCTTCGCTAAGTCGCCTCACCGGCTTTCACCAATGTTAGAATGACTCATCCTTGCCGCCGACTTACCTGATTCTGTTAAACAGGTCCCAGAAGTGCCAACCTCAACCAGAGCATGGTCACCAAGCTAAAGGCCGTGTATACTCTGGTGGAGCAACTCTACACCGGGTCACAGCGTGCCTTAGCTGTGGTGGCCCTATCCAACGAGGTGCCGACTCATCTGGCCGAAGTCTTGTGCCGGCTCGCCGTTCTGCCTCAGCGGATCCAAGAGCTGCGACGGGCTTCTGCGAGAGCCGGAGCAATCGCCGCGCTGAGCCGGGCCAAGGCATTCCTGCCGGAGCTAGACCCGGCAGACATCGCCCTGGGTTATCCAAGCCTGAAGGAAGACGGCTCAGCTTTCGACCAGAAGGACTTCGCAGCGTGCGTGAAGGCTGTACGCCCGGTGGCCACCCTTATCGGGAACGACACGGATCGGACCAAGTACCAGCCGGGTTATGATGCGGAGAATCAGAGGATTCCAACCCCTCGCTATGAAGCTCTCAACCTGATCCCGCCGGCTCGGCAACACACTTTCGCCCCGGAGATTGACCCGGCCGGGTTAATTGATGAAGAAGCCCAATTCGAAGCTCTCAGCGGCATCGACTGGAAGTCATCAACCTTCGAGGTCTTGGGATCAACCGGAGAAGAAGATAGGAATGAGCCGGGGACTTCAACTTAGTGGGCATCAACCTGTTAGGAGTAGTGTTGATGCTCCATAACACGGAGGGCAACTCCTCCACCCAACAACCCGGCGTCCGTTGCAAAGGGACCAAAAGCCGGGGCTTGATACCCTTCAGAATCTCCTGATAGCTCTCTCAGCTTGACCATTGGATTGAGGATGAGCTACTGAGGAAACATCAAGTCGGATATGCTCTCGTTGACAAAACTCTTCCATGGCGCCCTTGGAGAGATTGGTGCCATTGTCAGTTATAATGCTGTGCGGAAAGCCAAAGCGGAAAATCACCTTTTTCATAAATTGAACCGCCATGGCTGCATCGCACTTGCTAACGGGCTCAGCTTCCACCCACTTTGTGAATTTGTCCACTGCCACCAAGAGGTGGGTCTTCTTATCCTTGGACCTTTTAAAAGGCCCAACCATGTCAAGCCCCCAAACCGCAAAGGGCCAAGTGATTGGGATCATCCTCAGTTCCTGAGCCGGCACGTGAGCCCATCGTGAAAACCTCTGGCAACCATCACATTTGCTGACCAAGTCCTCTGCATCAGCATGAGCCGTCAGCCAATAAAATCCATGATGGAAAGCCTTGGCCACAAAGGACTTTGAGCCGGCATGATGGCCACAATCCCCTTCATGGATCTCACGCAAGATCTCTTGACCTTCCTCAGGGGAGACACAACGCTGAAATGCTCCCGTGACACTGCGATGATGCAGTTCGCCATCGATAACAATCATTGACTTAGCCCGCCGGGTTATTTGCCTGGCCAAAGTTTCATCCTCAGGCAACTCGCCCCGGGTCATATAAGCCAGATATGGCATTGTCCAGTCTGGTATGACATGAAGAGCCGCCACCAGTCGTGCCTCCGGGTCAGGGACAGCCAAGTCTTCCTCTGTAGGCAACTTAACCGAAGGGTTATACAGGACGTCCAGGAAAGTGTTAGGCGGGACTGGCTTTCGCTGAGAGCCTAGCCGGCTTAGAGCATTGGCAGAGCATCAGCAGTGCGTGGCACATATTTGAGACCATGAGGTCCAAGCTCTATGGCCCACTTAGCAATTCTCCCTGTGGCCTCTCTGTTTTGAATGATATCACCAAGGGGGGCAGAGCTAACCACAGTGATGGGATGACCCTGAAAATAATGCTTAAGTTTCCGGCTTGCCATGAACACACCATACACAAGCTTCTGCCAATGCGGGTACCGTTGCTTGGACTCAATGAGCACTTCGCTGACATAATAAACCGGCCGCTGAACCGGATGTTCCTTACCCGCCTCCTTGCACTCTACCACAATAGCCACACTGACGGCTCGTGCGTTTGCCGCCACATACAGTAGCAAGGGCTCTTTATCAACCGGAGCAGCAAGGACTGGGGGCTCTGCCAGCTGCTTCTTCAAATCCTCAAAGGCGGTATTAGCTGCATCATTCCAGACAAAATTATCAGTTTTCTTCATCAACTGATATAAGGGCATGGCCTTCTCACCCAAACGGCTTATAAACCGGCTTAACGCAGCGATAAGACCCGCCAAGCGCTGAACGTCATTTATACACGCCGGCTTAGCCAGGGAGGTGATGGCCTTGATATTCTCCGGGTTAGCCTCAATGCCTCTGTCAGAAACCAAGAAGCCCAAGAGTTTGCCTGCAGGAACACCAAAGACACACTTGGCCGGGTTAAGCATCATCTTATAGACCCGGAGGTTATCAAAGGTTTCCCTTAAATCATCTATCAAGGTTTCCTCTTTGATGGATTTAACCACAATATCATCCACATAAGCATGAACATTGCGTCCGATCTGTTTATGAAGACAGTTCTGCACACAACGCTGGTAAGTCGCCTGTGCACACTTGAGTCCAAAGGGCATAGACACATAGCAGAAGGCTCCAAAGGGAGTGATGAACGCCGTCTTCTCCTGGTCCTTAACTGCCATCTTGATCTGATGATAACCATAATAAGCATCCAAGAAACTTAAACGTGCACAACCTGCCGTAGCATCAATGATTCGATCAATACGGGGGAGGGCAAAAGGATCAGCCGGACACGCCTTGTTCAAGTCCGTGTAGTCCACACACATCCGCCAGGTGCCGTTCTTCTTGAGTACGAGCACCGGGTTAGCCAACCACTCTGGGTGAAAAACTTCAACGATAAACCCGGCTGCCAAGAGCCGGGCTACTTCCTCACCAATAGCTTTCCGCCTTTCCTCATTAAACCGCCGAAGGAACTGTCTGACTGGCTTAAATTTCGGATCAACATTGATAGTATGCTCAGCGAGTTCTCTAGGTACACCTGGCATGTCAGAAGGTTTCCACGTGAAGATGTCCCTATTCTCACGGATGAACTCGATGAGCGCGCTTTCCTATTTTGGATCCAGATTTGCACTGATGCTAAACTGCTGAGACGAGTCACCTGGAACAAAATCAACAAGTTTAGTCTCATCAGCTGACTTAAATTTCATTGCCGGCTCTTGTTCTATGGTTGGCTTTTTCAGAGAGGTCATATCTGTTGGGTCAACATTGTCTTTGTAATCAACTCCTCTGTAGCACACACAGATTCTGCATAAGCCGCGTCGCCTTCCTCACACTCCAGAGCCACTTTCCGGCTGCCGTGAACCGTATAGTCCCATTGTGACCCGGCATTTTGAGCTGTAAGTACACATAACACGGTCGTGCCATGAACTTGGCGTAAGCCGGCCGTCCAAATATAGCATGGTATGGACTTCTTATCTTGACCACCTCAAAGGTCAATTTCTCCACCCTGTAGTTGTTCTCATCACCAAAGGCCACTTCCAATTCGATCTTGCCAACTGGATAAGCCGACTTACCAGGTACTACACCATGGAAGATGGTGTTTGACTGGCTGAGGTTCTTATCAAGCAACCCCATATGGCGAAAGGTCTCATAATAGAGGATGTTGATGCTGCTGCCTCCATCCATGAGCACCTTTGTGAACTTATATCCTCCTACTTGAGGAGCCACCACTAAGGCCAAGTGGCCCGGGTTATCCACCCGGGGAGGGTGATCCTCCCTACTCCACACTATAGGCTGCTCAGACCACCGCAAGTAGCGTGGGACCGCCGGCTCAACCGCGTTCACAGCCCTCTTGTGAAGCTTCTGATCTCGCTTGCACAAACTAGTGGTAAACACATGATACTGTCCACCGCTAAGCTGCTTTGGATTGGTCTGATAACCCCCCTGCTGCTGTTGATGACCCTGGCCAGACTGTTGATTAAAGCCCCCTTGACCACTCTGAGGACCAGAATTTGAGCCGCCCCCGGGCCATGAAAGCCGCCGGCGGCTGAGCCGCCGGCACCTGAGCCGCCGCCCGGGCCGTTGTAGTTTTTAAAGGCCTTCATGATTGCACAATCCTTCCATAGATGAGTCGCTGGCTTCTCTCTAGAGCCGTGCCTCGGACAAGGCTCATTCAACAGCTGCTCCAGTGAGGGTCCTGACCCGCCGCCTCGGGGAGGGGGCCTCCCTTACGTCACTGGTTATTGCCTTGCGCGCTGGCGTTGGCCACAAACTCTAGGCTGCCATCTGCCTTGCGCTTGCCTCCTCCTTGGTTCCCCGAGTTAAACTGAGGACCCTTGCCGTTGCCGTTCTTCTTTCCCTTCCCTGTCCTTTCATCATCTGAAGGGGGATCCTTGGTACCATCAGAATCGGCGTACTTGACAAGAGCTGCCATTAACGTACCCATATCAGTGCAGTCGCACTTAAGCCGCCCGAGTTTCATCTTCAGGGGCACAAAACGACAATTCTGCTCCAGCATTAAAACTGCTGAGCCGGCATCCATTTTGTCTGATGAATGTATGATTTCCTTAACCCGGCGAACCCAATGTGTCGTGGACTCACCCTCCTACTGCTTACAGTTAGTCAAATCCACAATTGACATAGACTGCCTACAGGTATCTTTGAAGTTCTGGATGAACCGGGCTTTCAGCTCAGCCCAAGACCCAATGGAATTCGGTGGTAACCCTTTCAACCAAGTGCGGGCAGTTCCATCTAACATCATGGTGAAATACTTGGCCATGGCCGCCTCACTGACCTCTAGCAGCTCCATAGCCATCTCATAACTCTCGATCCAGGTTGCGGGTTGCAAGTCAGCTGTGTAGTTAGGCACCTTCCTAGGGCCCTTGAAGTCCTTAGGTAGACGTTCATTACGGATAGCTGGCACCAAACAAGGGACACCCCTGGTCCTGGTAGGGATACCCACATCAACGGAAGTCGTCGAATAAGCCGGGGGGGGGGGGTCTGGTAAGCCATCAATTGAGGCACTTGCTCCGCCTCTTGGCGCGCTTTGTCCTGGTCTGCTGCCTAAAAGGCTCCATTATAAGCCGGGCCATGGCCAGGGGGCGGGTCATGGCGTCGGACGTTACTTGAGCCGGTTGCTGAGACCATGTGCCGGCTGTAACTCGGGCTCTGGCCTGGACGAGGGGTCAAGTGGATCCTGTCCCGGCTGTAGGAGTATGCCTCTTGCTGCGCCAGTGCTGTCTGAAGGAGTTCCCTGACCCGGTGGGTTTCAATAGCCGTCGGAGAGTCGCCGTCAACTGGGAGAGCCGCCAGCCGTGCTGCCGCAGTGACCATGTTCTCCAGCGGGTTATTATAATGACCCGGGGGTATTGGCACATACTGAGGCGGGGCAGGGGGCACCTGGGGAGGCCCCATCACTCGCGGCTGAATAAGGGGTCCAGACCCGGGCGCTATGACCCTTGGCGGGTTACTAGACCCTGCACCTGGCGTGTTGAAGAGGTTTCGTGGATCGTAAACCGGTGGGAGTCGAGATTGGGCCTTTTGATGCCTCCTTCTCATGACCTCATTGGCCGCGTTCTGATCCATCGTGAGTTGAAAGGACTGCGCCTGAATCAGCTGAGTCTGGGCATCGATAGCCGCCCGCTCCGCAGCCAGCTTGATCCCTTCCGCTGCTAGATCCTCTTTAGCTTTTATCAGATCCAATTTTAACTGTGCCACCTCCGCATCATGCTGAGCTTGATCCGCCGGGTCAACCGTGGTGGTTAACAGGGCCGTCATCTTGTCCGTGAGATCCATTAGCACCTGAGCCGGCGAAGGCACCGGGGTTCCCGCTCCAGCAGCAGGGTTCTGAACAGGCTGCGCACCAGCCATAAAAACTCCAAACTGACTTGGCGGCTCAAATAGGTCCGGAATACTGTCACCATCAGAACAACCCATGAGCCTGTCATCCTGAAGTTGGTACAAGGAGTTTGACTCATCGGTGGCCGACTCGCCGTCAGAGCCGGCGGCCGTCTCATCACCGGACCCAGCTGGATCAGAGGGCCCTCCATGGATGCATCCCACAAAAGTGTGCTTTAAGGCAGGCTAGGCCCGGGCGGGTCGTGCGCGCTGAGCCGTTTCGATGAGATCGGCGCAGAGATCCGGCTCAGGTCCCGGTTCACCAATCATGCCAATGAAGACATGGATTCCGCCGAAGGGGACCCGATACCCGTACTCAATTGAGCCGGCGTCGGGGCCCCAGTTTGCATCGTCGATGTAGAGCTTGCCGCGACGACTCTTGGTCATCCGGCCCACAGCGTATCCCTTGAGCCCTTCGAAGCTGCCCTTCAAGAACTCAAATCCGCCGTGCGCTGGCCCCACGGTGGGCGCCAACTGTCGTGGAATTGTCACGGCAGATGTCCTCAAGCTAGGACTTAGTCGTGGAGCCATCGCAACTAGGAAGCTTGAAGGGGTTATGTGGGACAAGGAACACGAGGGTTTATACTGGTTCGGCCCCTTACGGTGAAGGTAAAAGCCTACGTCCAGTTGGGGTGGAATTGATTAGGGTTACGATCGCCAGGGAGCTAAACTGCTTTACCAGGCTCTCGACCAGATTGTTGTCCCTAAACCGCTGCCGGGTCATCCCTTTATATAGGGAGGCTGACGCCCAGCAGCCCTTAGAGTCCCGGCCGGCTCATAAGAGTGTCCGGCTCGGACTCTCAACTATACTTGCCTTACACTACAAGTTCTTCAATAATAATGATTGTAACTACGGGCTTTAAGCCATATCCGGGTCTTAGCCCATCTCTGGCCCATCATCTTCGAGCTTGGCTCCGGGCTTCTGGCAACGACCATACGAGTAACCCGGCCCCTCCTGGCGGGTGACTCTAAGGACTATATCCTCAACATGTCCCCTGTATCCCCAACACCAGATTGCATAACCAGAAAGTTTCGGGAGTTTATAAGTGGGAATTCAAGTAGCTCTTAGGATATCTTTCCGACAGACGCATGATATGAGATTGGGGTTCGACGTCTAGTGGTCTGCCTGTACACGGTTGGTTTTACAGTGGTCTCGTAGTGTCCTAAAGAGTCCTTGGCTATGCCGACTCGGGGACGCTTCACATGTCATGTGCACAACCTTGTACATGATGGTGCTGTACGATCGAGCCCGTGTGGGCCCCACCACGAAAACTTCGGACGAAATCTCTATCATATGTTTGTTCCGGCTTATTCTGCAAGCCAATACTTTGTTTTGTTTTGAATTGTGGTATTCGAGTTGCTTCGAAGTCATATGTTGATTCCATACCTTTTTCTAGGTGGCTTCTCAACTTATGGAAGTGTGATGATTTACTATGGAATTCATTCATTCATCCTCGTTTGAATGTTTATTGTGAAGACTATATGTTGCAATTTCTATCCGTTGATTCTACTTGTCTATTTGTCTATCAAGATGCTAACGGATGTCACCCTCTTCAGGATGGCTCCGCCAACGCGTCAGAATTCGGAACGCAATGATGGGAGTCAAGCAAACCCTCCGCCACCACCTCCGCCTCCGGAGGCATGGCAAGCTATCATGGTAGCCACCAACGCCAATGCTCAGATGATTCTGCAACTCTTGCAAGAACGCACCCAAGGGCAAGGCAATCAAGGCAATCAAGGTTAAGGCAACAATCAGCCTCACTTCGCTACTCTCAACCAGTTTCTCGCAAATCAGCCCAAGTCTTTCAGCTACTGTGCCGAGGCCACGGATGCCGATGATTGGCTCGTGGACATCAACAAGCATTTTGAATGTAGCAATGTCAGGCCTGAGGACTATGTCAAGTTCGCTTCTTTTCAGCTCAAGGACCAAGCTTCTGATTGGTATCAACAATACAAAGATTCCAGAGGAGGTCGTGTGATCACTTGGACTGACTTCTGTCGGGACTTCAAAGCTCACCACATTCCACAAAGTGTTGTTGAGAGTAAGCGTGAGGAGTTCCGCAATCTCAAGCAAGGCAACATGTCTGTGTATCAATTCAACATCCAGTTTCAGAAACTTGCTCGCTTCGCTAAACAAGACGTTCCTGATGAAAAGAGTATGATCTATCACTTCAGAGGTGGCCTTAGAGAGGATCTGCAGTTAGCTCTCGTTCTTGTTGAGCCTACTCAGTTTGATCAATTCTATAATATGGCTCTGAAGCAAGAGGCTGCTCAACTCAAGTCTGAGGCTTCTAAGAAGAGAGTCAGGGACGCAGTTCAGTCTTCTTCTTCCTCACTTGTGGCAGCTAAGCAACAGAAGTTCTGGTTGCCTCCTCCTCCTCCGTTTCGTCAGCCTTACCAGCAGAAGTACAAAGGTGGCCATGGTTCTTCCCACTCTTCCAACTCTAGCTATCAGAACAAGTCTCAGAATCAAGCTCCAAAGTCCAATGCTCCTTATCACCGTCCACTCTCAGAGGTGACTTGCAACAAGTGTCAGCAAAAAGGTCACTATGCTAACAAGTTCTTCAACCAAAGGCGCCTTCCGCCTCCTCCTCCTGTCAGATCTTCCAGCAATGGAGTGGTCAAGCATAATCCAAAGTCTGCAAAGGTGAACATGATAAATGCAGCTCAAGCGGAGGAATCTACTGATGTGATAATGGGTAATCTTCCTGTTAATGACTTTCCTGCAAAAGTTCTTTTTGACACGGGTGCATCGCATTGTTTCATGTCAAGATCATTTGTTGCAAAGCATGATTTCATTTCAGAAATGTTGGAAAAACCCATGTGAGTTGTTTCTCCGGGCTCTTCTATGAGGGCTGCCACAATGATTCCGGATGTTTCTATCAAGATGGGCAACTATAAATTTCTGTCTAAACCTTTTGTTCTTGGTGACTCGGATATTGATCTTATTCTCGGGATGGACTGGCTTTCTAACCACAAGGCTCAACTTGATTGTGCTGCCAGGGAAATTCAATTGACACACTCTTCTGAGGATGTGATCATTTATGCCGCTCATGATGAAACCATTCGGTTATTTTCTCTCAATGAGAAGGGCGAATTGAATGCCATCTCTCAAATTCCAGTCGTTTTTGAGTATCAAGATGTCTTTCCAGAAGAGCTTCCGGGTATGCCTCCTCACCGGCCAGTTGAGTTCGTTATCGATCTAGAGCCTGGCACGGAACCCGTTTGCAAGCGTCCATACAAGCTTGGACCCAAGGAACTGAAGGAATTGAAGAAACAGCTCGATGAACAAGAGCGTCTGGGTTTGATCAGACCGAGTTCATCTCCATGGGGTTGTGGTGTTCTTTTTGTCCGGAAGAAGGATGGCACGGACCGACTTTGTGTCGACTACCGTCCATTGAACAAGAAGACAATCAAGAACAAGTATCCACTTCCCAACATCAATGAGCTATTCGAGCAACTTAAAGGGGCTAAAGTATTCTCCAAGCTTGACCTTCGTATGGGTTATCATCAGATTCGCATTCGTGAAGAAGATATTCCCAAGACAGCATTCAGAACAGCTTTGGTTCTTATGAATATACTGTCATGTCTTTCGGCCTTGTCAATGCTCCTCCAGTATTCTCTCGGATGATGAATTTCATCTTCAACCCCTATACCAATGAATTCGTCATGGTGTATCTCGATGATATCTTGGTCTTCTCCAAGAATAAGAAGGATCATGCCAAACATTTGCGATTGGTGCTCGACAATCTCAGAGAGTATCAATTCTATGCGAAGTTCTCAAAATGTGAGTTTTGGCTCGATGAAGTTCTTTACCTTGGTCACATCATCTCTGCCAAGGGCATCGCTATTAACCCCGAGAAGGTGTTCGCAATTGTGAATTGGGAACCTCCTCAGAATGTCAAACAGCTCCGCAGTTTTCTTGGTCTTCCAAGCTATTGCCGAAGATTCGTTGAGAATTTATCTAAGATTGCAAAGCCTCTTTCCAACCTCCTCCAGAAGCATGTGAAGTATGTCTGGTCTCCTGAGTGTGACGTTGCTTTCAACACTCTCAAAGAGAAACTAGTCACAGCTCCTGTCTTAACTCCTCCTGATGAATCCAAGCCATTTGAAGTTTTCTGTGATGCTTCTCTCCAAGGTCTCGGTGCTGTGTTAATGCAAGAGAAGAAAGTTGTGGCCTATACCTCTCGTCAGTTGAAGCCCAACGAGAAGAACTACCCCACTCACGATCTTGAGTTGGCGGCAGTTGTCCATGCATTGATAACATGGAGACATCTCTTGTTGGGAAGACAAATGGACATTTTCACCGATCACAAGAGTCTCAAGTACATCTTCACTCAGCCCAACCTCAACCTCAGGCAGACTCGATGGGTCGAAATGATTCAAGAGTACAATCCGAGTATTGAATATACTCCAGGCAAATCAAATGTCATTGCAGATGCTTTAAGCAGGAAGGCTTATTGCAACAGCTTAATCCTCAAGCCATTCCAACCGGATCTTTGTGATGCTTTCCGCAAGCTGAATCTCCAAGTTGTTCCTCAAGGCTTTCTTGCCAACCTCATAGTCTCTCCTACTTTGGAAGATCAAATTCGTGAGGCACAACTTCTTGATGCCATGGTGAAGAAGGTGAAACGTGGTATCGACAAGGGTCTTTCCAAATACAAGTTCTATCGCATTGATGACAGAGACACTTTATTCTTCGAGGACCGGATTGTGGTTCCTAAAGGTGATCTAAGGAAAGTCATAATGAATGAGGCGCACAATTCTCTTCTTTCCATTCATCCTGGAAGTACGAAGATGTACCATGACCTCAAGCAGTCGTATTGGTGGACTCGAATGAAGCGAGAAATCACTCAATTCGTGAATGAATGTGATGTCCGCCGAAGAGTGAAAGCAGAACACCAACGACTAGCTGGTCTCCTCCAACCTCTTGCTATCCCAAAGTGGAAGTTTGATCACATCGAAATGGACTTCGTGACTGGTTTTCCCAAGTCCAAGCGCGGAAATGATGCTATCTTCATTGTCATCGACAAGCTTTCTAAAGTGGCTCATTTCCTTCCAATCAAAGAATCCATCACAGCAGCTCAGTTGGCAGAGCTATACACCTCCAGAATTGTCTCCCTGCACGACATTCCACAATTGATTTCTTCAGATCGCGGGAGCATCTTCACCTCTAAGTTCTGGGACTCCTTCCAGAAGGCCATGGGCACAAACATTCGCTTCAGCACAGCTTTCCATCCTCAAACTAGTGGCCAAGTCGAGTGAGTCAATCAAATTCTTGAAGATATGCTCAGGGCTTGTGTCATTTCCTTTGGCATGAAATGGGAAGATTGTCTTCCATATGCCGAATTCTCCTACAACAACAGCTTCCAAGCGAGTTCGGGCAAGGCCCCATTCGAGATTCTCTATGGCAGAAAGTGCCGTACTCCTCTTAATTGGTCAGAGACTGGTGAACGCCAACTTCTTGGCAATGACTTAATCACAGAGGCTGAAGAAATGTGTAAAGACATCCATGAAAATCTCAAAGGCGCGCAATCGCGCCAGAAGAGTTACTATGATAGTAAGCACCGTGATGTGGCTTTCGAGATTGGAGACCATGTCTACCTCCGCGTCTCTCCAATGAAAGGCACTCGTCGCTTCGGTATCAAAGGGTAGCTTGCCCCTAGATACGTGGGTCCTTTCAAGATCATTGGCAAAAGAGGCGACCTTGCCTATCAACTTGAGCTTCCTTCCAACTTCGCGAACGTGCACGATGTGTTCCACGTGTCACAGCTCCGCAAGTGCTTCAAGACTCCTGAGCGCACTATCAACTTCGAAGAGATTGACCTCCAAGAAGATTTGTCTTATCATGAGCACCCCGTTGCTATTCTTGAAGAAACTGAGCGCAAGACTCGCAACAAGTCTATCAAATTCCTGAAAGTGAAGTGGTCGCACCATTCTGACGGAGAAGCCACCTGGGAACGCGAGGACCATCTCCGTTCCGAATATCCGGAGTTCTTTCAGTCCTAGATCTCGGGACGAGATCCTCTCGTAGTGGTGGAGTGTTGTAACACCCCGCATGTAACTTTCCATATTTGTAACTCCAACTCTTGCCATTTTCGGCTATGTGTTATGATATTCCCTTCGTGGTCGGGTTTTGTCTTTTGTTTTGCATTTTGTTCATGTCATGCATTTCATATCATGTCAGCATGTGCATTGCATTTGCATACGTGTTCGTCTCTTGCATCCGAGCATTTTCCCCGTTGTCCGTTTTGCAATCCGGCGCTCCCATCTCCGGTGCACCCCTCTTGTTTTCTTTCGTGAGCGGGTGTCAAACGTTCTCGGAATGGACCGAGGCTTGTCAAGTGGCCTTGGTATACCAGCGGTCAAGTTTCGTTCCATTTGGAGGTCGTTTGGTACTCCAACGGTTAACCGGGTAACCGCAGATGCCTTCTGTGTGTTCCAGCAAAACCCCCTCTCTAAACAGCCCAAAACCCACCATACTCTCTTCCATGCTCTAGGTCGTTCGATCACGATCGTGTGGGCGAAATCCGCACCTCATTTGGAGTCTTCTAGCTCCCTCTAGCTATATATATGTGAGTCCCCCCGTATACATTCGTAGATGAAACCCTAAAAATTCTCCCCGCCGCCGCCGGACAAAACATCCACCGATGGACACGTCCGTCTTCCACCGCCGCTGCCACGTGTCACCTCCGGATTCGCCGCCGCCCGCGCCCGTACAACGCGGCCCGGCAGGCCCGCCGCCGGCCCCGCGAGCCCGCGCGCCCGAGGCCGCCGTCTTCCTCGCCGCGCCGCCGTTCTTCGCCGCGTTTGCCGCCGCCTGCCTCGCCGTGCCCCGCCGCCGCGCGCGCCATGTGTTTTGTTATATGCCATGCCATCTTTGCAGTGGTGTATCCCATGTATTTTTGTGATCTCTGTGGTGACTAGCACAAGCATGCAAACTAGGCTCCGTAATGTTTCTGATTTCAGGGACTTAGTGATTTCTCCAAGTCTTTGTCTGCTGTTATTTTGTTGCCATGTAAACTTGATGCTACAGAGAGATCTATGCATATTTTGGAGATGTTCAGTAAGTATGTTTGGTAGATATTGTTGTAATTGATCCATTCCTGCCCTTTTTTGTAATTATGGAGTGGCATAGCATGACTCAATCTTGCTCTACTTTTGCTTCAAAATATTTCTGGCAGATTGTTTATGTGTTATTCAATTTTGCCAAGCTTGTTGTAGTTGTTTCATGCATGCTATGTATTTTCTCTTGCCATGGATAGCTTCATAAACATGCCATCTTGCTATAGGTATGCTTGTTTTGTCATGCATTGCTTTGTGGTGAGTGCATCAAGCTCACTAAGATGCCTTCATATTATTATTTCTGCCATGCTCTGTTTTCTGCTAAGTCTGAAACCTGTTAACGGAACTTGCTATGTTTACGTGGTTGCCATCATCTCTTCTGGTCCTTTTTGGCTTATGGTCAGTAAGGGACTTTTGTCATATGCGTTTAGTATAATACTGCCATGCCTTGTTTTGCCATGTTAAGTTCCGGTAGCATGTTGATTTTGTGCTCTGAACATTGCTACCTGATGCTGTTTTCTGCCATGTCCAGTAATTTCACACAGTCTGTGATCCTGTTATCTTTTGCACTTTTGCCATGCTTGTTTGAGCTTGTTATGTTGTGATCTAGCCGTAGCTCAGTGTTCATCTTTGTCAAGCATCGCCTGTAAATTACTGCCATATGCTTTGTTGCTATGTTGGAGTGCTGTAGCATTGTTACTTGTTGCATTCTAAGTGCTATCATGCTGTTAATCGCAGATTCCTGTCATTCTTGTTTTGCTTGCCATTTGCAAACCGTGCATCCGTTTCCGGTGATCTTTATATCGATTTCGACCGGAAAAAAATCATCTCATCTTTCCAGTGGCATGCTTGCTTTGCCAAGTTACTGCCTTGTTCATCATTTTCCTCCCGGAGCACGCATACGCATCGCATATCATATCTTGCATATCATACATGTTTTGCATCATGTTGCTTGTGCATTTCCCGTGATTGATTGTGGTTCCATTTCTTGTGTTCTTGTCTTGGGTAGAGCCGGGAGACGAGTTCGTGAATGAGGAACCTGTTGAGTACTGTCGGGGAATTGTCACGGCAGATGTCCTCAAGCTAGGACTTAGTTGTGGAGCCATCGCCGCTAGGAAGCTTGAAGGGGTTAAACGGGACAAGGAACACGAGGGTTTATACTGGTTCGGCCCATTACGGTGAAGGTAAAATCCTACGTCCAGTTGAGGTGGTATTGATTAGGGTTTCGATGACCAGGGAGCTTAACTGCTATGCCTGGCTTTCGATCAGATCTTTTCTTGTCCCTAAACCGCTGCCGGGTCGTCCCTTTATATAGAGAGGTTGACGCCCAGCAGCTTCTGAGAGTCCCGGCCGGCTCATAAGAGTGTCCGGCTCGGACTCTCAACTATTCTTGCCTTATACTACAAGTTCTACCATAATAACGGTTGTAACTACGGGCCTTAAGCCATCTCCGGGTCTTAAGCCCATCTTTGGCCCACCGTCACCAAGCTTGGCGCCGGGCTCTAGGTGATGATCCTTATGTGTAACCTGGCCCCGCCGGGCGGGTGACTCTAAGGGTTATATCCTCAACAAGTACGCTTACGAGGATCAAGCTTTTGACAACTCTGAGAACCTTGCAGGCAAGATGACCATACCCTCGAAATCACTTCTATCTTTGCTTTGCTAGTTATTCGTTCTGTTGCCATGCTCCGCTACCTATCACTTGCCATATCATGTCTGTTGAGGATATAGACCTTAGAGTCACCCGACAGGAGGGGCCGGGTTACTCGTACGATCGTTGCCAGAAGCCCGGAGCCAAGTTTCAAGACGATGGGCCAGAGATAGGCTGAGACCCGGATATGGCTTAAGGCCCGTAGTTACAATCATTATTATAGTAGAACTTGTAGCGTAAGGCAAGTATAGTTTAGAGTCCGAGCCGGACACTCTTATGAGCCGGCCGGGACTCTAAGGGCTGCTGGGCGTCAGCCTCCCTATATAAAGGGACGACCCGGGTAGCGGTTCAAGGGCGACAACAATCTCATCGAGAGCCGGGCATAGCTGTTTAGCTCAAGGCGATCGTAACCCTAATCAATATCACCTCAAACTGGACGTAGGCTTTTACCTTCACCGTAAGGGGCCGAACCAGTATAAACCCTCGTGTTCCTTGTCCCGCATAACCCCTTCAAGCTTCCTAGTTGCGATGGCTCCATGACTAAGTCCTAGCTCAAGGACATCTGCCGTGACAATTCCACGACAGTTGGCGCCCACCGTGGGGCCAGCGCACGGTGGATTTGAGTTCTTGAAGGGCAGCTTCGAAGGGCTCAAGGGATACGCCATGGGCCGGATGACCAGGAGTCGTCGCGGCAAGCTCTACATCAACGATGCGGACTGGGGCCCCGACGCCGGCTCAATTGAGTACGGGTACCGGGTCCCCTTTGGCGGAATTCATGTCTTCATTGGCAAGATTGGTAAGCTGGGCCCCGAGCCGGATCTCTGCGCCGATCTCATCGAAACGGCTCAGTGCGCACGACCCGCCCGGGCCCAGCCTGCCTTAAGGCGCGCTTTTGTGGGATGCATCCATGGAGGGCCCTCTGATCCATCCGGGTCCGGTGATGAGGCGGCCGCCGGCTCTGACGGCGAGTCGGCCACTGATGAGTCAAACTCGTTGTACCAACTTCAAGATGGCAGGCTCATGGGTTGTTCCGATGGCGACAGTATTCCGGACCTTTTTGAGCCGCCAAGTCAGGTTGGAGTTTTTATGGCTGGTGCGCAGCCTGTTCAGAACCCTGCTGCTGGATCGGGAAACCCGGTGCCTTCTCCGGCTCAGGTGCTGATGGATCTCACGGACAAGATGACGGCCCTGTTAACCGCCACGGTTGACCCGGCGGATCAAGCCCAGCATGATGCGGAGGTGGCACAGTTGAAATTGGATCTGATAAAAGCTAAAGAGGATCTTGCAGCAGAAGGAATCAGGCTGGCTGCGGAGCGGGTGGCTCTCGATGCCCAGACTCAGCTGATTCAGGCGCAGTCCTTCCAACTCACGATGGATCAGAACGCGGCCAATGAGGTCATGAGAAGGAGGCATTAAAAGGCCTAGTCCCGACTCCCGCCAGTTTACGATCCACGCAACCTCTTCAACACGCCAGGTGCAGGGTCTAGTAACCCGCCAGGGGTCATGGCACCCGGGTCTGGACCCCTTATTCAGCCGCGAGTGATGGGGCCTCCCCAGGTGCCCCCTGCCCCGCCTCAGTACGTGCCAATACCCCCGGGTCATTATAATAACCCGCTGGAGAACATGGTCGCCGCGGCAGCACGGCTGGCGGCCCTACCAGTTGACGGTGACTCTCCGACGGCTATCGAGACCCGCCGGGTCAGGGAACTCCTTCAAACAGCACTGGCGCAGCAAGAGGCGTACTCCTACAGCCGGGACAGGATGCACTCGACTCCTTGTCCAGGCCAGAGCCCGAGTTACAGCCGGCACATGGTCTCGGCAACCGGCTCAAGCAACGTCCGACGCCATGACCCGCCCCCTGGCCGTGGCCCGGCTCATAATGGAGCCTTTTACGCAGCGGACCAAGCACGGCAAGAGGCAGAGCAAGCGCCTCAATTAACGGCTTACCAGACCCCCCCGGCTTACCCGACGACTTTTGTTGATGTGGGTATCCCTACCAGGACCGGGGGTGTTCCTTGTTTAGTGCCAGCTATCCGTAATGAACGTCTACCTAAGGACTTCAAGGGCCCTAGGAAGGTGCCTAACTATACAGCTGACTTACAACCCGCGGCCTGGATTGAGAGTTATGAGATGGCTATGGAGCTACTGGAGGTCAGTGAGGTGGCCATGGCCAAGTATTTTACCATGATGTTAGATGGAACTGCCCGTACGTGGTTGAAAGGGTTACCACCGAATTCCATTGGGTCTTGGGCTGAGCTGAAAGCCCGGTTCATCCAAAACTTCAAAGATACCTGTAGGTAGTCTATGTCAATTGTGGATCTGACTAACTGTAAGCAGCAGGAGGGTGAATGCACGACCCATTGGGTTCGTCGGGTCAAGGAGATCATACATTCATCGGATAAGATGGATACCGGCTCTGCAGTCTTAATGTTGGAGCAAAACTGTCGCTTTGTGCCCCTAAAGATGAAACTTGGGCGGCTTAAACGTGACTGCACTGATATGGGTACACTAATGGCGGCTCTTGTCAAGTATGCCGATTCCGATGGTACCAAGGATCCCCCTTCAGATGATGAAAGGACAGGGAAGGGAAAGAAGAACGACAATGGCAAGGGTCCTCAGTTTAACTCGGGGAACCAAGGAGGGGGCAAGCGCAAGGCCGATGGCAGCCTGGAGTTCGTAGCCAACGCCAACTCCCAAGGTAACAACCAGCGACGCAAGGGGAGGCCCCCTCCCCGAGGCGGCGGGTCAGGACCTTCTCTGGAGCAGCTGTTGAATGAACCTTGTCCGAGACACGGCTCTAGAGAGAAGCCGGCGACTCATCTGTGGAAGGATTGTGCAATCATGAAGGCCTTTAAAAACTACAATGGCCCGGGTGGCGGCTCAGGTGCCGGCGGCTCAGGCGCCGGCGGCTTTCATGGCCCGGGGGCGGCTCAAATTCTGGCCCTCCGGGCGGTCAAGGGGGCTTTAATCAACAGTCGCCAGGGTCATCAACAGCAGCAGGGGGGTTATCAGACCCATCCAAAGCAGCTTAGCGGTGGACAGTATCATGTGTTTACCACTAGTTTGTGCAAACGAGATCAGAAGCTTCACAAGAGGGCTGTGAATGCTGTTGAGCCGGCAGTTCCACGCTACTTGCGGTGGTCTGAGCAGCCTATAGTGTGGAGTAGGGAGGATCACCCTCCCCGGGTGGATAACCCAGGCCACTTGGCCTTAGTGGTGGCTCCTCAGGTGGGAGGCTATAAGTTCACAAAGGTACTCATGGATGGAGGCAGCAGCATCAATATCCTCTATTATGAGACTTTTCGCCGTATGGGGTTGGTTGATAAGAACCTCAGCCAGTCAAACACTATCTTCCATGGTGTGGTACCTGGTAAGACGGCTTATCCAGTCGGCAAGATCGAATTGGAAGTGGCTTTTGGTGATGAGAACAACTACAGGGTGGAGAAGTTGACCTTTGAGGTGGTCAAGATAAGAAGCCCATACCATGCCATATTTGGACGGCCGGCTTACGCCAAGTTCATGGCACGGCCGTGTTACGTGTACTTGCAGCTCAAAATGCCGGGTCACAACGGGACTATTACGGTTCACGGCAGCCGGAAAGTGGCTCTAGAGTGCGAGGAAGGCGACGCGGCTTATGCAGAGTCTGTTTGTGCTACAGAGGAGTTGAAGTTTTACAAAGACAATGTTGACCCAACAGATATGACCTCTCTGAAAAAGCCAACCACAGAGAATGAGCCGGCAATGAAATTTAAATCAGCTGACGAGACTAAACTTGTTGATTTTGTTCCAGGTGACTCGTCTCAGCAGTTTAGTATCAGCGCAAATCTGGATCCGAAATAGGAAAGCGCGCTCATCGAGTTCATCCGTGAGAATAGGGACATCTTCGCGTGGAAACCTTCTGACATGCCAGGTGTACCTAGAGAACTCGCTGAGCATACTCTCAATATTGATCCAAAATTTAAGCCGGTCAGACAGTTCCTTCGACGGTTTAATGAGGAGAGGCGGAAAGCCATTGGTGAAGAAGTGGCCCGGCTCTTGGCGGCCGGGTTTATTGTTGAAGTTTTTCACCCAGAATGGTTGGCTAACCCGGTGCTCGTACTCAAGAAGAACGGCACCTGGCGGATGTGTGTGGACTACACGGACTTGAACAAGGCGTGTCCGGCTGATCCTTTTGCCCTCCCCCGTATTGATCAAATCATTGATGCTACGGCGGGTTGTGCACGCTTAAGTTTCTTGGATGCTTATTCCGGGTATCATCAGATTAAGATGGCAGTTAAGGACCAGGAGAAGACGGCGTTCATCACTCCCTTTGGAGCCTTCTGCTATGTGTCTATGCCCTTTGGAATCAAGTGTGCACAGGCGACTTACCAGCGTTGTGTACAGAACTGTCTTCATAAACAGATCGGGCGCAATGTTCACGCTTACGTGGATGATATTGTGGTTAAATCCATCAAGGAGGAAACCCTGATAGATGACTTAAGAGAAACCTTTGACAATCTCCGGGTCTATAAGATGATGCTTAACCCGGCCAAGTGTGTTTTTGGTGTTCCTGCAGGCAAACTATTGGGCTTTTTGGTTTCTGACAGAGGCATTGAGGCTAACCCGGAGAAGATCAAGGCCATCACCTCCCTAGCTAAGCCGGCGTGTATAAATGACGTTCAGCGCTTGGCGGGTCGCATCGCTGCTTTAAGCCGGTTTATAAGCCGTTTGGGTGAGAAGGCTATGCCCTTATACCAGTTGATGAAGAAAACTGATAACTTTGTCTAGAATGATGCAGCTAATACCGCTTTTGAGGATTTGAAAAAGCAACTGGCAGAGCCCCCAGTCCTCGCTGCTCCGGTTGATAAGGAGCCCTTGCTACTGTATGTGGCGGCAAACGCACGAGCTGTCAGCGTGGCTATTGTGGTGGAGCGCAAGGAGGCGGGTAAGGAGCATCCGGTTCAGCGGCCGGTTTATTATGTCAGCGAAGTGCTCATTGAGTCCAAACAGCGGTACCCGCATTGGCAGAAGCTCGTATATGGTGTGTTCATGGCGAGCCGGAAGCTTAAGCATTATTTTCAGGGTCATCCCATCACTGTGGTCAGTTCTGCCCCTCTTGGTGATATTATTCAAAACAGGGAGGCCACAGGGAGAATTGCTAAGTGGGCTATAGAACTTGGACCTCATGGCCTCAAATATGTGCCACGCACTGCTGTTAAATCTCAGGCTTTGGTGGATTTCATCAATGATTGGACAGAGTCACAAGTGCCTGAGCAAAAGCCGGATAACACTTATTGGACTATTCACTTTGATCGGTCCAGACAGCTGGAGGGCTCGGGGGCTGGCGTTGTATTGGCTTCCCCTAAGGGTGACAAGTTCCATTATGTGCTACAGTTGATGTTTCCTTGCACTAACAATGCGGCTGAATACGAGGCTTTGCTCCACGGTCTTCGGGTGGCTAAGGAGATGAGCTTAAGCCGGGTAAGGTGCTTTGGTGACTCAGACTTGGTGGCTCAACAAGTATCAGGCACGTGGGATTCTAAGGATCCTCTCATGGCGGCTTATCGCCGCGAGGTTGATGCCATTGCTGGGCACTTTCAGGGATACCAAGTGGAGCACATTGATCGCAGGAAGAACGAGGCGGCTGATGCTTTAAGCCGGCTAGGCTCTCAGCGAAAGCCGGTGCCGCCTAACACTTTCCTGGATGTCCTGTATAACCCTTCGGTTAAGTTGCCTACAGAGGAGGACTTGGCTATCCCTGACCCGGAGGCACGACTGGTGGCGGCTCTTCATGTCATACCAGACTGGACAATGCCATATCTGGCTTATATAACCCGGGGAGAGTTGCCCTAGGATGTAAATTTGGCCAGGCAAATAACCCGGCGGGCTAAGTCAATGATCATCATCGATGGCGAGTTACATCATCGCGGTGTTTCAGGGGCATTTCAACGTTGTATCTCCCCTGAGGAAGGCCAAGAGATCTTGCGGGAGATCCATGAAGGGGATTGTGGCCATCATGCCGGCTCAAAATCCCTTGTAGCCAAGGCTTTTCGTCATGGTTTTTATTGGCTGACGGCTCATGCTGATGCAGAGGACTTGGTCAGTAAATGTGATGGTTGCCAAAGGTTCTCACGACGGGCTCATGTGCCGGCTCAGGAGTTGAGGATGATCCCAATCACTTGGCCCTTTGCGGTCTGGGGGCTTGATATGGTTGGGCCTTTTAAACGGTCCAAGGATAAGAAGACCCACCTCTTGGTGGCAGTTGACAAATTCACAAAGTGGGTGGAAGCTGAGCCAGTTAGCAAGTGCGATGCAGCCACGGCGGTTCAATTTATGAAAAAGGTGATTTTCCGCTTTGGTTTTCCGCACAACATTATAACTGACAATGGCACCAATCTCTCCAAAGGCGCCATGGAAGAATTTTGTCAACGAGAGCATATCCGACTTGATGTTTCTTCAGTGGCTCATCCTCAATCCAATGGTCAAGCTGAGAGAGCTAACCAGGAAATTCTGAAGGGCATCAAGCCCCGGCTTTTGGTCTCTTTGCAACGGACGCCGGGTTGTTGGGTAGAGGAGTTGCCCTCCGTTTTATGGAGCATCAACACTACTCCTAACAGATCTACAGGCTTTACGCCTTTCTTCATGGTTTATGGAGCAGAAGCAGTCCTCCCCAGCGACATCCGTCACGATTCACCTCGCGTGGCGGCTTATGTTGAGACGGATAATGAGCAGGCGCGCCAAGATGCTCTGGACTTGTTGGACGAACAGCGTGATGTGGCAGCAGCCCGTTCAGCGATTTACCAACAAGACCTGCGCCGTTATCATAGCCGCCGGGTCAAATCCTGGGTCTTCTAGGAAGGCGACCTTGTGCTCCGGCTCATCCAGGATCAAACAGATGCACACAAGTTATCCCCACCTTGGGAAGGGCCCTTTGTGGTCAGCAAGAACTTGCACAACGGGTCATATTACCTCATTGATATTCGGGAGCACAAAGATTCACGTAAATCAGAGGAAGAGACCCGTCGGTCGTGGAACATAGCTCAGCTTCGGCCTTACTACACTTGAGCTACCGGCTCTCGTGGTGTACATATTTATCTCAGCCATGTATATATTATGATAAGCAATAAAGCAGGACCTCTGTCCTTTTCTCTCCTCCAAATATGTGTGTGTTGTTTTTTACATGCTGATTTAAAGGAGGATCCGGCTTATGACCGTATTCGAATCTAGCCGTAAGCAGTAAAGTCACTTGGGGGCTTCCTGTTCAAACATGGGTCGTATTCGAACCAAAGAGAACATAGCTGTCGATACCCATTTGATTGGCAAAGTGCCGAGCTCATTGGGAGGTTGCCTTTGGTCATATTTGAACCATAGTTTAACCCCTCTGAGAACCGACGTAGATCGTATTCGAATCAGCGTCGTTAAACAAATTTAAGAATCACTTGGGGGCTTCCTGTTCAAACATGGGTCGTATTCAAACCAAAGAGAACATAGCTGTCGGTACCCTCTTGATTGGCATCGCCACACCCACTGGGGGCTATATGATCGTATCCGAATCTTGGCTTAACCCCTTTGGGCCGGGTTTCTGGTCGTATTCGAACCGGAAGCCCCTAAGTTCTTCTGCTTTTTCACAAGTTTACCCTGAGGTATGCATGACCGGGTCTCACTTGCCGGCTTAACTTTGGTTTACAGTGTTAGCTGCACGTCATGAGTGTCATCAAGGCAAGTAAATCAGAGTTAAGGTGTCAACCTTACTACCCGGGTTATTTAAACCGGAAGTATACCTACAGGCCGTTAAGTGTGATTGTTACGACTATGTTTAGAGTATAATTAAGGACCAGTCTTTTTTGATTCATATTCCGGGTTATCTATCTCAAACACCTGATTCTCAGGGCGGTAAGCCGCCTCGAGACTTGTGATTTGCCTTTCTATGCAGATACTTAAAGGCACCTTTTGAGGTTGAGAAAAACAAAGGGATGATTATGACCTGGAGAAACATCAAAGAGACAAATTCAAAGGGCTTTCGCATTCAAACGTGCACGATGGCATGGCAGTGATAAACTGTTGCACCTACTCTATTACAATAACTCTTCAAGTCTAAAAGGTGGAACAATGTTTCATAACCCGCCAGCTAAATTATGATGCCCGCTGGGTTGAAGTCCCCGGTTCATTCCTGTCTTCTCCTCCGGCTGATCCTAAGACCTCGAAGGTGGATGATTTCCAGTCGATGCCGCTGAGAGCTTCGAACTGGGCTTCTTCGTCAATTAACCCAGCCGGGTGAATCTCCGGGGCGAAGGTGTGCTGACGAGCCGGAGGGATCAAATTGAGAGCTTCATAGCGAGGGGTTGGAATCCTCTGGTTCTCCGCATCATAACCCGGCTGGTACTTGGTTAAGTCGGTGTCGTTCCCGAGGAGGGTAGCCACCGGGCATACAGCCTTCACACACGCCGCGAAGTCCTTCTGGTCGAAGGCTGAGCCGTCTTCCTTCAGGCTTGGGTAACCCAGGGCGATGTCTGCCGGGTCTAGCTCCGGCAGGAATGCTTTGGCCCGGCTCAGCGCGGCGATTGCTCTGGCTCTCGCGGAGGCCCGTCGTAGCTCCTGGATCCGTTGCGGCAGAACAGTGAGCCGGCGCAGGACTTCGGCCAGATGAGTTGGCACCTCGTTGGATAGGGCCACCACAGCTAAGGCACGCTGTGACCCGGTGTAGAGCTATTCCACCAGGGTGTACACGGCCTTTAACTTGGTGACCACGCTCTGGTTGAGGTTGGCACTCCTGGAACCTGTTTAACAGAATCAGATAAGCCGGTGACAAGGAGGAATCAGGACATATGCAAACTTGATGAAAGCCGGTGAGGCGACTTACCAAAGATAGCGGCCACCATTTGGGAAACCTGGTGCTTTAGACCGGAGAGCTCGGCGGTCTTCTCAGCGAGAGCCTTCTCCGCCTGTTCCGCCCGGGTCACCAGTGCGGCCTTCTCTTCGACCCAGGCCTTTCTCTCAGCATCAAACTCGGTCTTCAATTTTTCTTGGGTGGCGATGCTGGATACAAACTTGGCGTTTGCCTTCCGGGTCTCCATCTCCTGCATCTTCAGCCGGCTCTTGAGATCCGCAAGGTCCGCCTCTAGTTTCTTGCCAACAGCCTGCATATATTTCCGGGTTATTAACAGTCATTATATAAGTCCCAAGCGCTTTCCAAGCAAAGACACTTGGCACTTGGGGGCTAATGCATATTGAACGTATCTATCTACATATTGCCGGCTCAGTTGAGTAAGCCAGAACCTAAGTCTACAACATATTCAAGCATAAGTCGTCGACTTGGGGGCTAGCATGGCAAAGGTAACTATGCAATGAGTAAGCAGACAACAGAAGGATACCTCAGATTTTTGTTGGATCTGGTTGACCATGGCGACCTCGGCGTCCCGGCTCTTGTGTACTTGGCTGATGTAGCCAGAAACGAGCTCTCCAATGCTCAAGTTGGTGTAGCCGGAGAGGTCCAGGTTCACCCGGTGGGGCTGCAGCAACTCCCCCTTCGCGGAGCATTTGGCCAACGCGGTCGGTCTCCCCGGCTCAACGAATTCCGTCTGGGTGATTACCACATCCGGGTCGTCTGCTGGTGGAGCTGAGCCGGAGGCCTCCGGGTTAACCGAAGCTTCGGTCGTTGCCTTGGTAGTCGGGGCAGGGGCCTCAGGCGCCGTGTCCATTGGAGTGGTGGCTTCGGGGGCGGAGGCAGCTGGCGGCTCTTGAGCCGTCGCCTCCGGGTCAGGTAAGTCTGGCACTCCGGCTGACCTGGTCTTCTTCGCTCTTTTGGTGAGCTTTGCCTGGGCGCTGAAAAGACAGAAGTGTTAGGCACACAAAGAGTAAGTACAGACAAAGATAATGTAAGAAGATTATTGTTACCCGGGCGCAGTCTTGAAGGCCGGCAGATTTGACTGCATGGAGTCACCCGAAGAGGGGGAGGTCTCCTGATAATTGGAGTCAGAAGAGTTGAGTGGCTGACGGATAACACCCGCCAACGGATGAAAAGGGTACAAGTGAGAAAAAACCTCAGTGCGACGCTTCCTTGTTGCGTCGGGTAACCCGGCGGAGAGGTCGGTGTCCTTGCGGGCCCGGGTGTGACGCCGGCTTTCGTGAACCTGCTGCTTCAAAAGAAATTGAGGGTCTTGATGAGCTAAAGGATGTGAAAAGCTTACTTTCCGGGTTACCCTTCGGACTTTCAGCTGTGGCAAGGGCTCCGAGCCGGAGGAAAGTGATGTTACCTCTTCAACCACCGGGTTACTGGTGCCGGTGTCATCCTGTCAATAAGCAAGTGTTGATAAGGCGGACAACAGCAAACAACAAATACAGCAAGAATTTAAAGGTTTAAGGGTTACCTCTGACTCGGAGCTGTCGCTTAACTGCATTAGCTCCGAAGCAGTGGGTCTGCTTCCCTTTTTGCGAGGAGCGGCTTTCCTGGCGGCTTTCTTCGCCTTCCTGGCCTTCTTGGCCGCTTCATGGTCATATTTGACCCGCCAGAACTTATCATCAGCCTGAAAGATACAATGATTGATTCTTAAAACGGTTCAGATAAAGGGTATATACAGATGAAGATAAAAGTTAAAGTCAACGGCTTACCGCTGGGGCTGAATTGGTCTTGCAGAAGGGGGCTAACCCGGTTCTTCCGCAATCTGCCAGGCTCTCGTTTAGAAGAGCCTTGGTCTCTTCCTCTGCGACGTCTTCTGGAAGATCATTGCGACTGTGCCTCTGCGGGTCATCCTTTCGCCCGGTGTACTCACACATTAAGCCGGGGCGGCGGCTCAATGGGATCACCCGCCATGAGATCCAGACCCGGACCAGGTCAATTCCGTTCAGACCGTTGCCTAGCAGGGCCTTGATTTTATTGATAGTTGGAAGCAGAGGCTGGCGTTCTGCTGCAGTCAGTTTGTCCGGCAGCGGATGAGTCGGCTCTAGACGTGTTGGGCGAAAGCCGGGCAGCGGGTTCTCGTCAGCCGGGGACGTATCTTGGCAGTAGAACCAAGTCATATTCCAGTCCTTGGGGTGGCTTGGCGGCTCTGCATAAGGGAAAAGACAGTCCCTACGCCGCTGGATGGAGATGCCACCTAACTCTAGACTTGGCCCGTTGGCGCACTCATTTTGGCGGTTTAAGTAAAACAGCTCTCTGAAGAGCAGCAGACTCGGCTCTTCTCCAAGATACACTTCGCAAAAGACTTGGAAGTTGCAGATGTTGGATACGGAGTTGGGTCCTATATCCTAAGGCCGTAGGTCAAAGAAGTTGAGCACGTCCCTGAAAAACTTTGAGCCGGGCGGTGCGAAGCCCCGGCTCATATGGTCTGCGAAGATCACTACCTCCCCGTCCCTTGGCTGTGGTCTCTCTTCCGACGGGTCAGGGGCACGGTAGGACATGATTTCCTTCTTAGGCAAATATCCGGACTTAACGAAATTGGCCAGGGTCTCGTCGGTGACGTTGGACCTCATCCAGTTGCAAGTGATGGGAGCCTTGGGAGGCATGGTGAAAGTTGGTAGTCTATGATAAAGAGAAAAAGTGTCCGGGTTAATTATAAGCCGGAGATCTATCGTTCAAGCTAAGATGGCGGCTTATGAAGGGGACTAATGATATATACTCAGGTACAGTGGATTATTTAAGCCGCAGGGGCATTCAAGATAAGATTGATTGTTTACGGCTTTATCACAGTTAAGCCGGAGGATTCTACAGAGCGTGGTTCTCTTTAAACCGGAAAGTTCTACGGCGGGTGTTTTCTTTAAGCCGCCAAGATTCAGTGGTTGCAGTTTTTACTAAGTGTGGTAAAACAGGTTTTGCATACTACCGTAACTTTTTTGGATCAAAATGGTCGCAGCAAAGAAAATTTTCTAGACCTAAAATGCGGACGCAGGGGAGTTCTTGAGCTCGAAGGAGATCTTATGCAGTGGAAAGAAGTGTGTTTTGCGGGTGAAATGAGTAATAAACAACTACTGCAGCAAGTCTATGCATATCTAAGATCAAACAAGGGTGACAACTACGAGAACTACTGAAGCCTGCGGACAATGGCGAAGAACACGGATGAACTGTTTGAACTCTACCGCAGATCTGTTCTAACAAGGCAGAAGAGACTCACCGGAGTTGGAGAAGAGCGGAAGTCGCCGCCGTTTATCTGATCCGAGTCAGGGTGATGCAGCGGCCGGGTTGATGAAGATAAGGGGCGCGACGGCGGCGGCAGTGGCAGAGCTCGGGCAGAGGAGCGACGGCGTGAGGAGGAAGAAGAGAGCGTGAGAAGAGCCCGTTGGGCCGGCCTATTTATAAGGCGAGGTCATAAGTAGGCGCGAGATTCAAGGAGACCACGGCGTGGTTATCTCCCCCCCACGACGCCTCGATTTTCGGAATGACAGTAAAGCAAAGATCCGTTGCGGATCTGGCGGAGTAAAAAACGGACTTAATGGAGGATGACGTCATGGCGGATTATCCGGAGTCCATAGGATGACGTCACTCCGGGTTATGGCCTTCACATAAATGGTAAGCCGGAGACTTTTTCTGTCAGAAGAGTTGAAGATTGACATGAGCCGGCTCAAATCAATCTGGGGCCTAATGTTGAGGATATAGACCTTAGAGTCACCCGACAGGAGGGGCCGGGTTACTCGTACGGTCGTTGCCAGAAGCCAGGAGCCAAGTTTCAAGACGATGGGCCAGAGATAGGCTGAGACCCGGATATGGCTTAAGGCCCGTAGTTACAATCATTATTATAGTAGAACTTGTAGCGTAAGGAAAGTATAGTTTAGAGTCCGAGCCGGACACTCTTATGAGCCGGCCGGGACTCTAAGGGCTGCTGGGCGTCAGCCTCCCTATATAAAGGGACGACCCGGTAGCGGTTCAAGGGCGACAACAATCTCATCGAGAGCCGGGCATAGCTGTTTAGCTCCAGGCGATCGTAACCCTAATCAATATCACCTCAAACTGGACGTAGGCTTTTACCTTCACCGTAAGGGGCCGAACCAGTATAAACCCTCGTGTTCCTTGTCCCGCATAACCACTTCAAGCTTCCTAGTTGCGATGGCTCCACGACTAAGTCCTAGCTCAAGGACATCTGCCGTGACAATTCCACGACAATGTCTCCCATATTGCCATGTCAGCCCCTAACCATCCTTTCCTAGCAAACCGTTGTTTGGCTAAGTTACCGCTTTTGCTCAGCCCTTCTTATAGCGTTGCTAGTTGCAGGTGAAGTTGAAGTTTGTTCCATGTTGGAACATGGATATGTTGGGATATCACAATATCTCTTATTTAATTAATGCATCTATATATATTGGTAAAGGGTGGAAGGCTCGGCCTTATGCCTGGTGTTTTGTTCCACTCTTGCCGCCCTAGTTTCTGTCATACCGGTATTATGTTCCTTGAGTTTGCGTTCCTTACGCGGTTGGGTGATTTATGGGACCCCCTTGACAGTTCGCCTTGAATAAAACTCCTCCAGCAAGGCCCAACCTTGGTTTTACCATTTGCGACCTAAGCCTTTTTCCCCCGGGTTTTCTAGAGCCCGAGGGTCATCTTTATTTTTAAACCCCGGGCCAGTGCTCCTCCGAGTGTTGGTCCAAACTAGAGCACCGTGCGGGACTGTCCCTTGGCAACTTGGGTTACGTTGGTACCTGTACGCTTAGCTTATCCGGTGTGTCCTGAGAACGAGATATGTGCAGCTCCTATCGGGATTTGTCGGCACAGCGGGTGGTCTTGCTGGTCTTGTTTTACCATTGTCGAGATGTCTTGTAAACCGGGATTCCGAGACTGGTCGGGTTCTTTCCGGGAGAAGGTTTATCCTTCGTTGACCGTGAGAGCTTATGATGGGCTAAGTTGGGACACCCCTGCAGGGTATTATCTTTCGAAAGCCATGCCCGCGGTTATGAGGCAGATGGGAATTTGTTAATGTCCGGCTGTAAAAACTTGTCACTTGACCCAGTTAAAATACATCAACTGTGTGTGTGTAGCCGTGATGGTCTCTTCTCGGCGGAGTCCGGGAAGTGAACACGGTTTGAGTTATGGATGACGTAAGTAGGAGTTCAGGATCACTTCTTGGTCATTACTAGATGACGACCGTTCCGTTGCTTCTCTTCTCGCTCTCTTTTGCGTATGTTAGCCACCATATATGCTTATTGCCGCTGCAGCTCCACCTCATTACACCATCCTTTCCTATAAGCTTAAATAGTCTTGATCTCGCGGGTGTGAGATTGCTGAGTCCCCGTGACTCACAGATTCAACCAAAACAGTTGCAGGTGCCGACGATGCCAATGCAGTTGATGAGATCGACCTCAAGTGGGAGTTCGACGAGGAACGTGGTCGTTACTATGTGTCTTTTCCTGATGATCAGTAGTGGAGCCCAGTTGGGACGATCGGGGATCTAGCATTTGGGGTTATCTTATTTTCATTTGGATTTTGACCGTAGTCGGTCCATGTGTGTATTTTGGATGATGTATGAATTATATTTATGTATTGTGTGAAGTGGCGATTGTAAGCCAACTCTCGTTATCCCATTCTTGTTCATTACATGGGATTGTGTGAAGATGACCCTTCTTGCGACAAAACCACAATGCGGTTATGCCTCTAAGTCGTGCCTCGACACGTGGGAGATATAGCCGCATCGTGGGCGTTACAAGTTGGTATTCAGAGCCATCCCCGACTTAGGAGCCCCTGCTTGATCGAATCGCTGGCGTTGTTGAGTCTAGAACAAAAATGTTTTGAGTCTTAGGATTATATATATCGGAGAGTAGGATTCTTTTTATTCCTCAGTCCCTTCGTCGCTCTGGTGAGGCCTCCTGACGTAGAAGTTTTGATTCTTCTCTCCTCAGATTTCACTAAAAATTTTTAGGATCACGTGGGTATCTTAGAATCGTTCCGATGGTTTTGTGACGAGAACATTGTTCTTGGTGCCTCCTGACATTTAGCGGTTGTGGCAGTGTCCCGGGGAGTTGAGCTCCGAGGTGTTGTCGTCACAATTTTATCGTTGCAGTTCTGGAATACCTGAGTTTCGCCGACATCAAAATCTCTTTTATGCAGTTGTTGGTGAGATCACCTCGACGCCACCCAGTACTGGGGTGGGAGTTCGGGAGTATTGCCATAACTTGTATAACGGATGTTTTTCGAAGGTTGAGGTAAACGATTTCCGAAGGTTTCTTGGTTATGTGTTGACGGGTGGATACAACTGGATCTAGGGATTGCTAGTTTGGGTGATATATTTTGTGTCCCCTGTATCCCCAACACCAGATTGCATAACCAGAAAGTTTCGGGAGTTTATAAGTGGGAATTCAAGTAGCTCTTAGGATATCTTTCCGACAGACACATTATATGAGATTGGGGTTCGACGTCTAGTGGTCCGCCTGTACACGGTTGGTTTTACAGTGGTCTCGTAGTGTCTTAAAGAGTCCTTGGCTATGCCGACTCGGGGACGCTTCATATGTCATGTGCACAGCCTTGTACATGATGGTGCTGTACGATCGAGCCCGTGTGGGCCCCACCACGAAAACTTCGGACGAAATCTCTATCATATGTTTGTTCCAGCTTATTCTGCAAGCCAATACTTTGTTTTGTTTTGAATTGTGGTATTCGAGTTGCTTCGAAGTCATATGTTGATTCCATACCTTTTTCTAGGTGGCTTCTCAACTTATGGAAGTGTGATGATTTACTATGGAATTCATTCGTTCATCCTCGTTCGAATGTTTATTGTGAAGACTATATGTTGCAATTTCTATCCGTTGATTCTACTTGTCTATTTGTCTATCAAGATGCTAACGGATGTCACCCTCTTCAGGATGGCTCCGCCAATGCGTCAGAATCCGGAACGCAATGATGGGAGTCAAGCGAACCCTCCGCCACCACCTCCGCCTCCGGAGGCATGGCAAGCTATCATGGCAGCCACCAACGCCAATGCTCAGATGATTCTGCAACTCTTGCAAGAACGCACCCAAGGGCAAGGCAATCAAGGCAATCAAGGTTATGGCAACAATCAGCCTCACTTTGCTACTCTCAACCAGTTTCTCGCAAATCAGCCCAAGTCTTTCAGCTACTGTGCCGAGGCCACGGATGCCGATGATTGGCTCGTGGACATCAACAAGCATTTTGAATGTAGCAATGTCAGGCCTGAGGACTATGTCAAGTTCGCTTCTTTTCAGCTCAAGGACCAAGCTTCTGATTGGTATCAACAATACAAAGATTCCAGAGGAGGTCGTGTGATCACTTGGACTGACTTCTGTCGGGACTTCAAAGCTCACCACATTCCACAAAGTGTTGTTGAGAGAAAGCGTGAGGAGTTCCGCAATCTCAAGCAAGGCAACATGTCTGTGTATCAATTCAACATCCAGTTTCAGAAACTTGCTCGCTACGCTAAACAAGACGTTCCTGATGAAAAGAGTATGATCTATCACTTCAGAGGTGGCCTTAGAGAGGATCTGCAGTTAGCTCTCATTCTTGTTGAGCCTACTCAGTTGGATCAATTCTATAACATGGATCTGAAGCAAGAGGCTGCTCAGCTCAAGTCTGAGGCTTCTAAGAAGAGAGTCAGGGACGCAGTTCAGTCTTCTTCTTCCTCACTTGTGGCAGCTAAGCAACAGAAGTTCTGGTTGCCTCCTCCTCCGTTTCGTCAGCCTTACCAGCAGAAGAACAAAGGTGGCCATGGTTCTTCCCACTCTTCCAACTCTGGCTATCAGAACAAGTCTCAGAATCAAGCTCCAAAGTCCAATGCTCCTTATCACCGTCCACTCTCAGAGGTGACTTGCAACAAGTGTCAGCAGAAAGGTCACTATGCTAACAAGTTCTTCAACCAAAGGCGCCTTCCGCCTCCTCCTCCTGTCAGATCTTCCAGCAATGCAGTGGTCAAGCATAATCCAAAGTCTGCAAAGGTGAACATGATGAATGCAGCTCAAGCGGAGGAATCTACTGATGTGATAATGGGTAATCTTCCTGTTAATGACTTTCCTGCAAAAGTTCTTTTTGACACGGGTGCATCGCATTGTTTCATGTCAAGATAATTTGTTGCAAAGCATGATTTCATTTCAGAAATGTTGGAAACTACCATGGGAGTTGTTTCTCCGGGCTCTTCTATGAGGGCTACCACAATGATTCCGGATGTTTCTACCAAGATGGGCAACTATAAATTTCTGTCTAAACCTTTTGTTCTTGGTGACTCGGATATTGATCTTATTCTCGGGATGGACTGGCTTTCTAAGCACAAGGCTCAACTTGATTGTGCTGCCAGGGAAATTCAATTGACACACTCTTCTGAGGATGTGACCATTTATGCCGCTCGTGATGAAACCATTCGGTTACTTTCTCTCAATGAAAAGGGCGAATTGAATGCCATCTCTCAAATTCCAGTCGTTTGTGAGTATCAAGATGGCTTTCCAGAAGAACTGAAGGAATTGAAGAAACAGCTCGATGAACAAGAGCGTCTGGGTTTGATCAGACCGAGTTCATCTCCATGGGGTTGTGGTGTTCTTTTTGTCCGGAAGAAGGATGGCACGGACCGACTTTGTGTCGACTACCGTCCATTGAACAAGAAGACAATCAAGAACAAGTATCCACTTCCCAACATCAATGAGCTATTCGAGCAACTTAAACGGGCTAAAGTATTCTCCAAGCTTGACCTTCGTATGGGTTATCATCAGATTCGCATTCGTGAAGAAGATATTCCCAAGACAGCATTCAGAACAAGCTTTGGTTCTTATGAATATACTGTCATGTCTTTCGGCCTTGTCAATGCTCCTCCAGTATTCTCTCGGATGATGAATTTCATCTTCAACCCCTATACCAATGAATTCGTCCTGGTGTATCTCGATGATATCTTGGTCTTCTCCAAGAATAAGAAGGATCATGCCAAACATTTGCGATTGGTGCTCGACAAGCTCAGAGAGTATCAATTCTATGAGAAGTTCTCAAAATGCGAGTTTTGGCTCGATGAAGTTCTTTACCTTGGTCACATCATCTCTGCCAAGGGCATCGCTGTTAACCCCGAGAAGGTGTCCGCAATTGTGAATTGGGAACCTCCTCAGAATGTCAAACAGCTCCGCAGTTTTCTTGGTCTTGCAAGCTATTGCCGAAGATTCGTTGAGAATTTATCTAAGATTGCAAAGCCTCTTTCCAACCTCCTCCAGAAGCATGTGAAGTATGTCTGGTCTCCTGAGTGTGACGTTGCTTTCAACACTCTCAAAGAGAAACTAGTCACAGCTCCTGTCTTAACTCCTCCTGATGAATCCAAGCCATTTGAAGTTTTCTGTGATGCTTCTCTCCAAGGTCTCGGTGCTGTGTTAATGCAAGAGAAGAAAGTTGTGGCCTATACCTCTCGTCAGTTGAAGCCCAACGAGAAGAACTACCCCACTCACGATCTTGAGTTGGCGGCAGTTGTCCATGCATTGATAACATGGAGACATCTCTTGTTGGGAAGACAAGTGGACATTTTCACCGATCACCAGAGTCTCAAGTACATCTTCACTCAGCCCAACCTCAACCTCAGGCAGACTCGATGGGTCGAAATGATTCAAGAGTACAATCCGAGTATTGAATATACTCCATGCAAAGCAAATGTCATTGCAGATGCTTTAAGCAGGAAGGCTTATTGCAACAGCTTAATCCTCAAGCCATTCCAACCGGATCTTTGTGAAGCTTTCCGCAAGCTGAATCTCCAAGTTGTTCCTCAAGGCTTTCTTGCCAACCTCATAGTCTCTCCTACTTTGGAAGATCAAATTCGTGAGGCACAACTTCTTGATGCCATGGTGAAGAAGGTGAAACGTGGTATCGACAAGGGTCTTTCCAAATACAAGTGCTATCGCATTGATGATAGAGACACTTTATTCTTCGAGGACCGGATTGTGGTTCCTAAAGGTGATCTAAGGAAAGTCATAATGAACGAGGCGCACAATTCTCTTCTTTCCATTCATCCTGGATGTACGAAGATGTACCATGAACTCAAGCAGTCGTATTGGTGGACTCGAATGAAGCGAGAAATCGCTCAATTCGTGAATGAATGTGATGTCTGCCGAAGAGTGAAAGCAGAACACCAACGACCAGCTGGTCTCCTCCAACCTCTTGCTATCCCAGAGTGGAAGTTTGATCACATCGAAATGGACATCGTGACTGGTTTTCCCAAGTCCAAGCGCGAAAATGATGCTATCTTCGTTGTCATCGACAAGCTTTCTAAAGTGGCTCATTTCCTTCCAATCAAAGAATCCATCACAGCAGCTCAGTTGGCAGAGCTATACACCTCCAGAATTGTCTCCCTGCACGACATTCCACAATTGATTTCTTCAGATCGCGGAAGCATCTTCACCTCTAAGTTCTGGGACTCCTTCCAGAAGGCCATGGGCACAAACATTCGCTTCAGCACAGCTTTCCATCCTCAAACTAGTGGCCAAGTTGAGCGAGTCAATCAAATTCTTGAAGATATGCTCAGGGCTTGTGTCATTTCCTTTGGCATGAAATGGGAAGATTGTCTTCCATATGCCGAATTCTCCTACAACAACAGCTTCCAAGCGAGTTCGGGCAAGGCCCCATTCGAGATTCTCTATGGCAGAAAGTGCCGTACTCCTCTCAATTGGTCAGAGACTGGTGAACGCCAACTTCTTGGCAATGACTTAATCACAGAGGCTGAAGAAATGTGTAAAGTCATCCATGAAAATCTCAAAGCCGCGCAATCGCGCCAGAAGAGTTACTATGATAGTAAGCACCGTGATGTGGCTTTCGAGATCAGAGACCATGTCTACCTCCGCGTCTCTCCAATGAAAGGCACTCGTCGCTTCGGTATCAAAGGGAAGCTTGCCCCTAGATACGTGGGTCCTTTCAAGATCATTGGCAAAAGAGGCGACCTTGCCTATCAACTTGAGCTTCCTTCCAACTTCGCGAACGTGCACGATGTGTTCCACGTGTCACAGCTCCGCAAGTGCTTCAAGACTCCTGAGCGCACTATCAACTTCGAAGAGATTGACCTCCAAGAAGATTTGTCTTATCATGAGCACCCCGTTGCTATTCTTGAAGAAACTGAGCACAAGACTCGCAACAAGTCTATCAAATTCCTGAAAGTGAAGTGGTCGCACCATTCTGACGGAGAAGCCACCTGGGAACGCGAGGACCATCTCCGTTCCGAATATCCGGAGTTCTTTCAGTCCTAGATCTCGGGACGAGATCCTCTCGTAGTGGTGGAGTGTTGTAACACCCCGCATGTAACTTTCCATATTTGTAACTCCAACTCTTGCCATTTTCGGCTATGTGTTATGATATTCCCTTCATGGTCGGGTTTTGTCTTTCGTTTTTCATTTTCTTCATGTCATGCATTTCATATCATGTCAGCATGTGCATTGAATTTGCATACGTGTTCGTCTCTTGCATCCGAGCATTTTCCCCGTTGTCCGTTTTGCAATCCGGCGCTCCCATCTCCTCCGGTGCACCCCTCTTGTTTTCTTTCGTGAGCCGGTGTCAAACGTTCTCGGAATGGACTGAGGCTTGTCAAGTGGCCTTGGTATACCACCGGTCAAGTTTCGTTCCATTTGGAGGTCGTTTGGTACTCCAACGGTTAACCGGGTAACCGCAGATGCCTTCTGTGTGTTCCAGCAAAAACCCCCTCTCTAAACAGCCCAAAACCCACCATACTCACTTTCATGCTCTAGGTCGTTCGATCACGATCGTGTGGGCGAAATCCGCACCTCATTTGGAGTCTCCTAGCTCCCTCTAGCTATATATATGTGAGTCCCCCCGTATACATTCGCAGATGAAACCCTAAAAATTCTCCCCGCCGCCGCCGGACAAAACATCCACCGACGGACACGTCCGTCTTCCACCGCCGCCGCCACGTGTCGCCTCAGGATTCGCCGCCGCCCGCGTCCGTACGCCGCGGCCCGCCAGGCCCGCTGCCAGCCCCGCGAGCCCGCGCGCCCGAGGCCGCCGTCCTTCCTCGCCGCGCCGCCGTTCTTCGGCGCGTTCGCCGCCGCCTGCCTCGCCGTGCCCCGCCGCCGTGCGCGCCGTCGCCCACGTCGCCGTGCCTCGCCGTCGCCGCACCGCCGTCCGCCGCGGCCGCGTCCTCCTTCCCCGAGCGCCTCCTCGCCTCCCACCGGCCTCTCCCTCCTGTCCTCCGGCTTCGCCATTCACCGCCGGCGAGCGTCGCCCGAGCCCCGGCCAGATCCGATCCAGTCAACGAGGTTGACCCCGAGAACCCCCGGAATTTTTCCTAAGTCTTTTATTTTGACGATATGTGCCCATGTTCATAGCATAATAACTCTCTGCATATAGCTCCGTTTCGCGCGTGTAATATGTCGAATTGTTCGCCCCATGATGCTCTTCATTTTGTTCCATTGCACCATGTTCATTAGAGTCCATATTGATGCCCAAATCTCTGGTGCAAGAGTACTAGTTGCTGTTATCTGCTGGTTCTTAGCAGAATTTGGAGATTTGTTATTTTTGTATCATTTAATCTGTGCATCTTATGGGCATGAGCTCTACATGTGTTTTGTTTTATGCCATGCCATCTTTCCCGTGGTGTATGCCATGTATTTTTGTGATATCTGTGGTGACTAGCACAAGCATGCAAACTAGGCTCCGTAATGTTTCTGATTTCAGGGACTCAGTGATTTCTCTAAGTCTTTGTCTGCTGTTATTTTGTTGCCATGTAAACTTGATGCTACAGAGAGACCTATGCATATTTTGGAGATGTTCAGTAAGTATGTTTAGTAGATATTGTTGTAATTGATCCATTCCTGCCCTTGTTTGCAATTATGGAGTGCCATAGCATGACTCAATCTTGCTCTACTTTTGCTTCAAAATATTTCTGGCAGATTGTTTACGTGTTATTCAATTTTGCCAAGCTTGTTGTAGTTGTTTCATGCATGCTATGTATTTTCTCTTGCCATGGATAGCTTCATAAACATGCCATCTTGCTGTAGGTATGCTTGTTTTGTCATGCATTGCTTTGTGGTGAGTGCATCAAGCTCACTAAGATGCCTTCATATTACTATTTCTGCCATGCTCTGTTTTCTGCCAAGTCTGAAACCTGTTAACGAAACTTGCTATGTTTACGTGGTTGCCATCATCTCTTCTGGTCCTTTTTGGCTTATGGTCATTAAGGGACGTTTGCCATATGCATTTAGTATAATACTTTCATGCCTTGTTTTGCCATGTTAAGTTCCGGTAGCATGTTTATTTTGTGCTCTGAACATTGCTACCTGATGCTGTTTTCTGCCATGTCCAGTAATTTCACAGTCTGTGATCCTGTTATCTTTTGCACTTTTGCCATGCTTGTTTGAGCTTGTTATGTTGTGATCTAGCCGTAGCTCAGTGTTCATATTTTGTCAAGCATCGCCTGTAGATTACTGCCATATGCTTTGTTGCTATGTTGGAGTGCTGTAGCATTGTTACTTGTTGCATTCTAAGTGCTATCATGCTGTTAATCGCAGATTCGTGTCATTCTTGTTTTGCTTGCCATTTGCAAACCGTTCATCCGTTTTCGGTGATCTTTATATCGATTTCGACCGAAAAAAAATCATCTCATCTTTCCAGTGGCATGCTTGCTTTTCCCAGTTACTGCCTTGTTCATCATTTTCCTCCCGGAGCACGCATACGCATCGCATATCATATCTTGCATATCATACATGTTTTGCATCATGTTGCTTGTGCATTTCCTGTGATTGATTGTGGTTCCATTGCTTGTGTTCTTATCTTGGGTAGAGCCGGGAGACGAGTTCGTGAACGAGGAACCTGTTGAGTACTATCGTGGAATTGTCACGGCAGATGTCCTCAAGCTAGGACTTAGTCATGGAGCCATCGCCGCTAGGAAGCTTGAAGGGGTTAAACGGGACAAGGAACACGAGGGTTTATACTGGTTCGGCCCCTTATGGTGAAGGTAAAAGCCTACGTCCAGTTGAGGTGGTATTGATTAGGGTTTCGATGACCAGGGAGCTTAACTGCTATGCCTGGCTTTCGATCAGATCTTTTCTTGTCCCTAAACCGCTGCCGGGTCGTCCCTTTATATAGAGAGGTTGACGCCCAGCAGCTTCTGAGAGTCCCGGCCGGCTCATAAGAGTGTCCGGCTCGGACTCTCAACTATTTTTGCCTTATACTACAAGTTCTACCATAATAACGGTTGTAACTACGGGCCTTAAGCCATCTCCGGGTCTTAAGCCCATCTTTGGCCCACCGTCACCAAGCTTGGCGCCGGGCTTTAGGTGATGATCCTTATGTGTAACCCGGCCCCGCCGGGCGGGTGACTCTAAGGGTTATATCCTCAACATTAGGCCCCAGATTGATTTGAGCTGGCTCATGTCAATCTTCAACTCTTTCGACAGAAAAGCTCCGGCTTAAAATTGTGTGAAGGCCATAACCCGGCGTGACGTCATCCTCTGGATTCCGGGTAATCCGCCGTGACGTCATCTTCCATTAAGTCCATTTTTTACTCCACCATATCCGCAACGGATCTTATCTTTACTGCCATCCTGAAAATCAAGGCATTTTTATGGTGAGATAACCGCGCCGTGGCCTCCTCGTTTCTCGCGCTCACTTATGAGCTTGCCCTTATAAGTAGTCCGGCCCGATGAGCCTCCAGCAGCCCGTCTTCCTCCTCGCGCCACTGTTCCTCCGCTCAAGCTCCGTCGCCGTCGCCACCGCGGGTCTTCTCGTCCTCACCGACTCCGGCCGCTGCATCGACCTATTGCGTCCAGAGAGAACGGCGGCAATCCCCGCGACTTACCAGCACCCGTAAGTCTTCGCCACTCCGTAGAGTAGATCCACATTAGGCTTCCGCAGTTCTTCCCGTGTTCTTCGCTGTTCCTCACAAGTCCCGGTAGTTTTTATTTTTACCGCCTTTCTTGATCTCCCACTGCATAGGACTGCTGCGGTAGTTGTTTTACGCCCATGCCAATGTTCATAGATCCCTTCTTACTGCGTACAGACTCTGTTCAGGCTTATGAACTTCCTCGGCGTCTGTTTTAGGTCTAGAAATCTTTCCTTTTATTCAACCATTTTGATCCAAAATTTTCACCACGATCTGTGAAACTTGTTTTCACCACACTTAGTAAAAAACTGCATCTGCTGAGCTATGGCGGCTTACATTTCCGGCTCAAAGAAGTGACGCGCCGTGAAATTTTGCCGGCTCATTTATAATAACGCTGTAGACAATTTGAATTACTCTCGCTTCCTTCAGCGGCTTAGATAACCCGATGCATTTAGCCATATGTCATTAGGCCCCTTCATAAGCCGCCACTTTAAACATTGAACTGTAGATTTCCTCCGGCTTATAATTAAACCGGACATTTCCTTTTATCATAGGCTTCCGACTTTCACCATGCCTCCCAAAGCTCCCAAAGCACCCATCACTTGCAACTGGATGAGGTCCAACGTCACCGATGAGACCTTAGCGGATTTTGTGAAGTCGGGTTACCTGCCCAAGAAGGACGTCATGTCCTACCGTGCCCCCGACCCATCAGAGGAGAGACCACAGCCAAGGGACGGGGAGGTGATAATTTTTGCGGATCATATGAGCCGGGGCTTCGCACCGCCCGGCTCAAAGTTCATCAGAGATGTACTGAATTTCTTTGACCTGCGGCCACAAGATATAGGACCCAATTCGGTGTCAAACATATGCAACTTCCAAGTGTTCTGCGAGGTCTACCTTGGAGAGGAGCCCAGCCTTCTGCTCTTTAGAGAGCTGTTCTATTTGAACCGCCAGAACGAGTGCGCCAACGGGCCGTGCTTAGAACTTGGTGGAATCTCCATTCAGCGACGGAGAGACTGCCTTTTTCCTTACGCCGAGCCGCCAAGCCACCCAAAGGACTGGAACCAGACGTGGTTCTATTGCCAAGACACGTCGCCGGCTGACGAGAGCCCGCTGCCCGGCTTTCGTCCTTCGCGTCTGGAACCAACTCACCCTCTGTCCGACAAGTTAACTCAGGCGGAGCGCCAACCCCTGATCCCCACCATCAATAAGATCAAGGCTCTCCTGGGCAATGGCCTCAACGGCATCGATCTGGTCCGGGTTTGGATCTCCTGGCGGGTGATCCCTTTGAGCCGCCGCCCCGGCTTAATGTGTGATTACACGGGCCGGAAGGATGACCCCCTGCGACACAGCCGCAACGATCTTCCTGAAGACGTTGCTGAAGAAATGACCAAGGCTCTCTTGAACGAGAGCTTGGCAGATTGCGGGAGGACCGGCTTAAGCCCCTTCTGCAAGACCAACCCGGCCCCAGCGGTAAGCCGCTGATCTGAACATCTTATTTTTTTCTGTAGATAGCTTCCATCTGAACCTTAAGAAATCATCATTATATTTTTCAGGCTGATGACAAATTCTGGAAAGTCAAATATGACCATGAGGCGGCCAAGAAGGCCAGGAAGGCTAAGAAAGCCGCCAAGAGAGCCGCTCCCCGCAAGAAGGGAAGTAGGCCTACTGCTTCAGAGCTGCTGCAACTAAGCGACAGCTCCAAGTTAGAGGTAACCCCTGAGCCTGTAAGCTCTTATTGTATTTGTTGTTTATTTCTGTCCACCTTACCAATACTTGTTCATCAACAGGATGACACCGGAGCAAGTAACCCGGTGGTTGAAGAGGTAATGACACTTTCCTCTGACCCAGAGCCCTTGCCAAGGCTGAAAGTCCGAAGGGTAACCCGGAAAGTAAGATTTTCACATCCTTTAGCTTATCAAGATCCTCAATTTCTTTTGAAGCGACAGATTCATGAGAGCCGGCGGCACACCCGGACCAACAAGGACGCTGACCTCTCCTCCGGGTTACCTGACGCGTCGAGAAAACGCCGGACCGAGGTTATGTCCCACTTGTACCCTTTTCATCCTTTGGCGGGTGTTATACGTCAACCGCTCAATTCTTCTGATTCAAACTATCAGGAAACCTCACCTTCCTCTGGTGACTCGATGCAATCAAACCTGCCGGCCTTCAAGACCGTACCCGGGTAATGACCATCTCTTGTTGTGCTTATCTTTACTCATACTTTTGTACTAATCTTTTTTGTCTTTTCAGTGCCCAGGCAAAGCTCAGCAAGAGGGCAAAGAAGAACAAGCCGGTCGAAGAGCCGGACTTGCCTGAACCGGAGGTTGCAGCTCAAGAACCGCCAGTTGCCTCTGCTCCTGAAGCCACCGCTCCAACCGACAAATCAATTGCAGAGACTTCTGCTAACCCGGAGACCTCCAGCCCGGCTCAGCCGACCGATGACCCGGACGTGGTAATCACCCGGACGGAGTTTGTTGAGCCGGGGAGACCCACTGCGTTGGCCAAGTGCTCCGCCAAGGAAGAGCTGCTAGAGCGCAGCTGGGCCAACCTGGACCTCACCAATTATACGCACTTGAGCATCGGAGAGATCGTCTCCGGCTATGTGAGTCAGGTGCACAAGAGCCGGGATTTAGAGATCAACATGGTGAATCAGATACAGCAGAAATCTGAGGTACCACTCTACTGCTTACTGCATAGTTATCTTTACCATACTAGCCCCCAAGTCGACGACTTATGGTTGAATAGGTTGTAGACTTAAGTTCCGGCTTATTTCCATGAACTGGTAATTTGTAGATAGAAACATTCGACATGCATTAGCCCCCAAGTGCCAAGTGTCTTTGCTTGGAAAGCGCCTGGGACTTTAAATTTGCATAGTAACTGTTCATCTTATAACCCGGAAATTGTGCAGGCTGCTTGCAAGAAGATTGAGGCTGACATCTCTGACCTGAAGACCCGCCTGAGGACGCAGGAAACTGAGACCCGGAAAGCCAACGCCAAATTTGTGTCCAGTATTGCTGCTCAAGAAAAGCTGAAGAAGGACTTTGAACCTGAACGGAAAGCTTGGGCCGAAGAAAAGGCTACTCTGGTGAGCCGGGCCGAACAGGCGGAGAAGGCTCTAACGGAGAGAACCACCGAACTCTCCGGCTTAAAGCGCCACGTGTCACAGATGGTCGCTGCCATCTTCGGTAAGTTATTCCACCGGCTTTCATCAAGTTTATGTCTCGTAACTCCCATCATTGCCAGCGGCTTATCTTACTTTGTTAAACAGGTCCAAGAAGCGCCAACCTCAACCAAAGTGTGCTGACCAAGTTGAAGGCCGTGTACACTCTGGTGGAGCAACTCTACACCGGGTCACAGCGCGCCTTGGCTGTGGTGGCCCTATCCAATGAGGTGCCGACTCACCTGGCAGAAGTTCTTCGTCGGCTTGCTGTTCTTCCTCAGCGTGTCCAAGAGCTGCGACGGGCCTCTGCAAGAGCCGGAGCCATAGCTGGTCTGAGCCGGGCCAAGGCTTTCCTTCCAGAGCTAGACCCGGCGGACATTGCACTTGGTTACCCCAGCTTGAAGGAAGACGGCACCCCTTTCGACCAAAAGGACTTTGCTGCCTGCGTGAAGATCGTGCGCCCGGTGGCCACCCTGATTGGGAACGACACTGATCTGACCAAGTACCAGCCGGGCTACGATGCAGAGAATCAGAGGATCCCCACGCCGCGTTATGAAGCCATCAGCCTAGTCCCGCCGACTCGTAAGCACACCTTTGCCCCGGAAATTGACCCGGCCGGGTTAATTGACGAGGAAGCTCAATTTGAAGCTTTGAGCGGCATTGACTGGAAATCGTCAACCTTCCAGGTCATAGGAACAGCCGGAGGCGTGGAGAGGGATGAGCCGGAAGCTTCGACCCAACAGGAATCTTGATTTTTTAAGGCGGCTTGTTAAACAATGCTTCACCCTTTTAGACTCGGGGAGTCTTTGTAATAGAATAGGACCAACATTTTAACTTTGTCGTGCCATCGTGCACATGCTGAATGCTTAATGCCATTGAAGTTGCTTCCTTATATTCCTCCGGGTCATAATTGATCATTCATTTTCCTTAAGCTCAAATAGTTGTCTTTAACTATCCTGCATAGAAAAACAAATCACAAGTCTCTGGGCGGTTTACCGCACTGAGAATTATAATCTCATACACATAACCCGGAACATGAATCTAAGCCACAAAGGACTAGTCCTCAATTATGTCCTTGATATAACCGTAATAACATACTTACAGGCCTTCAAGTACACTTCTGGTTTATATAACCCAGGTAATAAGGTTGGTACCTCAATTCCGGTTTACCAGTCTTGATAATGCTGATTGTGTTCGACTAGCACTGTGGATCAAAGTTAAGCCGGCGGAATAAGAACCGCCGTGTACACTGTTGATACAACCAGAAGAACTTGTTGTAAGCCGGAAAATCAAACTTAGGGGCTTCCGGTTCGAATACGACCAGAGACCCGTCCCAAAGGGGTTAAGCTAAGATTCGAATGCGATCACATAGCCCCCAGTGGGTTTGGCGATGCCGATCAAGAGGGTACTAACAGCTATGTTCTCTTTGGTTCGAATACGACCCATGTTTGAACAGGAAGCCCCCAAATGACCTTAAGAGTTGTTTAACGACGCTGATTCGAATACGATCCACGTCGGTTCCCAAAGGGGGGTTGAACTATGATTCAAATATGATCAAGGAAACTCCCCAATGAGCTCGGCACTTTGCCAATCGAATGGGTATCGACAGCTATGTTCTCTTTGGTTCGAATACGACCTATGTTTGAACAGGAAGCCCCCAAGTGACTATATTGTGTATGGCTAGATTCGAATACGATCATAAGCTGGATCCTCCTTCAAGTTATCATGTGATCTTGCAATGAAAGCAATACGTTCACCTTTGGAGGAGAAAAAAGGACAGAGGTCCTGCTTTATTGCTTATCATAATATATACATGGCTTAGAGAAATATGTACATTATGAGAGCCGGTGGCTCAAGTGTAATAAGGCCGAAGCTGAGCTATGTTCCACGGCCGACGGGTCTCTTCCTCCGACTTACGTGAATCCTTGTGCTCCCGAATGTCAATGAGGTAATATGACCCGTTGTGCAAATTCTTGCTGACCACAAAGGGTCCTTCCCAAGGCGGGGATAGCTTGTGCACATCTGTTTGATGTTGGATGAGCCGGAGCACCAGGTCACCTTCCTGGAAGACCCGGGACTTAACCCGGCGACTGTGATAATGGCGCAGGTCTTGTTGGTAAATCGCTGAACGAGCTGCGGCCACGTCACGCTGTTCGTCCAACAAGTCAAGAGCATCTTGGCGTGCCTGTTCATTATCCGCCTCAACATAAGCCGCCACTCGAGGCGAGTCATGACGGATGTCACTGGGGAGGACTGCTTCTGCTCCATAAACCATGAAGAAAGGCGTGTAACCCGTAGATCTGTTAGGAGTAGTGTTGATGCTCCATAACACGGAGGGTAACTCCTCCACCCAACAACCCGACGTCCGTTGTAAAGGGACCAAAAGTCGGGGTTTGATGCCTTTCAGAATCTCCTGATTAGCCCTCTCAGCCTGACCATTGGATTGAGGATGAGCCACTGATGAAACATCGAGTCGAATATGCTCTTCGTTGACAAAACTCCTCCATGGCGCCTTTGGATAGATTGGTACCATTGTCAGTTATAATGCTGTGTGGAAAGCCAAAACGAAAGATCACCTTTTTCATAAACTGAACTGCCGTGGCTGCATCACACTTGCTAACTGGCTCCGCTTCAACCCACTTGGTAAATTTGTCAACTGCCACAAAGAGGTGGGTCTTCTTATCCTTGGACCTTTTAAAAGGCCCAACCATATCAAGCCCCCAGACCGCAAAGGGCCAAGTAATTGGGATCAACCTCAGCTCTTGAGCCGGCACATGAGCCCGTCGCGAGAACCTTTGGCAACCATCACACTTACTGACCAAGTCCTCCGCATCAGCATGAGCCGTCAGCCAATAAAAACCATGACGAAAAGCCTTGGCCACAAGAGACTTTGAGCCGGCGTGATGGCCATAATCCCCTTCATGAATTTCACGCAAGATCTCTTGACCTTCCTCAGGGGAGACACAACGCTGGAACGCTCCCGTAACACTGCGGCGATGCAACTCACCATTGATAACAATCATTGACTTAGACCGCCGGGTTATTTGTCTGGCCAAAGTTTCATCCTCAGGTAAATCTCCCCGGGTCATATAAGCCAGATAGGGCACTGTCCAGTCCGGGATGATGTGGAGAGCCGCCACCAATTGTGCCTCCGGGTCAGGGACAGCCAAGTTTTCTTCTGTAGGCAACTTAACAGCAGGGTTATGCAAGACGTCCAGGAAAGTATTAGGCGGCACCGGTTTTCGCTGAGAGCCCAGCCGGCTTAAAGCATCAGCTGCCTCGTTCTTCCTGCGATCGATATGCTCTACTTGGTAACCCTAAAAGTGCCCAGCAATGGCATCAACTTCACGGCGATAAGCCGCCATGAGAGGGTCCTTGGAGTCCCACTTTCCTGATACTTGTTGAGCCACCAAGTCTGAGTCGCCGAAGCACCTTACCCGGCTCAAGCTCATCTCCTTAGCCATCCGAAGACCGTGGAGCAAGGCCTCGTACTCGGCTGCATTGTTGGTGCAAGGAAACATCAATTGTAGCACATAATGGAACTTGTCACCTTTAGGGGAAGCCAATACGACTCTAGCCCCCGAGCCCTCCAATTGCCTGGACCCATCGAAGTGAATAGTCCAATATGTGTTATCTGGCTTTTGTTCGGGCACTTGTAGCTCTGTCCAATCATTGATGAAATCCACCAAGGCCTGAGATTTAACAGCAGTGCGTGGCACGTATTTCAGACCATGAGGTCCGAGCTCTATAGCCCACTTAGCCACTCTCCCTGTGGCCTCTCTGTTTTGAATGATATCTCCAAGGTGGGCAGAACTGACCACAGTGATGGGGTGACCCTGGAAATAATGCTTAAGCTTCCGGCTTGCCATGAACACACCATAAACAAGCTTCTGCCAATGCGGATACCGCTGCTTGGACTCAATGAGTACCTCGCTGACATAATAAACCGGCCGCTGAACCGGATGCTCCTTACCCTCTTCCTTGCGCTCCACCACCACGGCCACACTGACGGCTCGTGCGTTAGCAGCCACATACAACAATAAAGGCTCCTTGTCAATCGGAGCAGCAAGGACTGGGGGCTCGGCCAGCTGTCTCTTCAAATCCTCAAAAGCAGTATTAGCTGCATCATTCCAGACAAAGTCATCAGTTTTCTTCATCAACTGATATAATGGCATGGCCTTCTCCCCCAAACGGCTTATAAAACGGCTTAAAGCAGCGATACGACCCACCAGGCGCTGGACGTCGTTTATACACGCCGGCTTAGCCAGGGAGGTGATAGCCTTGATCTTCTCCGGGTTAGCTTCAATGCCTCTGTTAGAAACCAAGAAACCCAAGAGCTGGCCTGCAGGAACACCAAAAACACACTTGGCCGGGTTAAGCATCATCTTGTAGACCCGGAGATTATCAAAGGTTTCCCTCAGATCATCTATCAAGGTTTCCTCCTTCCTGGATTTAACCACAATATCATCCACATAAGCATGAACGTTGCACCCAATCTGGTTATGAAGACAGTTCTGCACGCAACGCTGATAAGTCGCCTGTGCACTCTTGAGTCCAAAGGGCATAGACACATAACAGAAGGCTCCAAAGGGAGTGATGAACGCCGTCTTCTCCTGGTCCTTAACCGCCATTTTAATCTGATGATATCCAGAATAAGCATCCAAGAAACTTAGGTGCTCACAACCCGCCGTAGCATCAATGATTTGATCAATACGGGGAAGGGCGAAAGGATCAGCCGGACACGCCTTGTTCAAGTCCGTGTAGTCCACACACATCCGCCAGGTGCCGTTCTTCTTGAGCACGAGCACCGAGTTAGCTAACCACTCTGGGTGAAAGACTTCAACAATAAACCCGGCCGCCAAGAGCCGGGCCACCTCTTCACCAATAGCTTTCCGCCTCTCTTCATTAAACCGCCGAAGGAATTGCCTGACCGTCTTAAATTTCGGATCAACATTGAGAGTGTGCTCAGCGAGTTCTCTAGGTACACCTGGCATGTCAGAAGGTTTCCATGCAAAAATGTCCCTATTCTCACGGATGAACTTCGATGAGCGCGCCTTCCTATTTTGGATCCAGATTGGCACTGATGCTAAACTGCTGAGATGAATCACCCGGAACGAAATCAACAAGTTTAGTCTCATCAGCCGACTTAAATTTCATTGCCAGCTCATGCTCCGTAGTCGGCTTTTTCAGAGAGGTCATATCTGTGGGGTCAACATTGTCCTTGTAGAATTTTAACTCCTCTGTTGCACAAACAGATTCTGCATAAGCTGCATCGCCTTCCTCACACTCCAAGGCCACCTTCCGGCTGCCATGAACCGTAATGGTCCCATTGAGACCCGGAATCTTGAGCTGTAAATACACGTAACACGGCCGTGCCATGAACTTGGCGTAAGCCGGCCGCCCGAATATGGCATGATACGGGCTTCTTATCTTGACCACCTCAAAGGTCAATTTTTCCACCCTGTAGTTGTGCTCGTTTCCAAAGGCCACTTCCAACTCAATCTTGCCGACTGGATAAGCCGACTTACCAGGTACCACACCATGGAAAATAGTGTTTGACTGGCTGAGGTTCTTATCAATCAACCCCATACGACGGAAAGTCTCATAATAGAGGATGTTGATGCTGCTGCCTCCATCCATGAGCACCTTAGTGAACTTATATCCTCCCACCTGAGGAGCCACCACCAAGGCCAAGTGACCCGGATTATCCACCCGGGGAGGGTGATCCTCCCTACTCCACACTATAGGCTACTCAGACCATCGTAAGTAGCGTGGGACCGCCGGCTCAACAGCATTCACAGCCCTCTTATGAAGCTTCTGATCTCGCTTACACAGACTGGTGGTAAATACATGATACTGTCCACTGCTAAGCTGCTTTGGATTGGTCTGATAACCCCCCTGCTGTTGTTGATGACCCTGGCCAGACTGCTGATTAAAGCCCCCTTGACCGTTCTGAGGATTAGCATTTGAGCCGCCGCCCGGGCCATGAAAGCCGTCGGCGCCTGAGCCACCGCCCGGGCCATTGTTACCGTTAAAGGCGTTGGAATTCTTAAAGGCCTTCATGATTGCACAGTCCTTCCATAGATGAGTAGCTGGCTTCTCTCTAGAGCCATGTCTTGGACGGGGCTCATTCAACAGTTGCTCCAGCGTCGGGCCTGACCCGCTGGCTCGGGGAGGGGGCCTCCCCTTGCGTCTCTGGCTGTTACCCTGTGAACTGGCGTTAGCCACGAACTCTAGGCTGTCGTCGGCCTTACGCTTGCCACCTCCTTGGTTCCCCGGGTTATGCTGAGGACCCTTGCCATTGTCGTTCTTCTTTCCCTTCCCTGTCCTTTCATCATCTGAAGCGGGGTCCTTGGTACTATCAGAATCGGCGTACTTGACGAGAGCCGCCATCAGCGTACCCATATCATTGCAGTCGCGCTTAAGCCACCCGAGTTTCATCTTCAGGGGCAGGAAACGACAATTCTGTTCCAACATTAAGACTGCAGAGCCGGCATCCATCTTATCAGACGAATGTATTATCTCCTTGACCCGACGAACCCAATGTGTCATAGACTCACCTTCCTGCTGTTTATAGTTAGTCAAATCCACAATTGACATAGACTGCCTACAGGTATCTTTAAAGTTTTGGATGAACCGGGCTTTCAGCTCAGCCCAAGACCCGATGGAGTTCGGTGGTAGCCCTTTCAACCACGTGCGGGCAGTCCCATCTAACATCATGGTGAAATACTTGGCCATCGCTGCTTCACTGACCTCCAGCAATTCCATGGCCATCTCGTAACTCTCGATCCAGGCTCCGGGTTGTAAGTCGGCCGTGTAATTAGGCACCTTCCTAGGGCCTTTGAAGTCCTTGGGTAGACGTTCATTGCGGAGAGCTGGCACTAGAAAAGGAACACCTCCAGTCCTCGTAGGGATACCCACGTCGACGGAAGTCGTCGGATAAGCCGGGGGAGTCTGGTAAGCCGTCAATTGAGGCACCTGCTCCGCCTCTTGCCGTGCTCTATCTTGGTCTGCTGCGTGAAAGGCTCCGTTATGAGCCGGGCCATGGCCAGGGGGCGGGTCATGGCGTCGGACATTACTTGAGCCGGTCGCTGAGACCATGTGTCTGCTGTAACTCGGGCTCCGGCCTGGACGAGGGGTCGAGTGGATCCTGTCCCGGCTGTAAGAGTACGCCTCTTGCTGCGCCAGCGCTGTCTGAAGGAGTTCCCTAACCCGCCGGGTTTCAATAGCCGTCGGAGAGTCGCCGTCAATTGGGAGGGCCGCCAGCCGTGCTGCTGCGGCGACCATGTTCTCCAGCGGGTTAGCATAATGACCCGGTGGTATTGGCACATACTGAGGCGGGGCAGGGTTCACCCAGGGAGGCCCCATCACTTGAGGCTGAACAGGGGTCCCAGACCCGGGCACTATGATCCCTGGCGGGTTACTAGACCCTGCACCTGGCGTGTTGAAGAGGTTTCGAGGATCGTAAACCGGAGGGAGTTGAGATTGGGCGTTTTGGTGCCTCCTTCTCATGACCTCATTGGACGTGTTCTGATCCATCATGAGCCGGAAGGACTGCGCCTGAATCAACTGAGTTTGGGCATCGAGAGCCGCCCTCTCCGCCGCCATCCTGATACCTTCCGCTGCCAGATCCTCTTTGGCTTTCACTAGATCTAACTTTAACTGCGCCACCTCCGCGTCATGCTGAGCTTGATCCGCCGGGTCAACCGCGGCAGTCAACAGGGCCGTCATCTTGTCCATGAGATCCATCAGCACCTGAGTCGGCGAGGGCACCGGGTTTCCCGCCCCAGCGGCAGGGTTCTGAACAGGCTGCGCTCCGGCCATGAAGATTCCAACCCAGCTCGGCGGCTCAAACGGGTCCGGAATACTGTCACCATCGAAACAACCCATTAGCCTGCCATCTTGAAGTCGATACAACGAGTTTGACTCATCTGTGGATGATTCGCCGTCAGAGCCGACGGCCGTCTCATCACCAGATCCAGATCCATCAGAAAACCCTCCATGGATACATCCCACAAAAGCATGCTTCAAGGCAGGCAGGGCCCGGGCGGGTCGTGCGCGCTGAGCCGTCTCGATGAGATCGGCGCAGAGATCCGGCTCAGGGCCCGGCTCACCAATCTTGCCAATGAAAACGTGAATTCCGCCGAACCCGGTATCCGTACTCAATTGAGCCGGCGTCGGGGCCCCAGTTTGCATCGTCGATGTAGAGCTAGCCGCGACGACTCTTGGTCATCCGGCCCACAGCGTATCCCTTGAGCCCTTCGAAGCTGCCCTTCAAGAACTCCAATCCACCATGCGCTGGCCCCACGGTGGGCGCCAACTGTCGTGGAATTGTCACGGCAGATGTCCTCAAGCTAGGACTTAGTCGTGGAGCCATCGCCGCTAGGAAGCTTGAAGGGGTTAAACGGGACAAGGAACACGAGGGTTTATACTGGTTCGGCCCCTTACGGTGAAGGTAAAAGCCTACGTCTAGTTGAGGTGGTATTGATTAGGGTTTCGATGACCAGGGAGCTTAACTGCTATGCCTGGCTTTCGATCAGATCTTTTCTTGTCCCTAAACCGCTGCCGGGTCGTCCCTTTATATAGAGAGGTTGATGCCCAGCAGCTTCTGAGAGTCCCGGCCGGCTCATAAGAGTGTCCGGCTCGGACTCTCAACTATTCTTGCCTTATACTACAAGTTCTACCATAATAACGGTTGTAACTACGGGCCTTAAGCCATCTCCGGGTCTTAAGCCCATCTTTGGCCCACCGTCACCAAGCTTGGCGCCGGGCTTTAGGTGATGATCCTTATGTGTAACCCGGCCCCGCCGGGCGGGTGACTCTAAGGGTTATATCCTCAACAAGTACGCTTACGAGGATCAAGCTTTTGACAACTCTGAGAACCTTGCAGGCAAGATGACCATACCCTCGAAATCACTTCTATCTTTGCTTTGCTAGTTATTCGTTCTGTTGCCATGCTCCGCTACCTATCACTTGCCATATCATGTCTCCCATATTGGCATGTCAGCCCCTAACCATCCTTTCCTAGCAAACCGTTGTTTGGCTAAGTTACCGCTTTTGCTCAGCCCTTCTTATAGCGTTGCTAGTTGCAGGTGAAGTTGAAGTTTGTTCCATGTTGGAACATGGATATGTTGGGATATCACAATATCTCTTATTTAATTAATGCATCTATATATATTGGTAAAGGGTGGAAGGCTCGGCCTTATGCCTGGTATTTTGTTCCACTCTTGCCGCCCTAGTTTCTGTCATACCGGTATTATGTTCCTTGAGTTTGCGTTCCTTACGCGGTTGGGTGATTTATGGGACCCCCTTGACAGTTCGCCTTGAATAAAACTCCTCCAGCAAGGCCCAACCTTGGTTTTACCATTTGCGACCTAAGCCTTTTTCCCCCGGGTTTTCTAGAGCCCGAGGGTCATCTTTATTTTTAAACCCCGGGCCAGTGCTCCTCCGAGTGTTGGTCCAAACTAGAGCACCGTGCGGGACCGTCAATTGGCAATTTGGGTTACGTTGGTACCTGTACGCTTAGCTTATCCGGTGTGTCCTGAGAACGAGATATGTGCAGCTCCTATCGGGATTTGTCGGCACAGCGGGTGGTCTTGCTGGTCTTGTTTTACCATTGTCGAGATGTCTTGTAAACCGGGATTCCGAGACTGGTCGGGTTCTTTCCGGGAGAAGGTTTATCCTTCGTTGACCGTGAGAGCTTATGATGGGCTAAGTTGGGACACCCCTGCAGGGTATTATCTTTCGAAAGCCGTGCCCGCGGTTATGAGGCAGATGGGAATTTGTTAATGTCCGGCTGTAAAAACTTGTCACTTGACCCAGTTAAAATACATCAACTGTGTGTGTGTAGCCGTGATGGTCTCTTCTCGGCGGAGTCCGGGAAGTGAACACGGTTTGAGTTACGGATGACGTAAGTAGGAGTTCAGGATCACTTCTTGGTCATTACTAGATGACGACCGTTCCGTTGCTTCTCTTCTCGCTCTCTTTTGCGTATGTTAGCCACCATATATGCTTATTGCCGCTGCAGCTCCACCTCATTACACCATCCTTTCCTATAAGCTTAAATAGTCTTGATCTCGCGGGTGTGAGATTGCTGAGTCCCCGTGACTCACAGATTCAACCAAAACAGTTGCAGGTGCCGACGATGCCAATGCAGTTGATGAGATCGACCTCAAGTGGGAGTTCGACGAGGAACGTGGTCGTTACTATGTGTCTTTTCCTGATGATCAGTAGTGGAGCCCAGTTGGGACGATCGGGGATCTAGCATTTGGGGTTATCTTATTTTCATTTGGATTTTGACCGTAGTCGGTCCATGTGTGTATTTTGGATGATGTATGAATTATATTTATGTATTGTGTGAAGTGGCGATTGTAAGCCAACTCTCGTTATCCCATTCTTGTTCATTACATGGGATTGTGTGAAGATGACCCTTCTTGCGACAAAACCACAATGCGGTTATGCCTCTAAGTCGTGCCTCGACACGTGGGAGATATAGCCGCATCGTGGGCGTTACAAGTTGGTATTCAGAGCCATCCCCGACTTAGGAGCCCCTGCTTGATCGAATCGCTGGCGTTGTTGAGTCTAGAACAAAAATGTTTTGAGTCTTAGGATTATATATATCGGAGAGTAGGATTCTTTTTATTCCTCAGTCCCTTCGTCGCTCTGGTGAGGCCTCCTGACGTAGAAGTTTTGATTCTTCTCTCCTCAGATTTCACTAAAAAATTTTAGGATCACGTGGGTATCTTAGAATCGTTCCGATGGTTTTGTGACGAGAACATTGTTCTTGGTGCCTCCTGACATTTAGCGGTTGTGGCAGTGTCCCGGGGAGTTGAGCTCCGAGGTGTTGTCGTCACAATTTTATCGTTGCAGTTCTGGAATACCTGAGTTTCGCCGACATCAAAATCTCTTTTATGCAGTTGTTGGTGAGATCACCTCGACGCCACCCAGTACTGGGGCGGGAGTTCGGGAGTATTGCCATAACTTGTATAACGGATGTTTTTCGAAGGTTGAGGTAAACGATTTCCGAAGGTTTCTTGGTTATGTGTTGACGGGTGGATACAACTGGATCTAGGGATTGCTAGTTTGGGTGATATATTTTGTGTCCCCTGTATCCCCAACACCAGATTGCATAACCAGAAAGTTTCGGGAGTTTATAAGTGGGAATTCAAGTAGCTCTTAGGATATCTTTCCGACAGACACATTATATGAGATTGGGGTTCGACGTCTAGTGGTCCGCCTGTACACGGTTGGTTTTACAGTGGTCTCGTAGTGTCTTAAAGAGTCCTTGGCTATGCCGACTCGGGGACGCTTCATATGTCATGTGCACAGCCTTGTACATGATGGTGCTGTACGATCGAGCCCGTGTGGGCCCCACCACGAAAACTTCGGACGAAATCTCTATCATATGTTTGTTCCAGCTTATTCTGCAAGCCAATACTTTGTTTTGTTTTGAATTGTGGTATTCGAGTTGCTTCGAAGTCATATGTTGATTCCATACCTTTTTCTAGGTGGCTTCTCAACTTATGGAAGTGTGATGATTTACTATGGAATTCATTCGTTCATCCTCGTTCGAATGTTTATTGTGAAGACTATATGTTGCAATTTCTATCCGTTGATTCTACTTGTCTATTTGTCGATCAAGATGCTAACGGATGTCACCCTCTTCAGGATGGCTCCGCCAACGCGTCAGAATCCGGAACGCAATGATGGGAGTCAAGCGAACCCTCCGCCACCACCTCCGCCTCCGGAGGCATGGCAAGCTATCATGGCAGCCACCAACGCCAATGCTCAGATGATTCTGCAACTCTTGCAAGAACGCACCCAAGGGCAAGGCAATCAAGGCAATCAAGGTTATGGCAACAATCAGCCTCACTTTGCTACTCTCAACCAGTTTCTCGCAAATCAGCCCAAGTCTTTCAGCTACTGTGCCGAGGCCACGGATGCCGATGATTGGCTCGTGGACATCAACAAGCATTTTGAATGTAGCAATGTCAGGCCTGAGGACTATGTCAAGTTCGCTTCTTTTCAGCTCAAGGACCAAGCTTCTGATTGGTATCAACAATACAAAGATTCCAGAGGAGGTCGTGTGATCACTTGGACTGACTTCTGTCGGGACTTCAAAGCTCACCACATTCCACAAAGTGTTGTTGAGAGAAAGCGTGAGGAGTTCCGCAATCTCAAGCAAGGCAACATGTCTGTGTATCAATTCAACATCCAGTTTCAGAAACTTGCTCGCTACGCTAAACAAGACGTTCCTGATGAAAAGAGTATGATCTATCACTTCAGAGGTGGCCTTAGAGAGGATCTGCAGTTAGCTCTCATTCTTGTTGAGCCTACTCAGTTGGATCAATTCTATAACATGGATCTGAAGCAAGAGGCTGCTCAGCTCAAGTCTGAGGCTTCTAAGAAGAGAGTCAGGGACGCAGTTCAGTCTTCTTCTTCCTCACTTGTGGCAGCTAAGCAACAGAAGTTCTGGTTGCCTCCTCCTCCGTTTCGTCAGCCTTACCAGCAGAAGAACAAAGGTGGCCATGGTTCTTCCCACTCTTCCAACTCTGGCTATCAGAACAAGTCTCAGAATCAAGCTCCAAAGTCCAATGCTCCTTATCACCGTCCACTCTCAGAGGTGACTTGCAACAAGTGTCAGCAGAAAGGTCACTATGCTAACAAGTTCTTCAACCAAAGGCGCCTTCCGCCTCCTCCTCCTGTCAGATCTTCCAGCAATGCAGTGGTCAAGCATAATCCAAAGTCTGCAAAGGTGAACATGATGAATGCAGCTCAAGCGGAGGAATCTACTGATGTGATAATGGGTAATCTTCCTGTTAATGACTTTCCTGCAAAAGTTCTTTTTGACACGGGTGCATCGCATTGTTTCATGTCAAGATAATTTGTTGCAAAGCATGATTTCATTTCAGAAATGTTGGAAAATACCATGGGAGTTGTTTCTCCGGGCTCTTCTATGAGGGCTACCACAATGATTCCGGATGTTTCTACCAAGATGGGCAACTATAAATTTCTGTCTAAACCTTTTGTTCTTGGTGACTCGGATATTGATCTTATTCTCGGGATGGACTGGCTTTCTAAGCACAAGGCTCAACTTGATTGTGCTGCCAGGGAAATTCAATTGACACACTCTTCTGAGGATGTGACCATTTATGCCGCTCGTGATGAAACCATTCGGTTACTTTCTCTCAATGAAAAGGGCGAATTGAATGCCATCTCTCAAATTCCAGTCGTTTGTGAGTATCAAGATGGCTTTCCAGAAGAGCTTCCGGGTATGCCTCCTCACCGGCCAGTTGAGTTCGTTATCGATCTAGAGCCTGGCACGGAACCCATTTGCAAGCGTCCATACAAGCTTGGACCCAAGGAGCTGAAGGAATTGAAGAAACAGCTCAATGAACAAGAGCGTCTGGGTTTGATCAGACCGAGTTCATCTCCATGGGGTTGTGGTGTTCTTTTTGTCCGGAAGAAGGATGGCACGGACCGACTTTGTGTCGACTACCGTCCATTGAACAAGAAGACAATCAGGAACAAGTATCCACTTCCCAACATCAATGAGCTATTCGAGCAACTTAAAGGGGCTAAAGTATTCTCCAAGCTTGACCTTCGTATGGGTTATCATCAGATTCGCATTCGTGAAGAAGATATTCCCAAGACAGCATTCAGAACAAGCTTTGGTTCTTATGAATATACTGTCATGTCTTTCGGCCTTGTCAATGCTCCTCCAGTATTCTCTCGGATGATGAATTTCATCTTCAACCCCTATACCAATGAATTCGTCCTGGTGTATCTCGATGATATCTTGGTCTTCTCCAAGAATAAGAAGGATCATGCCAAACATTTGCGATTGGTGCTCGACAAGCTCAGAGAGTATCAATTCTATGAGAAGTTCTCAAAATGCGAGTTTTGGCTCGATGAAGTTCTTTACCTTGGTCACATCATCTCTGCCAAGGGCATCGCTGTTAACCCCGAGAAGGTGTCCGCAATTGTGAATTGGGAACCTCCTCAGAATGTCAAACAGCTCCGCAGTTTTCTTGGTCTTGCAAGCTATTGCCGAAGATTCGTTGAGAATTTATCTAAGATTGCAAAGCCTCTTTCCAACCTCCTCCAGAAGCATGTGAAGTATGTCTGGTCTCCTGAGTGTGACGTTGCTTTCAACACTCTCAAAGAGAAACTAGTCACAGCTCCTGTCTTAACTCCTCCTGATGAATCCAAGCCATTTGAAGTTTTCTGTGATGCTTCTCTCCAAGGTCTCGGTGCTGTGTTAATGCAAGAGAAGAAAGTTGTGGCCTATACCTCTCGTCAGTTGAAGCCCAACGAGAAGAACTACCCCACTCACGATCTTGAGTTGGCGGCAGTTGTCCATGCATTGATAACATGGAGACATCTCTTGTTGGGAAGACAAGTGGACATTTTCACCGATCACCAGAGTCTCAAGTACATCTTCACTCAGCCCAACCTCAACCTCAGGCAGACTCGATGGGTCGAAATGATTCAAGAGTACAATCCGAGTATTGAATATACTCCATGCAAAGCAAATGTCATTGCAGATGCTTTAAGCAGGAAGGCTTATTGCAACAGCTTAATCCTCAAGCCATTCCAACCGGATCTTTGTGAAGCTTTCCGCAAGCTGAATCTCCAAGTTGTTCCTCAAGGCTTTCTTGCCAACCTCATAGTCTCTCCTACTTTGGAAGATCAAATTCGTGAGGCACAACTTCTTGATGCCATGGTGAAGAAGGTGAAACGTGGTATCGACAAGGGTCTTTCCAAATACAAGTGCTATCGCATTGATGATAGAGACACTTTATTCTTCGAGGACCGGATTGTGGTTCCTAAAGGTGATCTAAGGAAAGTCATAATGAACGAGGCGCACAATTCTCTTCTTTCCATTCATCCTGGATGTACGAAGATGTACCATGAACTCAAGCAGTCGTATTGGTGGACTCGAATGAAGCGAGAAATCGCTCAATTCGTGAATGAATGTGATGTCTGCCGAAGAGTGAAAGCAGAACACCAACGACCAGCTGGTCTCCTCCAACCTCTTGCTATCCCAGAGTGGAAGTTTGATCACATCGAAATGGACATCGTGACTGGTTTTCCCAAGTCCAAGCGCGAAAATGATGCTATCTTCGTTGTCATCGACAAGCTTTCTAAAGTGGCTCATTTCCTTCCAATCAAAGAATCCATCACAGCAGCTCAGTTGGCAGAGCTATACACCTCCAGAATTGTCTCCCTGCACGACATTCCACAATTGATTTCTTCAGATCGCGGAAGCATCTTCACCTCTAAGTTCTGGGACTCCTTCCAGAAGGCCATGGGCACAAACATTCGCTTCAGCACAGCTTTCCATCCTCAAACTAGTGGCCAAGTTGAGCGAGTCAATCAAATTCTTGAAGATATGCTCAGGGCTTGTGTCATTTCCTTTGGCATGAAATGGGAAGATTGTCTTCCATATGCCGAATTCTCCTACAACAACAGCTTCCAAGCGAGTTCGGGCAAGGCCCCATTCGAGATTCTCTATGGCAGAAAGTGCCGTACTCCTCTCAATTGGTCAGAGACTGGTGAACGCCAACTTCTTGGCAATGACTTAATCACAGAGGCTGAAGAAATGTGTAAAGTCATCCATGAAAATCTCAAAGCCGCGCAATCGCGCCAGAAGAGTTACTATGATAGTAAGCACCGTGATGTGGCTTTCGAGATCAGAGACCATGTCTACCTCCGCGTCTCTCCAATGAAAGGCACTCGTCGCTTCGGTATCAAAGGGAAGCTTGCCCCTAGATACGTGGGTCCTTTCAAGATCATTGGCAAAAGAGGCGACCTTGCCTATCAACTTGAGCTTCCTTCCAACTTCGCGAACGTGCACGATGTGTTCCACGTGTCACAGCTCCGCAAGTGCTTCAAGACTCCTGAGCGCACTATCAACTTCGAAGAGATTGACCTCCAAGAAGATTTGTCTTATCATGAGCACCCCGTTGCTATTCTTGAAGAAACTGAGCACAAGACTCGCAACAAGTCTATCAAATTCCTGAAAGTGAAGTGGTCGCACCATTCTGACGGAGAAGCCACCTGGGAACGCGAGGACCATCTCCGTTCCGAATATCCGGAGTTCTTTCAGTCCTAGATCTCGGGACGAGATCCTCTCGTAGTGGTGGAGTGTTGTAACACCCCGCATGTAACTTTCCATATTTGTAACTCCAACTCTTGCCATTTTCGGCTATGTGTTATGATATTCCCTTCATGGTCGGGTTTTGTCTTTCGTTTTTCATTTTCTTCATGTCATGCATTTCATATCATGTCAGCATGTGCATTGCATTTGCATACGTGTTCGTCTCTTGCATCCGAGCATTTTCCCCGTTGTCCGTTTTGCAATCCGGCGCTCCCATCTCCTCCGGTGCACCCCTCTTGTTTTCTTTCATGAGCCAGTGTCAAACGTTCTCGGAATGGACTGAGGCTTGTCAAGTGGCATTGGTATACCACCGGTCAAGTTTCGTTCCATTTGGAGGTCGTTTGGTACTCCAACGGTTAACCGGGTAACCGCAGATGCCTTCTGTGTGTTCCAGCAAAAACCCCCTCTCTAAACAGCCCAAAACCCACCATACTCACTTTCATGCTCTAGGTCGTTCGATCACGATCGTGTGGGCGAAATCCGCACCTCATTTGGAGTCTCCTAGCTCCCTCTAGCTATATATATGTGAGTCCCCCCGTATACATTCGCAGATGAAACCCTAAAAATTCTCCACGCCGCCGCTGGACAAAACATCCACCAACGGACACGTCCGTCTTCCACCGCCGCCGCCACGTGTCGCCTCAGGATTCGCCGCCGCCCGCGCCCGTACGCCGCGACCCGCCAGGCCCGCTGCCAGCCCCGCGAGCCCGCGCGCCCGAGGCCGCCGTCCTTCCTCGCCGCGCCGCCGTTCTTCGCCGCGTTCGCCGCCACCTGCCTCGCCGTGCCCTGCCGCCGTGCGCGCCGCCGCCCACGTCGCCGTGCCTCGCCGTCGCCGCACCGCCGTCCGCCGCGGCCGCGTCCTCCTTCCCCGAGCGCCATAGCATATCTTCAAGAATTTGATTTCTCATAAGTCTTTGTCTGCTGTTATTTTGTTGCCATGTAAACTTGATGCTACAGAGAGATATATGCATACTTTGGAGATGTTCAGTAAGTATGTTTGGTAGATATTGTTATAATTGATCCATTCCTGCCCTTGTTTGCAATTATGGAGTGCCATAGCATGACTCAATCTTGCTCTACTTTTGCTTCAAAATATTTCTGGCAGATTGTTTACGTGTTATTCAATTTTGCCAAGCTTGTTGTAGTTGTTTCATGCATGCTATGTATTTTCTCTTGCCATGGATAGCTTCATAAACATGCCATCTTGCTGTAGGTATGCTTGTTTTGTCATGCATTGCTTTGTGGTGAGTGCATCAAACTCACTAAGATGCCTTCATATTATTATTTCTGCCATGCTCTGTTTTCTGCCAAGTCTGAAACCTGTTAACGAAACTTGCTATATTTACGTGGTTGCCATCATCTCTTCTGGTCCTTTTTGGCTTATGGTCAGTAAGGGACTTTTGTCATATGTGTTTAGTATAATACTGCCATGCCTTGTTTTTCCATGTTAAGTTCGGGTAGCATGTTGATTTCATGCTCTGAACATTGCTACCTGATGCAGTTTTCTGCCATGTCCAGTAATTTCAGTCTGTGATCCTGTTATCTTTTGCACTTTTGCCATGCTTGTTTGAGCTTGTTATGTTGTGATCTAGCCGTAGCTTAGTGTTCATATTTTGTCAAGCATCTCCTGTAGATTACTGCCATATGCTTTGTTGCTATGTTGGAGTGCTGTAGCATTGTTACTTGTTGCATTCTAAGTGCTATCATGCTGTTAATCGCAGATTCGTGTCATTCTTGTTTTGCTTGCCATTTGCAAACCGTGCATCCGTTTCCGGTGATCTTTATATCTATTTCGACCGAAATCATCTCATCTTTCCAGTGGCATGCTTGCTTTGCCAATTTACTGCCTTGTTCATCATTTTCCTCCCGGAGCACGCATATGCATCGCATATCATATCTTGCATATCATACATGTTTTGCATCATGTTGCTTGTGCATTTCCCGTGATTGATTGTTGTTCCATTGCTTGTGTTCTTGTCTTGGGTAAAGCCAGGAGACAAGTTCGTGAACGAGGAACCTGTTGAGTACGCTTACGAGGATCAAGCTTTCGACAACTCTGAGAACCTTGGAGGCAAGATGACCATACCCTCGAAATCACTTCTATCTTTGCTTTGCTAGTTATTCGTTCTGTTGCCATGCTCCACTACCTATCACTTGCCATATCATGTCTCCCATATTGCCATGTCAGCCCCTAACCATCCTTTCCTAGCAAACCGTTGTTTGGCTAAGTTACCGCTTTTGCTCAGCCCTTCTTATAGCGTTGCTAGTTGCAGGTGAAGTTGAAGTTTGTTCCACGTTGGAACATGGATATGTTGGATATCACAATATCTCTTATTTAATTAATGCATCTATATATATATTGGTAAAGGGTGGAAGGCTCGGCCTTATGCCTGGTGTTTTGTTCCACTCTTGCCGCCCTAGTTTCTGTCATACCGGTATTATGTTCCTTGAGTTTGCGTTCCTTACGCGGTTGGGTGATTTATGGGACCCCCTTGACAGTTCACCTTGAATAAAACTCCTCCAGCAAGGACCAACCTTGGTTTTACCATTTGCGACCTAAGCCTTTTTCCCCCGGGTTTTCTAGATCCCGAGGGTCATCTTTATTTTTAAACCCCGGGCCAGTGCTCCTCCGAGTGTTGGTCCAAACTAGAGCACCGTGCGGGACCGTCCCTTGGCAACTTGGGTTACGTTGGTACCTGTACGCTTAGCTTATCCGGTGTGTCCTGAGAACGAGATATGTGCAGCTCCTATCGGGATTTGTCGGCACAGCGGGTGGTCTTGCTGGTCTTGTTTTACCATTGTCGAGATGTCTTGTAAACCGGGATTCCGAGACTGATCGGGTTCTTTCCGGGAGAAGGTTTATCCTTCGTTGACCATGAGAGCTTATGATGGGCTAAGTTGGGACACCCCTGCAGGGTATTATCTTTCGAAAGCCGTGCCCGCGGTTATGAGGCAGATGGGAATTTGTTAATGTCCGGTTGTAAAAACTTGTCACTTGACCCAGTTAAAATACATCAACTGTGTGTGTGTAGCCGTGATGGTCTCTTCTCGGCGGAGTCCGGGAAGTGAACACGGTTTGAGTTATGGATGACGTAAGTGTTGGGAATCGTAGCATAATTTAAAATTTTCCTATGCTCACCAAGATGCATCTATGGAGTCTACTAGCAACGAGGGGAAAGGAGTGCATCTACATACCCTTGTAGATCGCGAGCGGAAGCGTTCCAATGAACGTGGATGACGGAGTCGTACTCGCCGTGATCCAAATCACCGATGACCGAGTGCCGAACGGACGGCACCTCCGCGTTCAACACACGTACGGTGCAGTGACGTTTCCTCCTTCTTGATCCAGCAAGGGGGAAGGAGAGGTTGATGGATATCCAGCAGCATGACGGCTTGGTGGTGGATGTAGCGGGTCTCCGGCAGGGCTTCGCCGAGCTTCTTGCGAGAGAGAGAGAGGTGTTGCAGGGGAGGAGGGAGGCGCCCAAGGCTGTAGGTTGCTGCCCTCCCTCCCCCCTTTATATAGGCCCCCTGGGGGGGCGCCAGCCCTAGAGATGGGATCTCATGGGGGGCCAAAGCGGGGGAAGGGGTTGCCTTGCCCCCCAAGGCACGGGGGAAGCCCCCCCACCCTAGGGTTCCCAACCCTAGGCGCATGGCGGGAGGCCCATGGGGGGGGCAGCCCACTAGGGGCTGGTTCCCTTCCACTTTTAGCCCATGGGGCCCTCCGGGATAGGTGGCCCCACCCGGTGGACCCCCGGGACCCTTCCGGTGGTCCCGGTACAATACCGGTAACCCCCGAAACTTTCCCGGTGGCCGAAACTGGACTTCCTATATATAATTCTTCACCTCCGGACCATTCCGGAACCTCTCATGATGTCCGGGATCTCAGCCGGGACTCCGAACAACTTTCGGGTTTCCGCATACATATATCTCTACAACCCTAGCGTCACCGAACCTTAAGTGTGTAGACCCTACGGGTTCGGGAGACATGCAGACATGACCGAGACGCCTCTCCGGTCAATAACCAACAGCGGGATCTAGATACCCATGTTGGCTCCCACATGTTCCACGATGATCTCATCGGATGAACCACGGTGTCGAGGATTCAATCAATCCCGTATGCAATTCCGTTTGTCAATCGGTATGTTACTTGCCCGAGATTCGATCGTCGGTATCCCAATACCTTGTTCAATCTCGTTACCGGCAAGTCTCCTTACTCGTACCGCAATGCATGATCCCGTGACTAACGCCTTAGTCACATAGAGCTCATTATGATGATGCATTACCGAGTGGGCCCAGAGATACCTCTCCGTCATACGGAGTGACAAATCCCAGTCTCGATCCGTGCCAACCCAACAGACACTTTCGGAGATACCCGTAGTGCACCTTTATAGTCACCCAGTTACGTTGTGACGTTTGGCACACCCAAAGCACTCCTACGGTATCCGGGAGTTGCACGATCTCATGGTCTATGGAAAAGATACTTGACATTGGAAAAGCTCTAGCAAACGAAACTACACGATCTTTTATGCTATGCTTAGGATTGGGTCTTGTCCATCACATCATTCTCCTAATGATGTGATCCCATTATCAATGACATCCAATGTCCATAGTCAGGAAACCATGACTATCTGTTGATCAACGAGCTAGTTAACTAGAGGCTTACTAGGGACACGTTGTGGTCTATGTATTCACACATGTATTACGATTTCCGGACAATACAATTATAGCATGAATAATAGACAATTACCATGAACAAAGAAATATAATAATAACCATTTATTATTGCCTCTAGGGCATATTTCCAACAGTCTCCCACTTGCACTAGAGTCAATAATCTAGTTACATTGTGATGAATCGAACACCCATTGCGTCCTGGTGTTGATCATGTTTTGCCCTAGGGAGAGGTTTAGTCAACGGATCTGCTACATTCAGGTCCGTATGTACTTTACAAATATCTATGTCTCCATTTTGAACACTTTCACGAATGGAGTTGAAGGGACGCTTGATATGCCTGGTCTTCCTGTGAAACCTGGGCTCCTTCGCAAGGGCAATAGCTCCAGTGTTGTCACAGAAGAGATTCATCGGGCCCGACGCATTGGGAATCACCCCTAGGTCGGTAATGAACTCCTTCATCCAGACTGCTTCCTGTGCTGCCTCCGAGGCTGCCATATACTCCGCTTCACATGTAGATCCCGCCACGACGCTTTGCTTGCTACTGCACCAGCTTACTGCTCCTCCATTCAAAATATACACGTATCCGGTTTGTGACTTCGAGTCATCCAGATCTGTGTCGAAGCTAGCGTCGACGTAACCCTTTACGACGAGCTCTTCGTCACCTCCATAAACGAGAAACATATCCTTAGTCCTCTTCAGGTACTTCAGGATATTCTTGACCGCTGTCCAGTGTTCCATGCCGGGATTACTTTGGTACCTTCCTACCAAACTTACGGCAAGGTTTACATCAGGTCTGGTACACAGCATGGCATACATAATAGACCCTATGGCCGAGGCATAGGGGATGACACTCATCTTTTCTATATCTTCTGCCGTGGTCGGACATTGAGCCGTGCTCAATTGCACACCTTGCAATACAGGCAAGAACCCCTTCTTGGACTGATCCATACTGAACTTCTTCAATATCTTGTCAAGGTATGTACTCTGTGAAAGACCAATGAGGCGTCTTGATCTATCTCTATAGATCTTGATGCCTAATATATAAGCAGCTTCTCCAAGGTCCTTCATTGAAAAACACTTATTCAAATAGGCCTTTATACTTTCCAAGAATTCTATATCATTTCCCATCAATAATATGTCATCCACATATAATATGAGAAATGCTACAGAGCTCCCACTCACCTTTTTGTAAACACATGCTTCTCCATAAGTCTGTGTAAACCCAAACACTTTGATCATCTCATCAAAGCGAATGTTCCAACTCCGAGATTCTTGCACCAGCCCATAGATTGAGCGCTGGACCTTGCATACTTTGTTAGCATTCTTAGGATCGACAAAACCTTCCGGCTGCATCATATACAACTCTTCCTTAAGGAAGCCATTAAGGAATGCCGTTTTGACGTCCATCTGCCATATCTCATAATCATAGTATGCGGCAATTGCTAACATGATTCGGACGGACTTCATCTTCGCTACGGGTGAGAAAGTCTCATCGTAGTCAACCCCTTGAACTTGTCGATAACCCTTAGCGACAAGTCGAGCTTTGTAGATGGTCACATTACCATCTGCGTCCGTCTTCTTCTTAAAGATCCATTTGTTTTCTATGGCTCGCCGCTCATCGGGCAAGTCAGTCAAAGTCCATACTTTGTTTTCATACATGGATTCTATCTCGGATTTCATGGTTTCTAGCCATTTGTCGGAATCCGGGCCCGCCATCGCTTCTTCATAGTTCGAAGGTTCACCGTTGTCTAACAACATGATTTCCAGGACAGGGTTGCCGTACGACTCTGGTGCGGAACGTGTCCTTGTGGACCTACGAAGTTCAGTAGTAACTTGATCCGAAGCTTCATGATCATCATCATTAACTTCCTCCCCAGTCGGTGTAGGCACCACAGGAACATTTTCCCGCGCTGCGCTACTTTCCGGTTCGGAAGGGGTGACTATCACCTCATCAAGTTCCACTTTCCTCCCACTCAATTCTTTCGAGAGAAACTCCTTCTCTAGAAAGGACCCATTCTTGGCAACGAAGATCTTGCCTTCGGATCTGAGGTAGAAGGTATACCCAATAGTTTCCTTAGGGTATCCTATGAAGACGCATTTTTCTGACTTGGGTTCGAGCTTTTCAGGTTGAAGTTTCTTGACATAAGCATCGCATCCCCAAACTTTTAGAAACGACAGCTTAGGTTTCTTCCCAAACCATAATTCATACGGTGTCGTCTCAACGGATTTCGACGGAGCCCTATTTAAAGTGAATGCGGCAGTCTCTAAAGCATAGCCCCAAAATGAGAGCGGTAAATCGGTAAGAGACATCATAGATCGCACCATATCCAATAGAGTGCGATTACGACGTTCGGACACACCGTTTCTTTGAGGTGTTCCAGGCGGCGTGAGTTGTGAAACTATTCCACATTTCCTTAAGTGTGTACCAAATTCGTGACTTAAATATTCTCCACCACGATCTGATCGTAAGAATTTTATTCTCCTGTCACGTTGATTCTCAACCTCACTCTGAAATTCCTTGAACTTTTCAAAGGTTTCAGACTTGTGTTACATTAGGTAGACATACCCATATCTACTTAAGTCATCAGTGAGAGTGAGAACATAACGATATCCTCCGCGAGCCTCAAAACTCATTGGACCACACACATCGGTATGTATGATTTCCAATAAGTTGGTTGCTCGCTCCATTGTTCCGGAGAACGGAGTCTTGGTCATCTTACCCATGAGGCATGGTTCGCACGTGTCAAATGATTCGTAATCAAGAGACTCCAAAAGTCCATCTGCATGGAGCTTCTTCATGCGCTTGACACCAATGTGACCAAGGCGGCAGTGCCACAAGTATGTGGGACTATCGTTATCAACTTTACATCTTTTGTTATTCACACTATGAACATGTGTAACATCACGTTCGAGATTCATCAAAAATAAACCATTGACCAGCGGGGCATGACCATAAAACATATCTCTCAAATAAATAGAACAACCATTATTCTCGGATTTAAATGAGTAGCCATCTCGAATTTAACGAGATCCAGATACAATGTTCATGCTCAGAGCTGGCACTAAATAACAATTATTGAGGTTCAAAACTAATCTCGTGGGTAGATGCAGAGGTAGCGTGCCGACGGCGATCACATCGACCTTGGAACCATTCCCGACGCGCATCGTCACCTCGTCCTTCGCCAGTCTCCGTTTATTGCGTAGTTCCTGTTTTGAGTTACAAATATGAGCAACCGCACCGGTATCAAATACCCAGGAGCTACTACGAGTACTGGTAAGGTACACATCAATAACTTGTATATCACATATAACTTTGGTGTTGCCGGCCTTCTTCTTGTCCGCTAAGTATTTGGGGCAGTTCCGCTTCCAGTGACCACTTCCCTTGCAATAAAAGCACTCAGTTTCAGGCTTGGGTCCATTCTTTGACTTCTTCCCAGTAACTGGTTTACCGGGCGCGGCAACTCCCTTGCCGTTCTTCTTGAAGTTCTTCTTACCCTTGCCCTTCTTGAACTAATTCACCATCAACACTTGATGTTCTTTTCTGATCTCCACCTCCGCTGATTTCAGCATTGAATATACCTCAGGAATGGTCTTTTCCATCCCCTGCATATTGTAGTTCATCACAAAGCTCTTGAAGCTTGGTGGAAGCGACTGAAGGATTCAGTCAATGACCGCGTCATCCGGGAGATTAACTCCCAGCTGAGTCAAGCGGTTGTGCAACCCAGACATTCTGAGTATGTGCTCACTAACAGAACTATTCTCCTCCATTTTACAGCTGAAGAACTTGTCGGAGACATCATATCTCTCGACCCGGGCATGAGCTTGGAAAACCAATTTCAGCTCCTCGAACATCTCGTATGCTCCATGTTTCTCAAAACGCTTTTGGAGACCCGGTTCTAGGCTGTAAAGCATGCCGCACTGAACGAGGGAGTAATCATCAGCACGCTGCTGCCAAGCGTTCATAACGTCTTGGTTCTCAGGGATTGGTGCATCACCTAGCGGTGCTTCTAAGACATAATCTTTCTTGGCTACTATGAGGATGAGCCTCAGGTTCCGGACCCAGTCCGTATAGTTGCTGCCATCATCTTTCAGCTTGGTTTTCTCTAGGAACGCGTTGAAATTGAGGACAACATTGGCCATTTGATCTACAAGACATAGTGTAAAGATTTAAGACAAAGTTCATGATAATAAAGTTCATCTAATAAAATCATTTAATGAACTCCCACTCAGATAGACATCCCTCTAGTCATCTAAGTGAAACATGATCCGAGTTTAACTAGGCCGTGTCCGATCATCACGTGAGACGGACTAGTCAAGATCGGTGAACATCTCCATGTTGATTGTATCTTCTATACGACTCATGCTCGACCTTTCGGTCCTCCGTGTTCCGAGGCCATGTCTGTACATGCTAGGCTCGTCAAGTCAACCTAAGTGTATTGCGTGTGTTCCGAGGCCATGTCTGTACATGCTAGGCTCGTCAACACCCGTTGTATTCGAACGTTAGAATCTATCACACCCGATCATCACGTGGTGCTTCGAAACAACAAACCTTCGCAACGGTGCACAGTTAGGGTGAACACTTTCTTGAAATTATTATAAGGGATCATCTTACTTACTACCGTCGTTCTAAGCAAATAAGATGGAAAAACATGATAAACATCACATGCAATCAAATAGTGACATGATATGGCCAATATCATTATGCTCCTTTGATCTCCATCTTCGGGGCACCATGATCATCTTCATCACCGGCATGACACCATGATCTCCATCATCATGATCTCCATCATTGTGTCTTCATGAAGTCGTCACGCCAACGATTACTTCTACTTCTATGGCTAACGCGTTTAGCAACAAAGTAAAGTAAGTTACATGGCGTTATTCAATGACACGCAGGTCATACAAAATAATAAAGACAACTCCTATGGCTCCTGCCGGTTGTCATACTCATCGACATGCAAGTCGTGATTCCTATTACAAGAATATGATCAATCTCATACATCACATATATCATTCATCACATCTTCTGGCCATATCACATCACATAGCACTTGCTGCAAAAACAAGTTAGACGTCCTCTAATTGTTGTTGCAAGTTTTTACGTGGTTTGTAGGTTTCTAGCAAGAACGTTTTCTTACCTACGTATGACCACAACGTGATTTTCCAATTTCTATTTACCCTTCATAAGGACCCTTTTCATCGAATCCGTTCCGACTAAAGTAGGAGAGACAGACACCCGCTAGCCACCTTATGCAACTAGTGCATGTCAGTCGGTGGAACCTGTCTCACGTAAGCGTACATGTAAGGTCGGTCCGGGCCGCTTCATCCTACAATGCCGCCGAAACAAGAAACTACTAGTAGCGGCAAGAAGAATTGGCAACATAAGTGCCCACAACTGCTTTGTGTTCTACTCGTGCATAGTAACTACGCATAGGCCTGGCTCATGATGCCACTGTTGGGAATCGTAGCATAATTTAAAATTTTCCTACGCTCACCAAGATGCATCTATCGAGTCTACTAGCAACGAGGGGAAAGGAGTGCATCTACATACCCTTGTAGATCGCGAGCGGAAGCGTTCCAATGAACGTGGATGACGGAGTCGTACTCGCCGTGATCCAAATCACCGATGACCGAGTGCCGAACGGACGGCACCTCCGCGTTCAACACACGTACGGTGCAGCGACGTCTCCTCCTTCTTGATCCAGCAAGGGGGAAGGAGAGGTTGATGGAGAAGCAGCATGACGGCGTGGTGGTGGATGTAGCGGGTCTCCGGCAGGGCATCGCCAAGCTTCTTGCGAGAGAGAGAGAGGTGTTGCAGGGGAGGAGGGAGGCGCCCAAGGCTGTAGGTTGCTGCCTTCCCTCCCCCCCTTTATATAGGCCCCTTGGGGGGGCGCCGGCCCTAGAGATGGGATCTCATGGGGGGGGCGACGGCCAAAGGGGGGGAAGGGGTTGCCTTGCCCCCCAAGGCAAGGGGGAAGCCCCCCCACCCTAGGGTTCCCAACCCTAGGCGCATGGGGGGAGGCCCATGGGGGGCGCCCAGCCCACTAGGGGCTGGTTCCCTTCCACTTTCAGCTCATGGGGCCCTCCGGGATAGGTGGCCCCACCCGGTGGACCCCCGGGACCCTTCTGGTGGTCCCGGTACAATACCGGTAACCCCCGAAACTTTCCCGGTGGCCGAAACTGGACTTCCTATATATAATTCTTCACCTCCGGACCATTCCGGAACCTCTCGTGACGTCCGGGATCTCATCCGGGACTCCGAACAACTTTTGGGTTTCCGCATACATATATCTCTACAACCCTAGCGTCACCGAACCTTAAGTGTGTAGACCCTACGGGTTCGGGAGACATGCAGACATGACCGAGACGCCTCTCTGGTCAATAACCAACAGCGGGATTTGGATACCCATGTTGGCTCTCACATGTTCCACGATGATCTCATCGGATGAACCACGGTGTCGAGGATTCAATCAAGCCCGTATGCAATTCCCTTTGTCAATCGGTATGTTACTTGCCTGAGATTCGATCGTCGGTATCCCAATACCTTGTTCAATCTCGTTACCGGCAAGTCTCTTTACTCATACCGCAATGCATGATCCCGTGACTAACGCCTTAGTCACATAGAGCTCATTATGATGATGCATTACCGAGTGGGCCCAGAGATACCTCTCCGTCACACGGAGTGACAAATCCCAGTCTCGATCCGTGCCAACCCAACAGACACTTTCGGAGATACCCGTAGTGCACCTTTATAGTCACCCAGTTACGTTGTGACGTTTGGCACACCCAAAGCACTCCTACGGTATCTGGGAGTTGCACGATCTCATGGTCTAAGGAAAAGATACTTGACATTGGAAAAGCTCTAGAAAACGAAACTACACGATCTTTTATGCTATGCTTAGGATTGGGTCTTGTCCATCACATCATTCTCCTAATGATGTGATCCCGTTATCAACGACATCCAATGTCCATAGTCAGGAAACCATGACTATCTGTTGATCAACGAGCTAGTCAACTAGAGGCTTACTAGGGACACGTTGTGGTCTATGTATTCACACATGTATTACGATTTCCGGACAATACAATTATAGCATGAATAATAGACAATTACCATGAACAAAGAAATATAATAATAACCATTTATTATTTCCTCTAGGGCATATTTCCAACAGTAAGTAGGAGTTCAGGATCACTTCTTGGTCATTACTAGATGACGACCGTTCCGTTCCGTTGCTTCTCTTCTCGCTCTCTTTTGCGTATGTTAGCCACCATATATGCTTATTGCCGCTGCAGCTCCACCTCATTACACCATCCTTTCCTATAAGCTTAGATAGTCTTGATCTCGCGGGTGTGAGATTGCTGAGTCCCTGTGACTCACAGATTCAACCAAAACAGTTGCAGGTGCCGACGATGCCAATGCAGTTGATGAGATCGACCTCAAGTGGTCGTTATTATGTGTCTTTTCCTGATGATCAGTAGTGGAGCCCAGTTGGGACGATCGGGGATGTAGCATTTGGGGTTATCTTATTTTCATTTGGATTTTGACCGTAGTCGGTCCATGTGTGTATTTTGGATGATGTATGAATTATATTTATGTATTGTGTGAAGTGGCGATTGTAAGCCAACTCTCGTTATCCCATTCTTGTTCATTACATGGGATTGTGTGAAGATGACCCTTCTTGCGACAAAACCACAATGCGGTTATGCCTCTAAGTCGTGCCTCGACACGTGGGAGATATAGCCGCATCGTGGGCGTTACATTGGATGTCGTTGATAACGGGATCACATCATTAGGAGAATGATGTGATGGACAAGACCAAATCCTAAGCATAGCACAAGATCGTGTAGTTCGTCTGCTAAAGCTTTTCTAATGTCAAGTATCATTTTCTTAGACCATGAGATTGTGCAACTCCCGGATACCGTAGGAATGCTTTGGGTGTGCCAAATGTCACAACATAACTGGGTGGCTATAAAGGCACACTACGGGTATCTCCGAAAGTGTCTGTTGGGTTGGCACGAATCGAGACTGGGATTTGTCACTCCATGTGACGGAGAAGTATCTCTGGGGTCACTCAGTAGGACATCATCATAATGAGATCAATGTGACCAAAGATTTGATCACGGGATGATGTGTTACGAAATGAGTAAAGTGACTTGCCGCTAACGAGATTGAACGAGGTATTGGGATACCGACGATCGAATCTCGGGCAAGTAACATACCGATTGACAAAGGGAATTGTATACATGATTGATTGAATCCCCGTCATCGTGGTTCATCCGATGAGATCATCGTGGAACATGTGGGAGCCTACATGGGTATCCAGATCCCGCTTATTGGCCAGAGAGCTGTCTCGGTCATGTCTGCATGATTCCCGAACCCGTAGGATCTACACACTTAAGGTTCGGTGACGCTAGTTGTTATGGGAATTAGTGTGCAGTTACCGAATGTTGTTCGGAGTCCCGGATGAGATCCCGGACGTCACGAGGAGTTCCAGAATGGTCCGGAGGTAAAGATTTATATATGGGAAGTCCTATTTTGGCCACCGGAAAATGTTCGGGATTTTTCGGTATTGTACCGGGAAGGTTCTAGAAGGATCCGGGGTGGGGCCCACCTGCATGGGGGGACCCACATGAACGTGGGTAGTGGGGGCAAGTCCCCACACCCCTGGTCAAGGCGCACCAAGATCCCCCCTTAGAAGGAATAAGGTCATATCCCGAAGGGATAAGATCAAGGTCCCTAAAAAAAGGGGGATAACAATCGGTGGGGAAGGGAAATTATGGGATTTCTTTCCCCCACCTTTGCCAACGCCCCAATGGACTTGGAGGGCAAGAAACCAGCCCGCTCCACCCCTATATATAGTGGGGAGGCGCATGGGAGCCGCACCCCTTCCCCTGGCGCAGCCCTCTCCCTCCCCAACACCTCCGTAGTAGTAGTAGTGCTTGGCGAAGCCCTGCCGGAAAACTGCAAGCTCCACCACCACGCCGTCGTGCTGCCAGAGATCTCCCTCAACTTCTCCTCTCCCCTTGCTGGATCAAGGAGGAGGAGACGTCCCCGGGCTGTACATGTGTTGAACGCGGAGGCGCCGTTGTTCGGCGCTTAGATCGGAATCAACCGCGATCTGAATCGCTACGAGTACGACTCCTTCATCCTCGTTCTTGTAACGCTTCTGCATCGCGATCTTCAAGGGTATGAAGATGCACTACCCTCTCTCTCGTTTCTAGTCTCTCCATAGATTGATCTTGGTGATGCGTAGAAAGTTTTTAATTTCTGCAACGATCCCCAACATTCGGTTGGACCGAAGGAAACAAACCGGTGTGACCGAGTTCATCACAGTGAAAACACTTGTCACGTCAGCTCACTAGGTAGGTAAAATCTCACAAGGATTTGCAAGGAATTTGCTGAAAGATTTACACTGCAGAACAGAAAAGAAATCTGGATGAAGTTTTTTTCGAAAGGGGAAACAAATGCATGAGACAAATGCAAGAGCACAGAAAAAACACAAGAGAACTTCATCTAGAATTGGGCGGCGACAAAGTCACCTATGTTAGAATATATTGACTTAGAAGTCAAGTGAGGACACTTGATCATAGGCCATACTCATCGTTTAAGCTCAAAATGGGGTTACCATTTTTCGTTTAAGCATCTTGATGTATTCACATCTTGTTGAGTTGCTTTGACCCATGACTTGGAGTAAAGCTTCTCTAAGATGGAATAACATACCTTGGGTGGTGGTGTTGATCTCGATCATGTAGTTGAACTTGTGAGGGTTGCTCAAGGTTGATGTAGCTCATCAAGAGTTGGGAGCACCACTTGGAATTTGAGTTCATCTACCTACGTGGGTTAGTCTTGCAAGGAAGAGCACTTGTGTATCCAAAATGACAATCATAAAACTTAATATAGAATTTGTCAAAGGATATGTTTGAAGGGTTTTCATGCTTCCTTGTTTTCAACCACCATTGTGTAGAGACTTGGTGATGTAGAAATTTCTCAAGATGTGAGTGGGTTTCAACCTCATAGATTTAGATTCATCCAAGTACCTACAAGGGTTAGATAGCATGCAAGGGTGCAAATATATCCAAGACATATAAATAGCAACATGAAAGAAATAACAAGGATTGGTCAAAGGTTCATGCCTTGCATGTATCCAAATGGAGTTCCTACTCCAATTTTGAAGCATCAATGATGTTCAATTCACCTCTCAAATGGCAAAAGACTTTCTCATCAAGCGGTTTGGTAAATATATCCGCCAATTGCTTATCGGTGCAAACATGCTTAAGATCAATGTCCCATTTGGCAACGTGATCTCGAATGAAATGATGACGAACTTCAATATGCTTAGTTCGAGAATGTTGCACGGGATTGTGAGCAATCTTGATAGCACTTTCATTGTCACAAAGCAATGGAACATGTTTCACATATATCCCATAGTCCTTAAGAGTTTGGGTCATCCAAAGTAACTGAGCACAACATGAACCAGCGGCAATGTATTCCGCTTCGGCGGTGGATAAGGATACCGAGTTCTGTTTCTTGGAAGACCAAGACACAAGAGATCTACCAAGAAATTGACAAGTACCCGAAGTGGACTTTCTATCAACCTTGTCTCCGGCATAGTCCGAATCGGAGTAACCAACAAGATCGAAAGAAGACCTCTTAGGATACCAAATGCCAAAATTTGGTGTGTGTATTAAGTATCTCACTATCCTTTTCACGACCTTAAGATGATATTCTTTAGGGGCCGCTTGATATCATGCACACATGCACACACTTAGCATAATATCGGGACGAGAGGCACATAGATATAACAATGAACCAATCATAGAGCGATAAACCTTTTGATCAACCTGTTCACCATCTTTGGTCAAATCAAGATGTCCACTAGTAGGCATGGGTGTACTCATACCTTTGCATTCTTGCATATTGAACTTCTTGAATAAGTCCTTGGTGTACTTTGTTTGAGAGGTACCTTCCTTAGTTTGCTTGATTTGCAAACCGAGAAAGAATTTGAGTTCACTCATCATAGACATCTCAAACTTCTCCGACATTAGCTTCCCAAACTTCTCACTAAAATGAGGGTTAGTCGAACCAAATATAATATCAGCAACATAGATTTGGCACAAAAATAGTTCTCCATTAACCCTTTTAGTGAAAAGAGTAGAATCTATGTTTCCAATTTCAAAGCCTTTTTCAATAAGGAACTTGGTCAAGCATTTATACCACGCTCTAGGAGCTTGTTTAAGACCATAAAGAGCTTTGTGAATTTTGTAAACATGATTAGGTTTCTTAGGATTGACAAAGCCGGGAGGTTGCTTAACATAAACTTCCTCCTCAATTTCACCATTTAAAAAGGCACTTTTAATGTCCATTTGGTACAAGGTGATATCATGGTGATTAGCATAGGCAGGTAAGATGCGAATGGACTCAAGTCTAGCAACGGGGGCATATGTCTCACCATAGTTGTTGAGGACATAGACCTTAGAGTCACCCGCCAGGAGGGGCCGGGTTACTCGTATGGTCACTGCCAGAAGCCCGGAGCCAAGATTAAAGACGGTGGGCCGAAGATGGGCTTAAGACCCGACGGAGGCTTAAAGCCCGTAGTTACAATCATTGTTATGGTAGAACTTGTAGTGTAAGGCAAGAATAATTGAGAGTCCGAGCCGGACACTCTTATGAGCCGACCGGGACTCTGAGAGCTGCAGGGCGTCAGCCTCCTTATATAAAGGGACGACCCGGCAGCAGTTGAGGGGCGACAACAAGATCATCGAGAGCCGGGCATAGCAGTTTAGCTCCCTGGTGATCGTAACCCTAATCAATACCACCTCAAACTGGACGTAGGCTTTTACCTTCACCGTAAGGGGCCGAACCAGTATAAACCCTCGTGTTCCTTGTCCCACATTAACCCCTTCAAGCTTCCTAGTTGCGATGGCTCCACGACTAAGTCCTAGCTCGAGGACATCTGCTGTGACAATTCCACGACAGTTGGCGCCCACCGTGGGGCCAGCGCACGGTGGATTTGAGTTCTTGAAGGGCAGCTTCGAAGGGCTCAAGGGATACGCTGTGGGCCGGATGACCAAGGGTCGTCGCGGCAAGCTCTACATCGACGATGCAAACTGGGGCCCCGACGCCGGCTCAATTGAGTACGGGTACCGGGTGCCCTTCGGTGGAATTCATGTTTTCATTGGCAAGATTGGTGAGCCGAGCCCTGAGCCGGGTCTCTGCGCCGATCTCATCGAAACGGCCCAGCGCGCATGACCCGCCCGGGCCCGGCCTGCCTTAAGGCGCGCTTTTGTGGGATGCATCCATGGAGGGCCCTCTGATCCATCTGGGTCTGGTGACGAGGCGGCCGCCGGCTCTGACGGCGAGTCGGCCACTGATGAGTCAAACTCGTTGTATCAACTTCAAGATGGCAGGCTCATGGGCTGTTCCGATGGTGACAGTATTTCGGACCCGTTTGAGCCGCCAAGTCAGGTTGGAGTGTTTATGGCTGGTGCACAGCCTCTTCAGAACCCCGCTGCTGGAGCGGGAAACCCGGTGCCTTCCCCGGCTCAGGTGCTGATGGATCTCACGGACAAGATGACGGCCCTGCTGACCGCCACGGTTGACCCGGCCGATCAAGCTCAGCACGATGCAGAGGTGGCACAGTTGAAATTGGATCTACTGAAAGCTAAAGAGTATCTTGCAGCGGAAGGAATCAGGCTGCCTGCGGAGAGGGCGGCTCTCGATGCCCAAACTCAGCTGATCCAGGCGCAGTCCTTCCAACTCACGATGGATCAGAACGCGGCCAATGAGGTCATGAGAAGGAGGCATCAAAAGGCCCATTCTCGACTCCCTCCGGTTTACGATCCACGCAACCTCTTCAACACGCCAGGTGCAGGGTCTAGTAACCCGCCAGGGGTCATAGTGCCCGGGTCTGGACCCCTTATTCAGCCACGAGTGATGGGGCCTCCCCAGGTGCCCCCTGCCCCGCCTCAGTATGTGCCAATACCCCCGGGTCATTATAATAACCCGCTGGAGAACATGGTCGCTGCGGCAGCACGGCTGGCGACTCTCCCAGTTGACGGCGACTCTCCGACGGCTATTGAAACCCGCCGGGTCAGGGAACTCCTTCAGACAGCACTAGCGCAGCAAGAGGCGTACTCCTACAGCCGGGACAGGATCCACTCGACCCCTCGTCCAGGCCAGAGCCCGAGTTACAGCCGGCAGATGGTCTCAGCAACCGGCTCAAGTAACGTCCGACGCCATGACCCGCCCCCTGGCCATGGCCCGGCTCATAATGGAGCCTTTTACACAGCAGACCAGGACAAAGCGCGCCAAGAGGCGGAGCAAGTGCCTCAATTGACGGCTTACCAGACCCCCCCCGGCTCATCCGACGACTTCCGTTGATGTGGGTATCCCTACCAGGACCGGGGGTGTCCCTTGTTTGGTGCCAGCTATCCGTAATGAACGTCTACCTAAGGACTTCAAGGGCCCTAGGAAGGTGCCTAACTACACAGCTGACTTACAACCCGCAGCCTGGATTGAGAGTTATGAGATGGCTATGGAGCTGCTGGAGGTCAGTGAGGCGGCCATGGCCAAGTATTTCACCATGATGTTAGATGGGACTGCCCGCACTTGGTTGAAAGGGTTACCACCGAATTCCATTCGGTCTTGGGCTGAGCTGAAAGCCCGGTTCATCCAAAACTTCAAGGATACCTGTAGGCAGTCTATGTCAATTGTGGATTTGACTAACTGTAAGCAGCAGGAGGGTGAGTCCACGACACATTGGGTTCGCCGGGTTAAGGAGATCATACACTCATCAGACAAGATGGATGCCGGCTCAGTGGTTTTAATGCTGGAGCAGAATTGTCGTTTTGTGCCCCTGAAGATGAAACTCGGGCAGCTTAAGCGCGACTGCAGTGATATGGGTACACTAATGGCAGCTCTTGTCAAGTACGCCGATTCTGATGGTACCAAGGATCCCCCTTCAGATGATGAAAGGACAGGGAAGGGAAAGAAGAACGGCAATGGCAAGGGTCCTCAGTTTAACCCGGGGAACCAAGGAGGAGGCAAGCGCAAGGCGGATGGCAGCCTAGAGTTTGTGGCCAACGCCAGCGCACAAGGCAATAACCAGAGACGCAAGGGGAGGCCCCCTCCCCGAGGCGGCGGGTCAGGACCTTCACTGGAGCAGCTGTTGAATGAGCCTTGTCCGAGGCACGGCTCTAGAGAGAAGCCAGCGACTCATCTATGGAAGGATTGTGCAATCATGAAGGCCTTTAAAAACTACAATGGCCCGGGCGGCGGCTCAGGTGCCGGCGGCTCAGGCGCCGGCGGCTTTCATGGCCCGGGGGCGGCTCAAATTCTGGTCCTCAGAGCGGTCAAGGGGGCTTTAATCAACAGTCTGGCCAGGGTCATCAACAGCAGCAGGGGGGTTATCAGACCAATCCAAAGTAGCTTAGCGGTGGACAGTATCATGTGTTTACCACTAGTTTGTGCAAGCGAGATCAGAAGCTTCACAAGAGGGCTGTGAATGCTGTTGAGCCGGCGGTCCCACGCTACTTGCGGTGGTCTGAGCAGCCTATAGTGTGGAGTAGGGAGGATCACCCTCCCCGGGTGGATAACCCGGGCCACTTGGCCTTAGTGGTGGCTCCTCAAGTGGGAGGATATAAGTTCACAAAGGTGCTCATGGATGGAGGCAGCAGCATCAACATCCTCTATTATGAGACTTTTCGCCGTATGGGGTTGGTTGATAAGAACCTCAGCCAGTCAAACACTATCTTCCATGGTGTGGTACCTGGTAAGTCGGCTTATCCAGTCAGCAAGATCGAATTGGAAGTGGCTTTTGGTGATGAGAACAACTACAGGGTGGAGAAGTTGACCTTTGAGGTGGTCAAGATAAGAAGTCCGTACCATGCCATATTTGGACGGCCGGCTTACGCCAAGTTCATGGCACGGCCGTGTTATGTGTACTTGCAGCTCAAAATGCCGGGTCACAACGGGACCATTACGGTTCACGGCAGCCGGAAGGTGGCTCTGGAGTGTGAGGAAGGCGATGCGGCTTATGCAGAATCTGTTTGTGCTACAGAGGAGTTGAAGTTTTACAAAGACAATGTTGACCCAACAGATATGACCTCTCTGAAAAAGCCAACCACAGAGAATGAGCCGGCGATGAAATTTAAGTCGGCTGATGAAACTAAACTTGTTGATTTTGTTCCAGGTGACTCATCTCAGCAGTTTAGCATCAGTGCAAATCTGGATCCAAAATAGGAAAGCGCGCTCATCGAGTTCATCCGTGAGAATAGGGACATCTTCCCGTGGAAACCTTCTGACATGCCAGGTGTACCTAGAGAACTCGCTGAGCATACTCTCAATGTTGATCCGAAATTTAAGCCGGTCAGACAGTTCCTTCGGTGGTTCAATGAAGAGAGGCGGAAAGCCATTGGTGAAGAGGTGGCCCGGCTCTTGGCGGCCAGGTTTATCATTGAAGTCTTTCACCAGAGTGGTTAGCTAACCCGGTGCTCGTACTCAAGAAGAACGGCACTTGGCGAATGTGTGTGGACTACACGGACTTAAACAAGGCGTGTCCGGCTGATCCTTTTGCCCTCCCCCGTATTTATCAAATCATTGATGCTACGGTAGGTTGTGCACGTTTAAGTTTCTTGGATGCTTATTCCGGTTATCATCAAATTAAAATGGCAGTTAAGGACCAGGAGAAGACGGCGTTCATCACTCCCTTTGGAGCCTTCTGCTATGTGTCTATGCCCTTTGGACTCAAGTGTGCACAGGCGACTTACCAGCGTTGTGTACAGAACTGTCTTCACAAACAGATTGGGTGCAATGTTCACGCTTACGTGGACGATATTGTGGTTAAGTCCATAAAAGAGGAAACCCTGCTAGATGATTTACGGGAAACCTTTGATAATCTCCGGGTCTATAAGATGATGCTTAACCCGGCCAAGTGTGTCTTTGGTGTTCCTGCAGGCAAACTCTTGGGCTTCTTGGTTTCTGACAGAGGCATTGAGGCTAACCCGGAGAAGATCAAGGCCGTCACCTCCCTGGCTAATCCGGCGTGTATAAATGACGTTCAACGCTTGGCGGGTCGCATCGCTGCTTTAAGCCGGTTTATAAGCCGTTTGGGCGAGAAGGCCATGCCCTTATATCAGTTGATGAAGAAAACTGATAACTTTGTCTGGAATGATGCAGCTAATACCGCCTTTGAGGATTTGAAAAAGCAGCTGGCAGAGCCCCCAGTCCTTGCTGCTCCGGTTGATAAGGAACCCTTACTACTGTATGTGGCGGCAAACACACGAGCCGTCAGTGTGGCTATTGTGGTGGAGCGCAAGGAGGAGGGTAAGGAGCATCCGGTTCAGCGGCTGGTTTATTATGTCAGCGAAGTGCTCATTGAGTCCAAGCAGCGGTAACCGCATTGGCAGAAGCTGGTATATGGTGTGTTCATGGCGAGCCGGAAACTTAAGCATTATTTTCAGGGTCATCCCATCACTGTGGTCAGCTCTGCCCCCCTTGGTGATATCATCCAAAACAGAGAGGCCACAGGGAGAATTGCTAAGTGGGCTATAGAACTTGGACCTCATGGTCTCAAATACGTGCCACGCACTGCTGTTAAATCTCAGGCCTTGGTGGATTTCATCAATGATTGGACAGAGACACAAGTGCCCGAGCAAAAGCTGGATAACACATATTGGACTATTCACTTCGATGGGTCCCGGCAGTTGGAGGGCTGCTGGCGTTGTATTGGCTTCCCCTAAAGGTGACAAGTTCCATTATGTGCTACAGTTGATGTTTCCTTGCACTAACAATGCGGCTGAGTACGAGGCCTTGCTCCACGGTCTTCGGATGGCTAAGGAAATGAGCTTGAGCCGGGTAAGATGCTTCGGTGACTCAGACTTGGTGGCTCAACAAGTATCAGGCAAGTGGGACTCTAAGGACCCTCTAATGGCGGCTTATCGCCGCGAAGTTGATGCCATTGTTGGGCACTTTCAGGGCTACCAAGTAGAGCACATTGATCGCAGGAAGAATGAGGCGGCTGATGCTCTAAGCCGGCTAGGCTCTCAGCGAAAGCCGGTGCCGCCTAACACTTTCCTGGACGTCCTGTATACCCCTTCGGTTAAGTTGCCTACGGAGGAAGACTTGGCTGTCCCTGACCCGGAGGCACGACTGGTGGCGGCTCTCCATATCATACCAGACTGGACAATGCCATATCTGGCTTACATGACCCGGGGCGAGTTGCCTGAGGATGAAACTTTGGCTAGGCAAATAACCCGGCGGGCCAAGTCAATGATTGTTATCGATGGCGAGTTGCATCATCGCAGTGTTACAGGAGCATTTCAGCGTTGTGTCTCCCCTGAGGAAGGTCAGGAGATCTTGCGGGAGATCCATGTAGGGGATTGTGGCCATCACGCCGGCTCAAAGTCCCTTGTGGCCAAAGCTTTTCGACATGGTTTTTATTGGTTGACGGCTCATGCTGATGCAGAGGACTTGGTCAGCAAATGTGATGGTTGCCAAAGGTTCTCACGATGGGCTCATGTGCCGGCTCAGGAGCTGAGGATGATCCCAATCACTTGGCCCTTTGCGGTCTGGGGGCTTGATATGGTTGGGCCTTTTAAAAGGTCCAAGGATAAGAAGACCCACCTCTTGGTGGCAGTTGATAAATTCACAAAGTGGGTGGAAGCTGAGCCAGTTAGCAAGTGCGATGCAGCCACGACGGTTCAATTTATGAAAAAGGTGATTTTCCGCTTTGGCTTTCCGCACAGCATTATAACTGACAATGGCACCAATCTCTCCAAAGGTGCCATGGAAGAGTTTTGTCAACGAGAGGATATCCGACTTGATGTTTCCTCAGTGGCTCATCCTCAATCCAATGGTCAAGCTGAGAGAGCTAATCAGGAGATTCTGAAGGGCATCAAGCCCCGGCTTTTGGTCCCTTTGCAACGGACGCCGGGTTGTTGGGTGGAGGAATTGCCCTCCGTCTTATGGAGCATCAACACTACTCCTAACAGGTCTACAGGCTTCACGCCTTTCTTCATGGTTTATGGAGCAGAAGCAGTCCTCCCCAGTGACAACCGTCACGACTCACCTCGCGTGGCGGCTTATGTTGAGACGGATAATGAGCAGGCGCGCCAAGATGCTCTTGACTTGTTGGACGAACAGCGTGATGTGGCGGCAGCCCGTTCAGCGATTTACCAACAAGACCTGCGCCATTATCATAGCCACCGGGTTAAATCCCGGGTCTTCCAGGAAGGTGACCTTGTGCTCCGGCTCATCCAGGATCAAACAGATGCACACAAGTTATCCCCACCTTGGGAAGGGCCCTTTGTGGTCAGCAAGAACTTGCACAACGGGTCATATTACCTCATTGACATTCGGGAGCACAAAGATTCACGTAAGTCGGAGGAGGAGACCCGTCGGCCGTGGAACATAGCTCAGCTTCGGCCTTACTACACTTGAGCCACCGGCTCTCGTAGTGTACATATTTCTCTCAGCCATGTATATATTATGATAAGCAATAAAGCAGGACCTCTGTCCTTTTTCCTCCTCCAAATATGCACGTGTTGTTTTTACAAGATTACATGATGACTTAAAGGAGGATCCGGCTTATGATCGTATTCGAATCTAGCCGTAAACAGTAAAGTCACTTGGGGGCTTCCTGTTCAAACATGGGTCGTATTCGAACCAAAGAGAACATAGCTGTCGATACCCATTTGATTGGCAAAGTGCCGAGCTCATTGGGAGGGTACCTTTGGTCATATTTGAATCATAGTTTAACCCCTCTGAGAACCGACGTGGATCGTATTCGAATCAGCGTCGTTAAACAATTCTTAAAATCACTTGGGGGCTTCTTGTTCAAACATGGGTCGTATTCGAACCAAAGAGAACATAGCTGTCGGTACCCTCTTGATTGGCATCGCCACACCCACTGGGGGCTATGTGATCGTATCCGAATCTTAGCTTAACCCCTTTGGGCCGGGTCTCTGGTCGTATTCGAACCGGAAGCCCCTAAGTTCCTCTGCTTTATCACAAGTTTACTCTGATTATGTCAAGGTGTGTACGGCCGGGTCTCACTTTACCGGCTTAACTTTGGTTTACAGTGTTCGTTGAACGCCATGGGTGTCATTACGACAGGTAAATCGGAGTTAAGATACCAACCTTGTTACCCGGGTTATTTAAACCGGAAGTATGCTTACAGGTTGCTAAGTGTGTTATTACGGCTGTGTTAAGGATATCATGGAGGACCAGTCTTTTTTTTGATTCATATTCCGGGTTATCTATCCAAAACACCTGATTCTCAGGGCGGTAAGCCGCCTCGAGACTTGTGATTTGCCTTTTTATGCAGGATACTTAAGGGCACCTCTTTGAGGTTAAGAAAAACAAAGGGATGATTATGACCCGGAGAAATATCAAAGAGACAACTTCAAAAGACTTTCGCATTCAATACGTGCACGATGGCACAGCAGAGATGAACTGTTGCACCTACTCTATTACAAAATTCATCAAGTCTAAAAAGGGTGGAGCATTGTTTGGTAAATCGCCAGCGGAGTCACGATGCCCGCTGAGTTGAAGTCTCCGGCTCGTTCCTATCCTCTCCTCCGGCTGATCCCAAGACCTCGAAGGTTGACGACTTCCAGTCGATGCCGCTGAGAGCTTCGAATTGGGCTTCCTCGTCAATTAACCCGGTCGGGTCAATCTCCGGGGCAAACGTGTGCTGCCGAGCCGGCGGGATCAGGTTGAGAGCTTCGTAGCGAGGGGTTGGAATCCTCTGATTCTCCGCGTCATAACCCGGCTGGTACTTGGTCAGGTCTGTGTCGTTCCCGATAAGGGTGGCCACCGAGCGTACCGCCTTCACGCAGGCTGCGAAATCCTTCTGATCGAAAGCTGAGTCGTCTTCCTTCAGGCTTGGATAACCCAGGGCGATGTCTGCCGGGTCTAGCTCCGGCAGGAATGCCTTGGCCCGGCTCAGCGCGGCGATTGCTCCGGCTCTCGCAGAGGCCCGTCGCAGCTCTTGGATCCGCTGAGGCAGAACGGCGAGCCGGCGCAGGACTTCGGCCAGGTGAGTCGGCACCTCGTTGGATAGGGCCACCACAGCTAAGGCACGCTGTGACCCGGTGTAGAGCTGTTCCACCAGGGTATACACGGCCTTTAGCTTGGTGACCACACTCTGGTTGAGGTTGGCACTTCTGGGGCCTGTTTAACAGAATCAGATAAGCCGGCGGCAAGGATGAATAATGAGATATAAACATGCTAACATTGATGAAAGCCGGTGAGGCGACTTACCGAAGATGGCGGCCACCATTTGGGAAACCTGGCGCTTTAGGCCGGAGAGCTCGGCGGTCTTCTCAGAGAGAGCCTTCTCCGCTTGTTCCGCCCGGGTCACCAGTGCGGCCTTCTCTTCGGCCCAGGCTTTCCGCTCAGCATCGAATTCTGTCTTCAGCTTCTCTTGAGCGGCGATGCTGGATACAAACTTGGCGTTTGCTTTCCGGGTCTCCATCTCCTGCGTCTTCAGCCGGCTCTTGAGATCCGCAAGGTCCGCCTCTAGCTTCTTGCCAACAGCCTGTATAAATTTCCGGGTTATGACATGAGCAGTTACTATATAAGTCCCAAGCACTTTCCAAGAAAAGACACTTGGCACTTGGGGGCTAATGCATATTGAATGTATCTATCTACATACAGCCAGCTCAATTGAGTAGGCCGGAACTTAAGTCTACAACATACTCAGTCATAAGTCGTCGACTTGGGGGCTAGCATGGTACAGGTAACTTAGCAGTAAATAAGAGGACAAAATGATGTTACCTCAGACTTCTGCTGGATCTAGGTCACCATGGCAACCTCGGCGTCCCGACTCTTATGCACTTGGCTGATGTAGCCAGAGACGAGCTCTCCAATGCTCAGGTTGGTGTAGTTGGAGAGATCCAGGTTCACCCGGTGGGGCTGCAGCAACTCCCCCTTGGCGGAGCACTTGGCCAGCACGGTAGGTCTCCCCGGCTCAACGAACTCCGTCCGGGTGATTACCACGTCCGGGTCGTCTGCTGGTGGAGCTGAGCCGGAGGCCTCCGGGTTAACCGAAGCTTCGGTCGTTGCCTTGGTGGTTGGGGCAGTGGCCTCAGGTTCCGTGTCCATTGGAGTGGTGGCTTCGGGGGCGGAGGCAGCTGGCGGTTCTTGAGCCGTCACCTCCGGTTCAGGCAAATCCGGCACTCCGGCTGATCTGGTCTCCTTCGCTCTTTTGGTGAGTTTTGCCTGGGCACTGAAAGGACAGAAGTGTTAAGTACACAAAGGGTAAGTAAGGACAAGTACAATATGAGATGGTTGTTATTACCCGGGCGCGGTCTTGAAAGTCGGAAGACTCGACTGCATAGAGTCGCCCGAAGAAGGGGAGGTCTCCTGATAATTGGAGTCAGACGAATTGAGTGGCTGACGGATAACACCCGCGAACGGATGAAAAGGGTATAAGTGGGAAAAAAACCTCAGTTCGGCGCTTCCTTGTTGCGTCGGGTAACCCGGCAGAGAGGTCGGTGTCCTTGTTGGTCCGGGTGTGACGCCGGCTTTCATGAACCTGTCGCTTCAAAATAAATTGAGGGTCTTGATAAGCTAAAGGATGTGAAAAGCTTACTTTCCGGGTTACCCTTCGGACTTTCAGCTGTGGCAAGGGCTCCGAGTCGGAGGAAAATGACATTACCTCTTCAACCACCGGGTTACTGGCGCCGGTGTCATCCTGTCAATGAGCAAGTGTTAATAAGGCGGACAGCAACAAACAACAAATGCAGCAAGAACTTAAAGGCTTAGGGGTTACCTCTGACTCGGAGCTGTCGCTTAATTGCATCAGCTCCGAAGCAGTAGGCCTGCTTCCTTTTTTGCGAGGGGCGGCTTTCTTGGCAGCTTTCTTCGCCTTCCTGGCCTTCTTGGCCGCCTCATGGTCATATTTGACCCGCCAGAACTTATCATCAGCCTGAAAGATACAATGATGAATTCTTAAAACGGTTCAGATGAAGGTTATATGCAGAAGAAGATAAAAAGTTAAGGTCAGCGGCTTACCGCTGGGGCTGGGTTGGTCTTGCAGAAGGGGGCTAACCCGGTCCTTCCGCAGTCTGCCAGGCTCTCGTTTAGAAGAGCCTTGGTCATCTCCTCTGCAACGTCTTCTGGAAGATCATTGCGGCTGTGTCTCTGAGGGTCATCCTTTCGTCCTGTGTACTCGCACATTAAGCCGGGGCGGCGGCTCAATGGGATCACCCGCCATGAGATCCAGACCCGGACAAGGTCGATTCCGTTCAGACCATTGCCTAGGAGAGCTTTGATCTTGTTGATAGTGGGGAGCAGAGGCTGGCGCTCCGCTTGAGTCAGTTTGTCCGACAGTGGGTGAGTCGGCTCCAGACGTGTTGGGCGAAAGCCGGGCAGCGGGCGTTCGTCAGCCGGGGACGTATCTTGGCAGTAGAACCAAGTCATGTTCCAGTCCTTTGGGTGGCTCGGCGGCTCTGCGTAAGGGAAAAGACAGTCCCTACGCCGCTGGATGGAGATGCCACCTAACTCCAGACTTGGCCCATTGGCACACTCATTCTGGCGGTTTAAGTAAAACAGCTCTCTGAAGAGCACCAGACTAGGCTCTTCTCCAAGGTAAACCTCGCAGAAGACTTGGAAATTGCAGATGTTGGACACTGAGTTGGGTCCTATGTCTTGGGGCCGCAAGTCGAAGAAGTTGAGAACGTCCCTAAAAAACTTTGAGCCGGGCGGTGCGAAGCCCCGGCTCATGTGATCCGCAAAAATCACTACCTCCCCATCCTTTGGCTGTGGCCTCTCTTCTGACGGGTCAGGGGCACGGTAGGACATGATGTCTTTCTTGGGCAGATATCCTGACTTAACAAAATCAGCTAGGGTCTCGTTGGTCACATTGGACCTCATCCGGTTGCAAGTGATGGGAGCTTTGGGAGGCATGGTGAAAGTTGACAGTCTATGACAAAAAGGAAAAAACGTCCGGGTTAATCGTTAGCCGGAGGTGATCTACAGTTCAAAGCTAAGATGGCGGCTTACGAAGGGGACTAATGGTATATACTTAAGTACAGCGGGTTATTTAAGCCACAGGGGCATTCAGAATAAGTTGATTATCTACGGTTTTATCACAGTTAAGCCGGAGGATTCTACAAAGCATGGTTTTCTTTAAGCCGGAGGATTCTACGGCGCGTGGTTTCTTTAAACCGGAATTGTAAGCCGCCAAGATTCAATGGTCACAGTTTTTACTAAGTGTGGTAAAACAGGTTTCACACATCGCAGTAAAACTTTTGGATCAAAATGGTCGGTCCAAAGAAAATTTTCTAGACCTAAAATACGGACGCAGGGGAGTTCTTGAGCTCGAAGGAGGTCTTTATGCAGTGGAAAGAAGTTTGTTTGCATGCAAAATGGGTGTTAAACGTCTACCGCAGTAAGTTTATACAGATCTAAGATCAAACAGGGGCAGTAACTATGAGAACTACCGAGGCTTGCGAACAATGGCGAAGAACACGGGCGAACTATTTGAACCCTACCGCAGATCTGTTCTAGCAGGGCAGAAGAGACTCACCGGAGCTGGAGAAGAGCGGAGGTTGCCGCCGTTTGTCTGGTCTGAGTCAGGGTGATGCAGCGGCCAAAGTTGACGAAGACCAGGGGCGCGACGGCGGAGGCAGTAGCGGAGCTCGGGCAGAGGAGCGATGGCACGAGGAAGAAGATGGAGAGGAAGTGGCTAAGAGCCCGTCGGGCCGGCCTATTTATAAGGCAAGCTCATAAAGCGGGCGCGAGAATCAAGGAGACCGTGGCGTGGTTATCTCCCCCCACGACGCCTCGATTTTCGGGATGACAGTAAAAGCAAAGATCCGTTGCGGATCTGGTGGAGTAAAAAACGGGCTTAATGGAAGATGACGTCACGGCGGATTATCCGGAGTCCAGAGGATGACGTCACGCCGGGTTATGGCCTTCACATGAATGGTAAGCCGGAGATTTTTTCTGTCGAAAGAATTGAAGATTGACATGAGCCGGCTCAAATCAATCTGGGGCCTAATGTTAAGGATATAGACCTTAGAGTCACCCGCCAGGAGGGGCCGGGTTACTCGTATGGTCACTGCCAGAAGCCCGGAGCCAAGATTAAAGACGGTGGGCCGAAGATGGGCTTAAGACCCGGCGGAGGCTTAAAGCCCGTAGTTACAATCATTGTTATGGTAGAACTTGTAGTGTAAGGCAAGAATAATTGAGAGTCCGAGCCGGACACTCTTATGAGCCGGCCGGGACTCTGAGAGCTGCAGGGCGTCAGCCTCCTTATATAAAGGGACGACCCGACTGCAGTTGCGGGGCGACAACAAGATCATCGAGAGCCGGGCATAGCAGTTTAGCTCCCTGGTGATCGTAACCCTAATCAATACCACCTCAAACTGGACGTAGGCTTTTACGTTCATCGTAAGGGTCCGAACCAGTATAAACCCTCGTGTTCCTTGTCCCACATTAACCCCTTCAAGCTTCCTAGTTGCGATGGCTCCACGACTAAGTCCTATCTCGAGGACATCTGCCGTGACAATTCCACGACAATAGTCCATACCTTCAACTTGAGTGTAGCCTTGGGCGATAGACGTGCTTTGTTGCGAACAACTTGTCCATCTTCATCTTGCTTGTTGCGAAACACCCATTTGGTACCGATGATGTTGTGGTTGTTGTCGGGCTTCTCAACCAATGTCCACACTTGATTTCTCTCAAAGTTGTGTAGCTCTTCATGCATGGCGTTTATCCAATCCGGATCTTCCAATGCTTCTTCAACCTTCATTGGTTCAATGCTAGAGATGAATGAATAATGTTCACAAAAGTTAGCCAAACAAGTTTTAGAGCGAGTGATTCTCCCGGTTTGGATATCATTGTAGATTTGCTCGATGGGATGGTCTTTGGCGACTCTTGCTCGAACTCGTGGGAGCTTTTGCTTGGCTCGGGGTGGAACATCCTCTTCATCTTGTTCTTCTTCTTGGCCTTCTTCATTGTTGACGTTGTCGTTCTCTTGTCGTGGTGGAGAAGGAGGTTGTTGATGTTCATCTTGGTGTACTTCCTCATTTTCTTCATCTTGGCGTGTCCCACTTGTGGAGGCTTCCGTATCAACTCTTGGTTCACCTTGTCGTGAGGTGGAAGCTTCCACTTGGACAGATGAGGTAGTCTCCTTCACCTTCGTTGGACAAACCTTGCCAATAGACAAGTCTTGGATTGCTTCTGAAGGGTCTTTGTCTCCTACATTAATTGGCAATTGCTCTACTTGCGAGCCGTTAGATTCATCAAACTTCACATCTACCGTCTCTTCAACCTTTCGGGTGAAATTGTTGTAGACACGGTAAGTGTGAGAGTTTGAGCCATAACCAAGTAGGAAACCTTCATGAGATTTAGGAGCAAATTTAGAATGACGATGCTTATCAAGAATGTAGCACTTTGTGCCGAATACTCGAAAGTATCCAACTTGGGGTTTGTTACCGGTGAGGAGCTCGTATGCCGTCTTGCCGAGTAGCTTGTGAAGATACAAGCGATTTGTTGCATGACAAGCTGTCTCAACCGCTTCCGCCCAAAAGTGTTTTGGAGTCTTGTACTCATCAAGCATCGTTCTCGCCATCTCAATAAGAGTCCGGTTCTTTCTCTCAACAACTCCATTTTGTTGAGGTGTGTACGTAGCGGAGGACTCATGTGAGATCCCCTCTTCGTCAAGAAAGGTATCCACATTTACGTTCTTGAACTCCATTCCGTTGTCGCTCCGAACCTTCTTGATCTTCACTTCAAATTGATTTTGGGCCTTCCTAGCGAAGTTTTTGAAGATCTTTTGGACCTGCGATTTATCATCAAGAAAGAACACCCACGTAAATCTTGAAAAATCATCAACTATGACTAGACCAAATGAGTTACCACCGAGACTCTTGTAGGCATTGGGACCAAAGAGATCCATGTGAAGTAGCTTGAGCGGTCTTCTCGTGGTCATGATGTTCTTCACGGGGTGACTCCCTCCAACTTGTTTTCCTGCCTGACAAGCACTACAAAGTCTATCCTTGTCAAATATAACATCTTTTACTCCAAGGATATGATCACCTTTAATAAGCTTATCAAGATTTCGCATGCCCACATGACCCAGCCTTCTATGCCACCAGCCTTTAGAAGATTTAGCAATTAAGCAAGTTCTAGGTTGAGCCTTTTTAGTGAAATCAACAATGTAAAGATCACCTCTATGTATACTGGTGAAGACCATTTTATGATTGTCTCTTCGAAACACTTGGCAATCTACTTCAGTAAATAGGACATTGAAACCGAAATCAGCAAGTCTAGATACTGAAAGTAAATTGTACCCAATAGATTCAATGAGCATGACATTTTGTATGGAGCTATCATGTGAGATGGCCACCTTACCGAGGCCAACCACCTTACCCTTTGAGTTATCACCAAAAGTGACATACTTTCGAGGGTCGTCGTTTTCAGCAAGCTCACGAAACATCTCTTTGTCTCCGGTCATATGATCAGTACATCCACTATCAAGGACCCGTTCCTTTCCTCCAGCCATGTAGCCGCGAAGATTAGCCATAAGACCAAAGTGTCTCATCGCATCGTCAAGATCATAGTCACTATCATCATCCTCATCATAGTATCCATGTTCAACATCGTCTTGTATTTGATCAATTCCTAGAGAGGGTAATTCATTAGATAAATGATCATCACAATGGTCACCTTTATGAATTCTAATAGCTTCGGATATGATATTGCTAATGATTCCAACATCTCCTTTGGCACGCATGAGATTGGTAAGCTCAAATAGACAAACACCAAACTTAGGATCACTGGAATTCATCTTACTCAAGGCAATAGACTTATGAAGAATTTCATCTAAATTTTGCAAGGAATAGTTTGGAAATCTTTCCTCAAGAAATCTCCATATGGTGTAGGCACAATCAAGAGTAGGCAAACATCCAATCAAGTTTCTAGGCAAGCCTCTAGTAATAAGATTAACAGTTCTAAGGTTGCGGATCATGTCGATGGACTCATCAAGGGTAGGATGCAAAGGATCAACATGAGGTGCACAAGGGCTAGTAATGTACTTGTTCAAATGATATTCATTGAAAATCTCAAGCATCTCATTTTTCCACTCATGAAAGAACTCTCCATCAAGAATAGGCACTCTACGTCTAAGACTCCCCAACGTAGACTCATCCATCTTCCTCCAATGGTGATTAAACCAAATCAATGGAGACCAAAGCTCTGATACCAATTGAAAGGATCAAGAAGAGGTGTCTAGAGGGGTGGTGAATAGACTCTAAGTAAGAAGAGGTGTCTAAAGGATCAACGTCGTCACCGGATCCGCCGGCTCGCGTCCCCGTCCTCCTCCCCAACGGCCTCCACCTCGTCGTGCCAGACTGCCTCGACTCCGCCGCCCTTCCCATTCCCGGACGGATCCAGCTGCATCCACGTCGTCCCCGGCGCCAAGTCCGTCCTCCTGTGCCGCCTCGCTGCCCGAGGAGCACCAAGCCGCCGCCTGGAGCTCCGTCCTGAAGCTCGCTGCTGCCGCCTCCCCGACCTCGTCGGGATTCGCGTCGCCATCGCCATTTCGGCCCTGGCCTCGCTGCCTCAAGCACCACCACGAGCCCGCTGCCATCCCTACAGCTCCACTGTGAGCCGCCGTCCATTTTCCCCCTCCCCTTACTCGTTTTGGCCGTCCCTAGCGTCGTTTGCCGCGAGGCCGAGCTCCGGCCGCCGTCTGCCGTCAGCGCCGACAGCGTTCCCCGGCCTCTCAGGCGACTGTCATGACCACCGTCCGACGCGCCATCTCCCGCGCTATTGGACGCGCCCAACCTCATGCCCGTTCATGGCTGGAGGGGCGATTCCCATGAGGTCCCGCATGGCGCCGCCGTGTTCTGCCTCATCGGTGTGGCCGGTAATTCGAACCGTCACGTGGGCCACCGATAGGTGGACCCCGCGGGATTAGCCGCTAAGCTGGACTCTAATCCACCACCCATGTGAAAATGACAAACGGGACCCGCACCTAATTAATCATGGGCATAATTAGCAGGCTAATTAAACTAATCCTAATGGCCATTGTCAGTGGGACATGCAACTGTAGCAATTAGGTTTAACTCTAATAAAATATGTTAGCAACTTGACCCACTAACCACTAGGCCCCACACCGCCTAATTAAGTTAATTAGTTTAAGTAAACTCTGTTAATATTGCCACTGCCTATGACATGTGGCCCCACCTTGACCAGTCAAAGAGCTGACTGTGTATCACCTAGCCAATGACAGATGGCCCCCACCTGCACTGTTCACTGTTGACCTGGTCCACTTTGACTGTTGAGTCAGCAGTTGACTGGACCCACCAGTCAGTCTCTGACTGGGTGTAATACTGGGTGCACCTAACGAAATAGCTATTTAATAATTCGAATTTAATTAAATACACTAATGTCAGAATTGATTAAAACTTTGAAAATTAATATAAATAATGCGTAACCTGGATGAAATTACTTTGTACATGAAAGTTGCTCAGAACGACGAGACGAATCCGAATACGCAGTCCGTTCGTTCACCACACGTCCCTAGGATCACGAACCTACAACAATCCACCTCCGTTTCATCTGTCCGAAAACGTGAAACACCGGGAATACTTTCCCGGATGTTTCCCCCCTTCACCGGTATCACCTCCTACCGCGTTAGGGCACTCCTAGCACCGTTACTTGTCATGTCATGCATCGATATGCATCTGTTTGTATTATACTCATTGTTTCTTCCCCCTCTTCTCTCCGGTAGACTACGAGACTGACGCCGCTGCTGGTGCCCCGATCGACTACGTTGTTGACGACCCCTACTTGCCAGAGCAACCAGGCAAGCCCCCCCCCCCTTGATCACCAGATATCGCCTATTCTTCTCTCTACTGCTTGCATTAGAGTAGTGTAGCATGTTACTGCTTTTCGTTAATCCTATCATGATGCATAGCCTGTCCTTGCTACTACTGTTGTGTCAGGACCCCGATTCCAAGTCACACCGATCTAGCCTGTAACACCTCATATCACTTTGCGGCCTCACGCACGGTACTCCCACGGGTGTCGCCTTACCATGGTCCGGGACCGTTTGCGCCTTTTGGCTCGCGTATATGACAATGTCGCTAGCATCCATATGACAGAGCACCCGGGCAGACATGGCTAGTCGTGAACCCAAAGCGGCACTAACGTATGGGGACAGGCAAACATGAATCAACATCGAGCATGTCGGTTAGCAGCGTGTGAATCCGGGTTGTAGCACTGGGCTAACAGGACTCCGGGATCCCGGGCTGTAGCAGGCTAGGAAGGACTCCGGATGTCACCGCATGACATTTCCCCGAAGGGACAGACACAGGAACGAAGTGAATCACATGCCGGCCAGTCAAGTGTTCCGGAGCAGTAGTGCTGGGCTAGCAGGACTCCGGTGAACCGGGCTGTAGCGGACTACTATGGCTCATGGAAGCACAAGACTACATTTCCCCATAAGAGAGGCTACCAAGGATAAACAACTAGGTTGTCGGATCCCACACATACCAAGCATTTCAATCATACACACAATATGCTTGATATGTGCAAATACAACATGGCATCACAACAAGACTCTACGACTCAGAGTATTTATTCATTAGGCTCCGAAGAGCCAGATATTACAAACATGGGTCTCATGACCCAACATTCAGAGCATACAAGTCAAAGCACATGCGGAAGCTTAACATGTCTGAGTACAGACATCTACAAATGAAAAAGGCTGAGAAGCCTGACTATTTACTAGATCCTGCCGAGGGCACAAGATCGTAGCTGAGGTATCAAGCTAAACGTCGAAGTCCACACGGAACTACTAGCGAGACTGACGTCTCTCTGCAAAACATAAAATAGGCAAACGTGAGTACAAATGTACCCAGCAAGACTTACATCAGAACTAGCTACATATGCATCGGTATCAACAAAGGGGAGTGGTGGAGTTTGACTGCAGCAAGCCAGCTTTGACTCGGTGGCTATCCTAAACTATGACTGCAAGTAAGTCTTTGAGGTGGCGCACACGAGTCCACATATTCACCATATCAATACTCCACTATGGATCCTCTCCCGTCTCCCTACGAGAACGCCATCCATAGCACTCACGCTTATCTTGCGCATTTTAGAGTATCCACTTTCACTTGTCTATGAACTGTTATAGGCAACCCAGAAGTCCATTTCCGCGGACACGGCTATTCGAATAGATGATGTTAACCCTGCAGGGGTGTACTTCGACACACACGTTCTCACCACTTACCGCCGTTTACACGACATGTACTCGGCAACCTTCAAGCGGAAGCCCAGCGAGGGTGTCGGCCACAGCCTACCTAAACACTCAAGTCTCTAGTCCAGGTTTATCGCCTATTCAGGTTCCATCCGCAGGGAGTCCGGCCGAGGTTTCCACATACGGCCCCGAACGATGTGTGCGGGGTTCCGAGACACCAAACGGGCGCCCGGCATGCCCGGCCACGTGCCTACCGCATCACAGCACACCCCTCCGGTCAGCGCTGCCCACGGCCTCCAGCATACTACAAACACCAGAAACTACTTGCAACTCCTGGACAGAGGACAAGGGTGATTAAGAAGCCGAGAGGGTCCATTGGTTTCGGGCCCAATGCGTGGTAGTAACTGTATCATGGATCACAAACACAGAACTCAGTTCTTGAGGACGGCTGCAATGAGACAACCCACCATGTACTCCTACATGGCCTCTCACCGCTACCTTTACCAAATCGTGTTCACACACTTAGCTCACACACAGTAGGACATGTTCTCAACTTTCCAATTCATCCCCGATGAATCAGACCTGACACAACTCTAAGCAATAGCAGGCATGACAAACAAGCATGAATGAGTAGGCACATCAGGGCTCAAACAACTCCTACTCATGCTAGTGGGTTTCATCTATTTACTGTGGCAATGACAGGTCATGCAGAGGATAAGGGGTTCAAGTACCGCAACAAGTAACAGTTGAATCGTTGTTGTCCTAATGTAGTAAAAGAGAGCAGGAGCAAGAGAGTGGGATTGTATCGGAATGAACAAGGGGGTTATGCTTGCCTGACACTTCCGAAGATAGTATAGTTCTTCATCGGTGTCATCGAACTCATCGTCGGAATCACGGCTATCGAGAGGGGACAATCACCGGCAAACAAGAAAGAACACAATCAATGCAATGCAACAATTATGATGCATGATTATGACATGGCAATATGACGTGATTTGGCCTAATGCAACTAGCAACAGAAAGGTTTGGGTTGATTTGAACTCAAGGTTCAAATTCAAATTCAAACTATGAATTCAGATAGTGCATTATCATGTTTTCACCTATACAGCAGGTATAACTTAGTTTGACATGCATGAAAATGATACATATGGATAGATTGCATTTTTCTGATAATTTTTCATATATAAATTATTTCATTCTGAGCTATGGTTGATTTTATATGATTTTTAGAAGTTTATACTATTTTCTGGAATTTTCTGAATAAACTTAAATCCAGATAATGCTTTACTGCGTCAGCCTGACGTCATCAGTGCGTCAGTGAGTCAACGGGCTGGCCAGGGTCAAACGTGACCCGTGGGACCTGCCCGTCAGTGACTAACCTAACTAATCCAGATTAATTAGCGCTAAACTAATACTAATCTAGTTTAGTTAGGAGCATGGGCCCACACGTCAGTGACTCAGGGGGAGTCAAACTGGGGTCAAACCGGGTCAAACGAGGTCAAACCCGCCGGCGACTCGACGCCGGCGAGGCCCGAGACGGCGGCGCGGCTCGGAAAGCGCCCACAGGGCACGGGCGAGGCCGTTCTTGGGCTCATTGGAGAGCTCTTGCAGGCGCGCGTCGAATGGTGGTAGTGGCTGGGCCTGTGGTGACCGGAGTCGACGGCGGCGAGCTCTTTCGCGGCCGCCGGAGTTTGGGTGGGTGCGGGGTTAGCGCTGCGGCTTGCAAACAAACGGGCTATCGCGCTAGAGTTGCTCTACGGAACGTCGCGAGTGCAACGGACGCACGCGCGGGGCCATTTGGTCGCCGGAGCCACGGCGGCGACGAGCTCATGCGGCGGCGAGCTTCGGGCACGGTGGCTAGTCTAGCTAGGGCTCGAAATCGAGCACGGGAGTAGGGGGAAACGGTTCAGGGGCTCACAGTGATCTCAAGGAAGGACTCAGCGGGCTCGGGGAGGCGGAGACGGCGGCGAATCTACCGACGAGGAGCCTCGGTGGCCGGTGACGGAAACGGCGACGGTGGCGATGAAGCAGCACGTCCGAGGCCGGGAGGATCGTCGAGGAGGAAGAAGCAGATGAGGCGGAGCTCTTGGACAGCTCGGAGAGGCGAGGTGGTGGCGGTGGCCGCGGGTACGGCGATCGGCGTCGGCGAGCTCGCTCGGTGGCGCTCTGTTTTTGCGGGAGAGAGGGCCAGAGGGGAAAGTGAGAGAGAGGAGAGAGCGGTCGGGGCTGCGTGGCATCGCGAGGGAGGCCCAGGGCGACGAGGGGGAAGCGGCAGGAAGCAGGAGGTGGCCGGGGCGCGTGCGTGCGCGCGCCGGGCACGCGCCGTCCTCCTGGCAGGGGGAGGAAGACGACAGGGGAGGAGGAGGTGGGCTGGGCCGCTACAGTGGTGGGCTGGCCCCTCTGGTGGCTACACAGGTGAGGCCACGTAAGCTCTCCCTCTCTTCTGTTTTCTAATTTGTTTTTGTTTTCTAATTATTGCCTCTGTTTTGAGCTTAGGAAAAATACCAAGGCATTTCCTAAAATCCTGAAAATATTCATGGACACTTGCTGAATTATTTCAGTGGCCCAAAAATAGTTCCAACATTATTTGAACATTCAAATTATTTATAGTATTTAAATGCCCAAAAGTCAAATACAATAAGACTTAATTCATAAATCCAGAATGGCCTAGAAATAGGTGCATCATTTCTGGCAGAGGTTTTTTACCTGTATCAAAAATCATGAACATTTCTAAAGGGCATTTGGGTTCATTGAAAATATTGTTTATTTGAACCTAGTTGAATGCATTTGGTGCTAGGGTTTCAACATCCCCATTTCAAGTTTCTTTGAAAATTAAACATGATGACATGAGGAACAAGCAAAGTCAAACAAGGGCTGATCTGGGGCTGTGACAGCTCACCCCCACTAAACAAGAATCTCGTCTCGAGATTCAAGACGTGAGGTAAGAAGACAGAGGGTACACAAAGCTAACACGATCTTCATGATCCAATTGCTCTTCGCGAAGATGTTGATCTGTTGCTTCAATTTACGTTGACGTCTTTGCTTTCGAGATCTTCATCCGACACGATGACGACAAGGGAAAACTCTATAGAAATCGATCTCCTTAAAGATCGAGCAACTCACGATCAACTCACGGAATGAGATGTTGAAACATCTCGAGTTGAGACGCAAAACACATCGAGAGGGATGGAAGAACAAACGATGAGATTTGATTTGGTGGGCAACAATCCCACGCTTAGGTAGGATGGTGCATGGTTTCAAAGTAGCGAGGAGATAATTGCCACGATTCCATAACGGGGCACCTTAGGGAGGGTGGCTCATAGAAATATTCCCTTAAGTGGCAAAAGAATTACTTTTGATCCTAAGATCATTGAAACTCTTCATACCAGTGTAAGGCAATTTACAAATGATTGTTTGAAAGAATTCAAAAGAATGGCACACTCAATTTGTAAAGGAAACTATGGTTATAGAACAACTCGGCAAATGGAAGGCACATTCCAGTTGATACCAAGGATATAGCCTAGTGACCGAGCGTGCTTTCAAGAACTTGAGCATTTCCATATTCATCAAGGTTTTACCAACATCCGTGCCGAGGACCCTGGCAACACATCATACTACCATGATGAACGGTGATGGAGGATGCAGGTGCAAAGGAGGACAACACTTTCTCAGATTTTTCCTTAGCAATGCCAAAGAAGCAATCTGGATGATCGACCGAGAGACATTTAGCACTCCACTTCTAATGTTCTCCTTGATGTGCTAGCGTAACCCATTTATTGATATGGTTTGGTATCTAGAAAATCAAGTAAAAGGTCAGACTTCGGGAGCACAAGAATCCATAAGGAATAACTACGGAAGTAAATCCTACGAAATCCTTATGGGGAGGTGGCCAATTTCCTTAATCAAGATACTACCATAATAGGTCTTCCGGCTGGGTGTGTTGGCCACGACAACCCTTTACCGATTAACAAGAGACCAATATTGTAGTTCTTGGGAATGTTCCAACCATCATGTCTGCCTGAGATTTAGATCTGGTTGGTGTCAGAATATTCCAGACTCGTCAAGTCTAGAAAGAAAATTAAGGTTTGCAACACAAATCGACGAGAAAACGTTGCAAGATTCTCGGGAGATGGATTAGGGTAGTAAGCTCCAAAACATGAGCTGGTTCTGCTACAAACATGTGAGCACGTTGTCCCAGACAAGCATGATCACATGGTAGTCTTATAATAAAACACTACCGAGTTCTGGTTGGGAACCATCAACGAGGATATCGAAGTTCTTTCATAAGTCCGGATTAGCTCTTATGAACGAACTCCTTCTCCTTGAACAAATCAATCAGTGGCTTGGTGTGCTAGAGAATTCGTATGGAATGAAGATGATCAGTCTAACAGACCACGGAATACTTCGCACGTGCATAACTGACTTGGGATGATTCCAGAGAAGGTAGAAACATGCTTTCTCAAATTCAGGGCGGCAACTTGCATCAAATGCACATGAATTAGAGGAAGTCACTCCTTTCATCCAAACATAGGCTTCATGAACTAGCACAAAGAAAATGCTTTCAAAAGTTTCCGACACTAACTTAGATGTTCAACATGAATCATGGACAAGATGAAAATATTGTCAATGGCTTAACAACAATTCATCCAGGTTTCCATATAAATGTAATTCCATAACTATGTGAACATGGTGATAGCACTGGTCATACCAAAGGATGTAATGGTGTATGCTCGAGGGATCAACCATGAGTAAGACAACATTATGCATATCGTTGGTTCTGACTTGATTTGATGATAGCCCATACGCAAATCAAAGATTTGGGTAAGACAATAGATCCAACAATTGATCACGAGGATCAATCAATGAAGATATCATCTTTCTTCAACACACACACAGACACAAGATATCCCTTTGGAAATGAACTAAGTTAGACAACCTTTTATCTTCCAACTCTCCAAGTTGTTGTGTAGCTTGACCAACTAGCTCAGGGGTATCCAACACAGATTCTTGGAGAAGAGGTGGTTTATTGGAAAACCAACTTGTTCACAAACTCAACATATCGGTCAGGGACAACCTGGTGGTACTTCCAAGAAGATATTTGCAAAATCACGATCCACCGACTTGTTATTAAGATCGAGAACAATCTTGATTTTCTGGGCAAGACGATATGATCAACTGAGCAAGGGTTTGACAAAAATCCTAACTCATTGATTGAAGAGTGCACCAAAAATAAGGACTAGGTAGCACGATCAACCTCAGAATGGTGATTCGATAACCAACACGCTAAGGATGAAATTATTGTCCTTTAACTACCAAGCAACGGAGTTGCTAGGAGTATAGATTTCACACACCACGATTCACTTGTCAGTATTCCGGTTACAATAACACGGAGACCGAGGAATGAATAACGATGGCCAGAAGTATCACTGCAACAAGAATTCATGAGGGTTGGTGCAATCCTCATGAGATTCCTGACATAAAGAGGGTAATACTCGTAGGTAGGATAGAACAAAAGCTGGTTAGGCATTTGATCTGCGGAATACAACTACTTTGACCCAATCCCAGAGATGGACGAGGTACTGGAGTTTGGTTCTCCTAGTCATTCTGGATTAGAATGGCTTGACAGACCACAAGAATAATAGGCATCGATAACACAAATGCACAATTACTCCTGACTATCAATTGATAGACGAGGGCCAGAAAATAACTAAAGAGAGACAACTCAAAGGAACATATGTTTTTCTGAGTTGTGGATGCATAGATTAGTATGTCGAACCAAGTCCAACAAGTTTCTTCTAGATAACCCATGCAGAAAGGTAGGACTGGCAGAGTCACAATATGAATGGAGTACTCCTCAAGAGCGCCCTGGTTGTGATCTTTTGGTTAAAAGCACTTCTGCCATGATGGTTCATGGTATTGGAAGAATGAAATTCCACGGACCTCGAGGACTAATGCAAAGGTTACTAATATCTTAAGGGAACTATCAAACACTAGCTACACGAGTTAAGTAGAGTGAATCTTGGGTTCAAGAACCCAGAAATAGAATGCCTAGTAACTAAATGGCATCACGGGATGCTTTCAAGAATAGTGGCCAGAATCATCATACTGGGGATGCAAGCATTGCTAGATTACTAAGTGGTCCTCTAAGACACCTAGGGTCATAATAATAACTCCAACATACACGACGAGGTAACGGAGTACCTCAACAGACCGATTAGTGTGCTTAATCCGGCCCAAGGAACATCGGGAACGAAAAGAAGGGATTTGCAAATGCATCAGACTATTTAGAAACCTGGGATGACTCGGACAACATAACGACTGTAAATGCTCAAAGGATTTGAGACATCCTGCAAAAATGGTGGCATGACCACTTAACATCACAATATCAATGTTCTGAGATCAACTAAGAACACATGGAAGTGGTAGGAACCGAACTGAGGCTTGAGACCAACAACCCTACGAGTCTACGGATTAGTAACACGTGATCCTGATAGAAAGATGAGAAGACTAGTTCTTAATCCCCGCAGAATGAGAAGAGGGTGACTCAGATTAGAGGGCATAAGGTAAAGGAGTAAAAAGAGCCTTACATTCCCTTCCACAATCAATTCCCTTATATAACTAAAGCATTTCTAGACTCAACTTCGACCAGTTTGGCTTGGTAATCCTACAGGCAGTCAGGCTCTGATACCAACGCTGTCAGGACCCCGATTCCAAGTCACACCGATCTAGCCTGTAACACCTCATATCACTTTGCGGCCTCACGCACGGTACTCCCACGGGTGTCGCCTTACCATGGCCCGGGACCGTTTGCGCCTTTTGGCTCGCGTATATGACAATGTCGCTAGCATCCATATGACAGAGAACCCGGGCCGACATGGCTAGTCGTGAACCCAAAGTGGCACTAACGTATGGGGACAGGCAAACATGAATCAACATCGAGCATGTCGGTCAGCAGCGTGTGAATCCGGGCTGTAGCACTGGGCTAACAGGACTCCGGGATCCCGGGCTGTAGCAGGCTAGGCAGGACTCCGGATGTCACCGCGTGACATTTCCCCGAAGGGACAGACACAGGAACGAAGTGAATCACATGCCGGCCAGTCAAGTGTTCCGGAGCAGTAGTGCTGGGCTAGCAGGACTCAGGTGAACCGGGCTGTAGCGGACTACTATGGCTCATGGAAGCACAAGACTACATTTCCCCATAAGAGAGGCTACCAAGGATAAACAACTAGGTTGTCGGATCCCACACATACCAAGCATTTCAATCATACACACAATATGCTTGATATGTGCAAATACAACATGGCATCACAACAAGACTCTACGACTCAGAGTATTTATTCATTAGGCTCCGAAGAGCCAGATATTACAAACATGGGTCTCATGACCCAACATTCAGAGCATACAAGTCAAAGCACATGCGGAAGCTTAACATGTCTGAGTACAGACATCTACAAATGAAAAAGGCTGAGAAGCCTGACTATTTACTAGATCCTGCCGAGGGCACAAGATCGTAGCTGAGGTATCAAGCTAAACGTCGAAGTCCACACGGAACTACTAGCGAGACTGACGTCTCTCTGCAAAACATAAAATAGGCAAACGTGAGTACAAATGTACCCAGCAAGACTTACATCAGAACTAGCTACATATGCATCGGTATCAACAAAGGGGAGTGGTGGAGTTTGACTGCAGCAAGCCAGCTTTGACTCGGTGGCTATCCTAAACTATGACTGCAAGTAACTCTTTGAGGTGGCGCACACGAGTCCACATATTCACCATATCAATACTCCACTATGGATCCGCTCCCGTCTCCCTACGAGAACGCCATCCATAGCACTCACGCTTATCTTGCGCATTTTAGAGTATCCACTTTCACTTGTCTATGAACTGTTATAGGCAACCCAGAAGTCCATTTCCGCGGACACGGCTATTCGAATAGATGATGTTAACCCTGCAGGGGTGTACTTCGACACACACGTTCTCACCACTTACCGCCGTTTACACGACATGTACTCGGCAACCTTCAAGCGGAAGCCCAGCGAGGGTGTCGGCCACAGCCTACCTAAACACTCAAGTCTCTAGTCCAGGTTTATCGCCTATTCAGGTTCCATCTGCAGGGAGTCCGGCCGAGGTTTCCACATACGGCCCCGAACGATGTGTGCGGGGTTCCGAGACACCAAACGGGCGCCCGGCATGCCCGGCCACGTGCCTACCGCATCACAGCACACCCCTCCGGTCAGCGCTGCCCACGGCCTCCAGCATACTACAAACACCAGAAACTACTTGCAACTCCTGGACAGAGGACAAGGGTGATTAAGAAGCCGAGAGGGTCCATTGGTTTCGGGCCCAATGCGTGGTAGTAACTGTATCATGGATCACAAACACAGAACTCAGTTCTTGAGGACGGCTGCAATGAGACAACCCACCATGTACTCCTACATGGCCTCTCACCGCTACCTTTACCAAATCGTGTTCACACACTTAGCTCACACACAGTAGGACATGTTCTCAACTTTCCAATTCATCCCCGATGAATCAGACCTGACACAACTCTAAGCAATAGCAGGCATGGCAAACAAGCATGAATGAGTAGGCACATCAGGGCTCAAACAACTCCTACTCATGCTAGTGGGTTTCATCTATTTACTGTGGCAATGACAGGTCATGCAGAGGATAAGGGGTTCAACTACCGCAACAAGTAACAGTTGAATCGTTGTTGTCCTAATGTAGTAAAAGAGAGCAGGAGCGAGAGAGTGGGATTGTATCGGAATGAACAAGGGGGTTATGCTTGCCTAACACTTCCGAAGATAGTATAGTTCTTCATCGGTGTCATCGAACTCATCGTCGGAATCACGGCTATCGAGAGGGGACAATCACCGGCAAACAAGAAAGAACACAATCAATGCAATGCAACAATTATGATGCATGATTATGACATGGCAATATGACGTGATTTGGCCTAATGCAACTAGCAACAGAAACGTTTGGGTTGATTTGAACTCAAGGTTCAAATTCAAATTCAAACTATGAATTCAGATAGTGCATTATCATGTTTTCACCTATACAGCAGGTATACCTTAGTTTGACATGCATGAAAATGATACAGATGGATAGATTGCATTTTTCTGATAATTTTTCATATATAAATTATTTCATTCTGAGCTACGGTTGATTTTATATGATTTTTAGAAGTTTATACTATTTTCTGGAATTTTCTGAATAAACTTAAATCCAGATAATGCTTTACTGCGTCAGCCTGACATCATCAGTGCGTCAGTGAGTCAACGGGCTGGCCAGCGTCAAACCTGGCCCGTGGGACCTGCATGTCAGTGACTAACCTAACTAATCCAGATTAATTAGCGCTAAACTAATACTAATCTAGTTTAGTTAGGAGCATGGGCCCACACGTCAGTGACTCAGGGGGAGTCAAACTGGGGTCAAACCTGGTCAAACGAGGTCAAACCCGCCGGCGACTCAACGCCGGCGAGGCCCGAGACGGCGGCGCGGCTCGGAAAGCGCCCACAGGGCACGGGCGAGGCCGTTCTTGGGCTCATTGGAGAGCTCTTGCAGGCGCGCATCGAATGGTGGTAGTGGCTGGGCCTGTGGTGACCGGAGTCGACGGCGGCGAGCTCTTTCGCGGCCGCCGGAGTTTGGGTGGGTGCGGGGTTAGCGCTGCGGCTTGCAAACAAACGGGCTATCGCGCTAGAGTTGCTCTACGGAACGTCGCGAGTGCAACGGACGCACGCGCGGGGCCATTTGGTCGCCGGAGCCACGGCGGCGACGAGCTCATGCGGCGGCGAGCTTCGGGCACGGTGGCTAGTCTAGCTAGGGCTCGAAATCGAGCACGGGAGTAGGGGGAAACGGTTCAGGGGCTCACAGTGATCTCAAGGAAGGACTCAGCGGGCTCGGGGAGGCGGAGACGGCGGCGAATCTACCGACGAGGAGCCTCGGTGGCCGGTGACGGAAACGGCGACGGTGGCGATGAAGCAGCGCGTCCGAGGCCGGGAGGATCGTCGAGGAGGAAGAAGCAGATGAGGCGGAGCTCTTGGACAGCTCGGAGAGGCGAGGTGGTGGCGGTGGCCGCGGGTACGGCGATCGGCGTCGGCGAGCTCGCTCGGTGGCGCTCTGTTTTTGCGGGAGAGAGGGCCAGAGGGGAAAGTGAGAGAGAGGAGAGAGCGGTCGGGGCTGCGTGGCATCGCGAGGGAGGCCTAGGGCGACGAGGGGGAAGCGGCAGGAAGCAGGAGGTGGCCGGGGCGCGTGCGTGCGCGCGCCGGGCACGCGCCGTCCTCCTGGCAGGGGGAGGAAGACGACAGGGGAGGAGGAGGTGGGCTGGGCCGCTACAGTGGTGGGCTGGCCCCTCTGGTGGCTACACAGGTGAGGCCACGTAAGCTCTCCCTCTCTTCTGTTTTCTAATTTGTTTTTGTTTTCTAATTATTTGCCTCTGTTTTGAGCTTAGGAAAAATACCAAGGCATTTCCTAAAATCCTGAAAATATTCATGGACACTTGCTGAATTATTTCAGTGGCCCAAAAATAGTTCCAACATTATTTGAACATTCAAATTATTTATAGTATTTAAATGCCCAAAAGTCAAATACAATAAGACTTAATTCAAAAATCCAGAATGGCCTAGAAATAGGTGCATCATTTTTGGCAGAGGTTTTTTACCTTTATCAAATATCATGAACATTTCTAAAGGGCATTTGGGTTCATTGAAAATATTGTTTATTTGAACCTAGTTGAATGCATTTGGTGCTAGGGTTTCAACATCCCCATTTCAAGTTTCTTTGAAAATTAAACATGATGACATGAGGAACAAGCAAAGTCAAACAAGGGCTGATCTGGGGCTGTGACAGCTCACCCCCACTAAACAAGAATCTCGTCTCGAGATTCAAGACGTGAGGTAAGAAGACAGAGGGTACACAAAGCTAACACGATCTTCATGATCCAATTGCTCTTCGCGAAGATGTTGATCTGTTGCTTCAATTAACGTTGACGTCTTTGCTTTCGAGATCTTCATCCGACACGATGACGACAAGGGAAAACTCTATAGAAATCGATCTCCTTAAAGATCGAGCAACTCACGATCAACTCATGGAATGAGATGTTGAAACATCTCGAGTTGAGACGCAAAACACATCGAGAGGGATGGAAGAACAAACGATGAGATTTGATTTGGTGGGCAACAATCCCACGCTTAGGTAGGATGGTGCATGGTTTCAAAGTAGCGAGGAGATAATTGCCACGATTCCATAACGGGGCACCTTAGGGAGGGTGGCTCATAGAAATATTCCCTTAAGTGGCAAAAGAATTACTTTTGATCCTAAGATCATTGAAACTCTTCATACCAGTGTAAGGCAATTTACAAATGATCGTTTGAAAGAATTCAAAAGAATGGCACACTCAATTTGTAAAGGAAACTATGGTTATAGAACAACTCGGCAAATGGAAGGCACATTCCAGTTGATACCAAGGATATAGCCTAGTGACTGAGCGTGCTTTCAAGAACTTGAGCATTTCCATATTCATCAAGGTTTTACCAACATCCGTGCCGAGGACCCTGGCAACACATCATACTACCATGATGAACGGTGATGGAGGATGCAGGTGCAAAGGAGGACAACACTTTCTCAGATTTTTCCTTAGCAATGCCAAAGAAGCAATCTGGATGATCGACCGAGAGACATTTAGCACTCCACTTCTAATGTTCTCCTTGATGTGCTAGCGTAACCCATTTATTGATATGGTTTGGTATCTAGAAAATCAAGTAAAAGGTCAGACTTCGGGAGCACAAGTATCCATAAGGAATAACTACGGAAGTAAATCCTACGAAATCCTTATGGGGAGGTGGACAACTTCCTTAATCAAGATACTACCATAATAGGTCTTCCGGCTGGGTGTGTTGGCCACGACAACCACTTCACCGATTAACGAGAGACCAATATTGTAGTTCTTGGGAATGTTCCAACCATCATGTCTGCCTGAGATTTAGATCTGGTTGGTGTCAGAATATTCCAGACTCGTCAAGTCTAGAAAGAAAATTAAGGTTTGCAACACAAATCGACGAGAAAACGTTGCAAGATTCTCGGGAGATGGATTAGGGTAGTAAGCTCCAAAACATGAGCTGGTTCTGCTACAAACATGTGAGCACGTTGTCCCAGACAAGCATGATCACATGGTAGTCTTATAATAAAACACTACCGAGTTCTGGTTGGGAACCATCAACGAGGATATCGAAGTTCTTTCATAAGTCCGGATTAGCTCTTATGAAGGAACTCCTTCTCCTTGAACAAATCAATCAGTGGCTTGGTGTGCTAGAGAATTCGTATGGAATGAAGATGATCAGTCTAACAGACCACGGAATACTTCGCACGTGCATAGCTGACTTGGGATGATTCCAGAGAAGGTAGAAACATGCTTTCTCAAATTCAGGGCGGCAACTTGCATCAAATGCACATGAATTAGAGGAAGTTACTCCTTTCATCCAAACATAGGCTTCATGAACTAGCACAAAGAAAATGCTTTCAAAAGTTTCCGACACTAACTTAGATGTTCAACATGAATCATGGACAAGATGAAAATGTTGTCAATGGCTTAACAACAATTCATCCAGGTTTCCATATAAATGTAATTCCATAACTATGTGAACATGGTGATAGCACTGGTCATACCAAAGGATGTAATGGTGTATGCTCGAGGGATCAACCATGAGTAAGACAACATTATGCATATCGTTGGTTCTGACTTGATTTGATGATAGCCCATACGCAAATCAAAGATTTGGGTAAGACAATAGATCCAACAATTGATCACGAGGATCAATCAATGAAGATATCATCTTTCTTCAACACACACACAGACACAAGATATCCCTTTGGAAATGAACTAAGTTAGACAACCTTTTATCTTCCAACTCTCCAAGTTGTTGTTTAGCTTGACCAACTAGCTCAGGGGTATCCAACACAGATTCTTGGAGAAGAGGTGGTTTATTGGAAAACCAACTTGTTCACAAACTCAACATATCGGTCAGGGACAACCTGGTGGTACTTCCAAGAAGATATTTGCAAAATCACGATCCACCGACTTGTTATTAAGATCGAGAACAATCTTGCTTTTCTGGGCAAGACGATATGATCAACTGAGCAAGGGTTTGACAAAAATCCTAAATCATTGATTGAAGAGTGCACCAAAAATAAGGACTAGGTAGCACGATCAACCTCAGAATGGTGATTCGATAACCAACACGCTAAGGATGAAATTATTGTCCTTTAACTACCAAGCAACGGAGTTGCTAGGAGTATAGATTTCACACACCACGATTCACTTGTCAGTATTCCGGTTACAATAACACGGAGACCGAGGAATGAATAACGATGGCCAGAAGTATCACTGCAACAAGAATTCATGAGGGTTGGTGCAATCCTCATGAGATTCCTGACATAAAGAGGGTAATACTCGTAGGTAGGATAGAACAAAAGCTGGTTAGGCATTTGATCTGCGGAATACAACTACTTTGACCCAATCCCAGAGATGGACGAGGTACTGGAGTTTGTTTCTCCTAGTCATTCTGGATTAGAATGGCTTGATAGACCACAAGAATAATAGGCATTGATAACACAAATGCACAATTACTCCTGACTATCAATTGATAGACGAGGGCCAGAAAATAACTAAAGAGAGACAACTCAAAGGAACATATGTTTTTCTGAGTTGTGGATGCATAGATTAGTATGTCGAACCAAGTCCAACAAGTTTCTTCTAGATAACCCATGCAGAAAGGTAGGACTGGCAGAGTCACAATATGAATGGAGTACTCCTCAAGAGCGCCCTGGTTGTGATCTTTTGGTTAAAAGAACTTCTGCCAGGATGGTTCCTGGTATTGGAAGAATGAAATTCCACGGACCTCGAGGACTAATGCAAAGGTTACTAATATCTTAAGGGAACTAGCAAACACTAGCTACACGAGTTAAGTAGAGTGAATCTTGGGTTCAAGAACCCAGAAATAGAATGCCTAGTAACTAAATGGCATCACGGGATGCTTTCAAGAATAGTGGCCAGAATCATCACACTGGGGATGCAAGCATTGCTAGATTACTAAGTGGTCCTCTAAGACACCTAGGGTCATAATAATAACTCCAACATACACGACGAGGTAACGGAGTACCTCAACAGACCGATTAGTGTGCTTAATCCGGCCCAAGGAACATCGGAAACGGAAAGAAGGGATTTGCAAATGCATCAGACTATTTAGAAACCTGGGATGACTCGGACAGCATAACGTCTGTAAATGCTCAAAGGATTTGAGACATCCTGCAAAAATGGTGGCATGACCACTTAACATCACAATATCAATGTTCTGAGATCAACTAAGAACACATGGAAGTGGTAGGAACCGAACTGAGGCTTGAGACCAACAACCCTACGAGTCTACGGATTAGTAACACGTGATCCTGATAGAAAGATGAGAAGCCTAGTTCTTAATCCCCGCAGAATGAGAAGAGGGTGACTCAGATTAGAGGGCATAAGGTAAAGGAGTAAAAAGAGCCTTACATTCCCTTCCACAATCAATTCCCTTATATAACTAAAGCATTTCTAGACTCAACTTCGACCAGTTTGGCTTGGTAATCCTACAGGCAGTCAGGCTCTGATACCAACGCTGTCAGGACCCCGATTCCAAGTCACACCGATCTAGCCTGTAACACCTCATATCACTTTGCGGCCTCACGCACGGTACTCCCACGGGTGTCGCCTTACCATGGCCCGGGACCGTTTGCGCCTTTTGGCTCGCGTATATGACAATGTCGCTAGCATCCATATGACAGAGAACCCGGGCAGACATGGCTAGTCGTGAACCCAAAGCGGCACTAACGTATGGGGACAGGCAAACATGAATCAACATCGAGCATGTCGGTCAGCAGCGTGTGAATCCGGGCTGTAGCACTGGGCTAACAGGACTCCGGGATCCCGGGCTGTAGCAGGCTAGGAAGGACTCCGGATGTCACCGCGTGACATTTCCCCGAAGGGACAGACACAGGAACGAAGTGAATCACATGCCGGCCAGTCAAGTGTTCCGGAGCAGTAGTGCTGGGCTAGCAGGACTCCGGTGAACCGGGTTGTAGCGGACTACTATGGCTCATGGAAGCACAAGACTACATTTCCCCATAAGAGAGGCTACCAAGGATAAACAACTAGGTTGTCGGATCCCACACATACCAAGCATTTCAATCATACACACAATATGCTTGATATGTGCAAATACAACATGGCATCACAACAAGACTCTACGACTCAAAGTATTTATTCATTAGGCTCCGAAGAGCCAGATATTACAAACATGGGTCTCATGACCCAACATTCAGAGCATACAAGTCAAAGCACATGCGGAAGCTTAACATGTCTGAGTACAGACATCTACAAATGAAAAAGGCTGAGAAGCCTGACTATTTACTAGATCCTGCCGAGGGCACAAGATCGTAGCTGAGGTATCAAGCTAAACGTCGAAGTCCACACGGAACTACTAGCGAGACTGACATCTCTCTGCAAAACATAAAATAGGCAAACGTGAGTACAAATGTACCCAGCAAGACTTACATCAGAACTAGCTACATATGCATCGGTATCAACAAAGGGGAGTGGTGGAGTTTGACTGCAGCAAGCCAGCTTTGACTCGGTGGCTATCCTAAACTATGACTGCAAGTAACTCTTTGAGGTGGCGCACACGAGTCCACATATTCACCATATCAATACTCCACTATGGATCCGCTCCCGTCTCCCTACGAGAACGCCATCCATAGCACTCACGCTTATCTTGCGCATTTTAGAGTATCCACTTTCACTTGTCTATGAACTGTTATAGGCAACCCAGAAGTCCATTTTCGCGGACACGGCTATTCGAATAGATGATGTTAACCCTGTAGGGGTGTACTTCGACACACACGTTCTCACCACTTACCGCCGTTTACACGACATGTACTCGGCAACCTTCAAGCGGAAGCCCAGCGAGGGTGTCGGCCACAACCTACCTAAACACTCAAGTCTCTAGTCCAGGTTTATCGCCTATTCAGGTTCCATCCGCAGGGAGTCCGGCCGAGGTTTCCACATACGGCCCCGAACGATGTGTGCGGGGTTCCGAGACACCAAACGGGCGCCCGGCATGCCCGGCCACGTGCCTACCGCATCACAGCCCACCCCTACGGTCAGCGCTGCCCACGGCCTCCAGCATACTACAAACACCATAAACTACTTGCAACTCCTGGACAGAGGACAAGGGTGATTAAGAAGACGAGAGGGTCCATTGGTTTCGGGCCCAATGCGTGGTAGTAACTGTATCATGGATCACAAACACAGAACTCAGTTCTTGAGGACGGCTGCAATGAGACAACCCACCATGTACTCCTACATGGCCTCTCACCGCTACCTTTACCAAATCGTGTTCACACACTTAGCTCACACACAGTAGGACATGTTCTCAACTTTCCAATTCATCCCCGATGAATCAGACCTGACACAACTCTAAGCAATAGCAGGCATGGCAAACAAGCATGAATGAGTAGGCACATCAGGGCTCAAACAACTCCTACTCATGCTAGTGGGTTTCATCTATTTACTGTGGCAATGACAGGTCATGCAGAGGATAAGGGGTTCAACTACCGCAACAAGTAACAGTTGAATCGTTGTTGTCCTAATGTAGTAAAAGAGAGCAGGAGCGAGAGAGTGGGATTGTATCGGAATGAACAAGGGGGTTATGCTTGCCTGACACTTCCGAAGATAGTATAGTTCTTCATCGGTGTCATCGAACTCATCGTCGGAATCACGGCTATCGAGAGGGGACAATCACCGGCAAACAAGGAAGAACACAATCAATGCAATGCAACAATTATGATGCATGATTATGACATGGCAATATGAAGTGATTTGGCCTAATGCAACTAGCAACAGAAAGGTTTGGGTTGATTTGAACTCAAGGTTCAAATTCAAATTCAAACTATGAATTCAGATAGTGCATTATCATGTTTTCACCTATACAGCAGGTATAACTTAGTTTGACATGCATGAAAATGATACATATGGATAGATTGCATTTTTCTGATAATTTTTCATATATAAATTATTTCATTCTGAGCTATGGTTGATTTTATATGATTTTTAGAAGTTTATACTATTTTCTGGAATTTTCTGAATAAACTTAAATCCAGATAATGCTTTACTGCGTCAGCCTGACGTCATCACTGCATCAGCGAGTCAACGGGCTGGCCAGGGTCAAACGTGACCCGTGGGACCTGCCCGTTAGTGACTAACCTAACTAATCCAGATTAATTAGCGCTAAACTAATACTAATCTAGTTTAGTTAGGAGCATGGGCCCACACGTCAGTGACTCAGGGGGAGTCAAACTGGGGTCAAACCGGGTCAAACGAGGTCAAACCCGCCGGCGTCGCCGAGACGGCGGCGCGGCTCGGAAAGCGCCCACAGGGCACGGGCGAGGCCGTTCTTGGGCTCATTGGAGAGCTCTTGCAGGCGCGCGTCGAATGGTGGTAGTGGCTGGGCCTGTGGTGACCGGAGTCGACGGCGGCGAGCTCTTTCGCGGCCGCCGGAGTTTGGGTGGCCACTGGCCTATACGCACTAACCAACTACGCTGGAACAGTTATGGGCACTCAACGTCGTGGTATCAGCCGAAGGCTCCGTGACGTCAACGACTGAGCGATGCACGCCGGGTTGGACCGCGTAACACAACTTCCTTTGAAATGGAGGTTGCTAGGTTTGCTCTCCGGCCGCGTACGCAACATGCAGGTGTGCAATGGGCGATGGGCCCAGACCCCTGCGCGCATAGGATTTAGACCGGCGTGCTGACCTCTCTGTTGCGCCTAGGTGGGGCTGCGACGTGTTGATCTTCCGAGGCCGGGCATGACCCAGGAAAGTGTGTCCGGCCAAAGGGGATCGAGCGTGTTGGGTAATATGGTGCACCCTTGCAGGGAAGTTTATCTATTCGAATAGCCGTGTCCCTCGGTAAAAGGATGACCCAGAGTTGTACCTTGACCTTATGACAACTAGAACCAGATACTTAATAAAACACACCCTTCCAAGTGCCAGATACAACCCGGTGATTGCTCTCTCACAGGTCGACGAGGAGAGGATCGTCGGGTAGGATTATGCTATGCGATGATACTTGGTGAACTTACCTTCTACTCTCTTCTATATGCTGCAAGATGGAGGCGGCCAGAAGTGTAGTCTTCGACAGGACTAGCTATCCCCTCTTATTCTGGCATTCTGCAGTTCAGTCCACCGATATTGCCTCTTTACACATATACCCATGCATATGTAGTGTAGATCCTTGCTTGCAAGTACTTTGGATGAGTACTCATGGTTGCTTTTCTCCCTCTTTTCCCCCCTTTCCCTTCTACCTGGTTGTCGCAACCAGATGCTGGAGCCCAGGAGCCAGACGCCACCATCGACGACGACTCCTACTACACCGGAGGTGCCTACTACTACGTGCAGGCTGCTGACGACAACCAGGAGTAGTTTAGGAGGATCCCAGGCAGGAGGCATGCGCCTCTTTCGATCTGTATCCCAGTTTGTGCTAGCCTTCTTAAGGCAAACTTGTTTAACTTATGTCTGTACTCAGATATTGTTGCTTCCGCTGACTCATCTATGATCGAGCACCTGTATTCGAGCCCTCGAGGCCCCGGGCTTGTATTATGATGCTTGTATGACTTATCTATGTTTTAGAGTTGTGTTGTGATATCTTCCCGTGAGTTCCTGATCTTGACCGTACACGTTTGCGTGCATGATTAGTGTACGATTGAATTGGGGGCGTCACGGCCCCGAGGGGCACCCGCGAGAGTTACTGTAGTCATTTGGCCGTGAGGGTACCTGCGAGATAATTACACGGCATGGCTGGGCATTCTTAGCCCTTGTCGTAAGTCCGCGAGACGGGGCGACGGGACCATAGATCGTGGATCATTGATCATCTCCGCACACTCCGAAGACACTAACGGATTTGGATATGTTATCTGAGTAGGCCTTTGGCCTTTTCGCACTAACCATCACGCGGGAATATGTATGGGCACTCGGCGTCGTACGATTCTCCGAAAGCTCTTCGGACGTCAGCGATTGAGTGCCGCGCGCCCGATTGGACGGTAACCACCTGCGCTTGTATAAGGGCGTGGGTCTGCTCCAGGCCGTGTACGCAACATGCAAGACTGCAAACGGCGATTGGCCCAAGGCCCCTGCGCACTTAGGATGTAGAACGACGTGTTGGCCTCTCTGTTGAGCCTAGGTTGGACTACGGCGTATCGACCAGCCGAGGTCGGGCATGACCCAGGAAAGTGTGTTCGCCTGGAGTTTATCGAGCGTGTTGGGTAAGTTTGTGCACCCCTACAAGGAAGTTAATCTATTCGAATAGCCGTGTCCACGATGACGGACACTCAAAGTTGTATCCCGATCTATACAACTAACTGGATACTGGAGACACTAAATGGATATGATGACCTCGAGATTGCTTTCTCGCAGGGAGTCGAGGAAGGATCTCTGGACGTTACTACAACATACTTGTTACTTTATATTATGCTAATATGCACTCTTCTAATGTTGTAAGATGCTAGTCTTTGATAGGCTAGTCTTTCCCCTCTCTTCTAGCATTTCTGCAGTTCAGTCCAAAGATATAGCCCCATTCCTTTGATGTTGGTGCATACTTAGTATAGATCTGATGTAAGTCTTGGAAGTACTTTGGATGAGTACTCATGGTTGCTTTGCTACCCCTTTTCCCCTATACCCGATTGCTGCGATCAGATCGGAGTCCAGGAGCCAGCTGATCCAGCCGACGACTACTACTACCCCGACGGAGCCTACTACCACGTGGAGACCGCCGCCGACCAGGAGTAGTTAGGAGGCTCCCAGGCAGGAGGCCTGCGCCTTTTCGATCAGTTGTCTTTGTTTTGGTAGCCTTCTTAAGGTAGACTTGTTTACTTATGTTTGTACTCAGATATTGTTGCTTCCGTTGACTCGTTTGTATTCGAGCTTATGTATTCAAGCCCTCGAGGCCCCTGGCTTGTAATATAAAGCTTGTATGACTTTAATTTGTGTCTAAAGTTGTGTTGTGATATCTTCCCGTGAGTCTCTGATCTTGATCGTGCGCATTTACGTGTATGATTACTGCACGATAATGTCGGGACGTCACAGTTTGTCTTTTAGAAATGCCTGCAATACTGATCAGATCATTTGTTCAAAATAGCTGTGATATCCTCCCATGAGTCTCTGGTCTTGATCGTGCGCATTTGCGTGTATGACTAGGCACGGTTAAGCTGGGGTGTCACAAGTTGGTATTAGAGTCGACTGCCTGTAGGAAGCCCCTTTCCAACTCCTTGGCCGAAGTTGAGTCTAGTCTTTACAAAACTATTTCACTAACATTGTTGTGTGGATTATGGGCCCACATCACAAATGGGTGGTATTAGGATCTTTTATTCCCCGTCTCTACTCTGGGACTCTGATCTCTCTTCTATTCGGGTTAAATGATTTTACTACTCTAACATTAGGGTCTCATGATCACATCCTTCCAGAGAGCTGGATTATCTGCAATTGTTTCTATGAATGAATTTTAATTGATACACACACACACTGTCATTTGACATCTTTGTAGTTCTTTGTTTCAGATGCGTCCCACAACGCAGATCGTATGGCAGACCATGGTTGTTGATGGGACTGGTTTCCCGGCCATTCTGGTCGACCACTAGACCCTGCTGGGATATCGCTGGTACCCCGAGTACACTATTTACAAGGACTACCGCGAGTTCAACCAGGAGCAGTTCCGCACTATTGTTATCTATGATAGGCGGGATATCTCCACCAATGAGTTGCACACCTTTCGGGGTGTTGGAGTGACCGTTGAGATGGTAGTCCATGATGCTACCTTTGTTGCTATCACCCGTCTCCATGGAGAGCACCCCTACTTGGAGGAGACGGGGTTCAGATGCATCCCGTACGCCCCAACCGGGGATGTGAATGGATACTATATCGCTGTCTATACCCTCTATGTGAGCCGTTGGTATGACCCTCAGGTTATGGTTCGGTACATTGAGGCTCTGGATCGCACTGTTCGAGCTCTTGCTATCGAGTTGTACGCCACTCATGCTCGTCACTACGACACTCTGACACAAACGCTTCCAGCAGTCAGCGCGAGGATATAGCCAGAGTACATCCTTTACCCCCGCAGGACAGAGTTGCCACCATGTCTTGTGTGGCCTGCTGTTGGAGGTAATACTCCTGCACATGGACCTCTTCTTCCAGTCCGGGACTAGGTTTTGCACCAGAGTGTTCACAGAGCGCAGGACCCTTATCTCGAGAACCATCTGGCTTTTCATCACCTGCAGCTGCCTGGCTTCAGAGGTTTTCACTGACGTTGATGTAGCATACGCTATGTCCCGTTATCATATCACTCCACCGCGTGCCTGCGCGCCGCTTAGTTGGTCTATACTATTCCCTTTTCCGAACTTGTAATACTGGCTTGTAACCGACTTTATGTATGGATCTGTATGTCGTGCTTGACTACTATCACTGGAATAGAGACGTGCTATACAAACAGTTTTTACCCCCTTTTCGTGAAGGCACTGAACCGTCGCCGAGTGAGTGTGTGCGATAGGGGGGTCCTTCCCACACCAATCGTTTCCGTTCGTATGTACATCCCACGTAGTGAATCCCAGAAAAACGTTTCCGTTCGTATGTATGTCACACATAGTTTTTTGTGTGGAAACGTTTGTTCACGGCGGCCTAACGCAAACAGTTCTCTGCCGGAAGCCGTGTGTGATTGTTTGTTGATCCAACACGCCTACTTTCTCGAAACCGTGTTGGTTGTTTGAGTTCATCGCCCATGGTGTTGTCAAAGTAACCGTCTGCAATAGAAAGCACCAATAAGCAGGGTAATTAGCCTATTATTGATAATCCATGTAGTAATCAAATTGACATTTCTTATAAAACACACTAGATATTTCATATCCGTATAACGACAACCAGGATTTCATAATCGAATTACATCAGATAGCTTCAGCACTCAGTTACACCAAAGAGGGATATAGCTAGCTACGCCATTACACACAGCACCAAGTTTCACATGCAACATTGCAAACCTTTGGAAAGTAGCATCATACACGGTAAATAGACAGATGAACCTCATCTGGGAAACTGCAGAAGCAGAAGGCAAATATTGAGCCTTCAGTGATGTTGAATGTCCTTGCAACTTTAGGCCAGTGGCCATGGATAATTGCCCACCCATCCTTCGTCCTCTTCAGGAAGAGTTCAATATTGTACCGTGGGTATTGAATGAATACCTTCCTCGCCTCTTGGCCATGTAGGTGGTTTAAGAGGTAATCATCGGTGAACTGCTTTGGAAAGTACTGAAAAGAAAGATATGCATAAATCGCTGTTATAAATTTTGAAATGGCACAAGGGGTAAAAAGAAGGTAAAAGAGTTAGTACCATCCTGTAGTTGACTGATGTCTTCTTCATTGTGAAAACAAAGATCTTGCTGTTATTCGTCGCAAGTTTCTTTATCCTAACAATCTTTCTGAGTTTCTTGACTTGACTGATATTCATGGACATCTCATTTCCCCATATGCAAAATGGGTCAAACAGTGGGTCTAAGCCTCTGATAGCAGGACCTACATGTGCAAGACCAAATTGTAAGAAACCTAAATATTTAGAATGATTCCTGCAACTGCACAATAATGTGCTATTAGCAAAAGGACCATGCATGAGCAAACCTCGAGGGTAAACTGCAGTGCCACCCATTGTTTCCCTGCAACACATATAAGGAAGATCTTGATCAGGTTAACAGAGAGTTGTCATACTATCAATAGAATATGTATTGGGTACAGCAAAATTTGATTTATTTCTCACATGCATACCACCACAACAAATGAAAATCAAATTGCAGAATTGAACCAAACAGTTAACTGGATAGTAGAACAAATGAACCAAAACAGTTAACTGAGCACGACATTGCAGAATAGAACATATACTAGAAGATAAGACAGTTAACGAAACCAAGAATGCTTGAGAACAGTACTACGAAATGTAGCAATTGTTGGACCAAACTGTTAGCTAAACATTACATTTCTGAATATCAGATTGCATATTAACATTACAGAGGACAAATCACTAGAAGGCACTGGCGGTGGCCTCGCGAAAACAACACGAACTATATTTTAAAGTACCCATCCGCGTGGCGGTGTCGACGGTGGCCTCGAAGACGAGGTAAGATCTGACGGTCGGCATGCATGGCAGCCATCGCGACCTCATCCGCGCGTGCGGCCGCGATTTGCTTCTCTGCTGCCAGGTGCTAGTGAGCTCCACGCTATATTACGTGCAAAATGGCTGCGGGCGGCGCTTAATTGGAGGGCGGGGTAGTGATTTGGGTGGAAGGTGTTGCGCCGTCGGTCGGGGCATGTGGGATGGGTGAAAGCACAAGTGCTCCCTGGGTGATTTTGATAATTAATGTCAACATATCTCTTGTTGGACTAATACTTTTATCTAGTATATTTCAGAGAGTTCAACAAAGGTGTGGCATGGACAAGAGGATGTGGAACCCCTTCAAGATGCTAAGGACAGAAGATTGGCAAAATCTCAACAGCTCAAGACTCTACATTTTCATTTTAGTGATCCAAGATCACATTGAGTCCATAGGAAAAGCCAATACTATTAAAAGGGGATGAGGTGTTGCTTAATGGCTTGCTTGCTCAAAGTGCTTAGTGATATGCTCCAAAAGCCCTCAACCACTCTTTCATTTCCACATATGTCCTAAACCTAAAGTCAAACTCGGTCCCACCGATTTGATCTATCCGGCGTCACCGAGTTCATTTGACATAGCCACTGCCAGAAACCCTAATCAGTTCGGTCTCACCGATAGGGATCTCGGTCTCATCGAGATGAGATTGCAAACTCTCTGTTTCCCTTCGTAACGTTTTGGTCTCACCGAAATGAGTGATCGATCCCACCGAGTTTGCTTGACCAACTCTCTATTTGCCTATTACAAGAATCGGACTCACCGAGTTCATCTGATCGGTCTCACCGAGATTACATTATGCCCTAACCCTAACACAATCGGTCCCACCGAGTTGACATGTCAGTCCCACCGAAAAGTCTAACGTTCACATTTTGAACCATATCAGTCTGACCGAGTTTCACTATTCGGTTCCACTGAGTTTGGTAAATTATGTGTAATAGTTAGATTTTGTGTGGAGGCTATATATACCCCTCCACCCTTCCTCCATTCTGGGAGAAAGTCATCAGAACGTGCCTACACTTCCAGCATTCATTTTCTGAGAGAGAACCACCTACTCATGTGTTGAGACCAAGACATTCCAATCCAACCACAAGAATCTTGATCTCTAGCCTTTCCCAAGTTGCTTTCCACTCAAATCATCTTTCCACCAAATCCAAATCTATGAGAGAGAGTTGAGTGTTGGGGAGACTATCATTTGAAGCACAAGAGCAAGGAGTTCATCATCAACACACCATCTATTACCTTTTGGAGAGTGGTGTCTCCTAGATTGGTTAGGTGTTACTTGGGAGCCTTCGTCAAGATTGTGGAGTTGAACCAAGGAGTTTGTACGGGCAAGGAGATCGCCTACTTAGTGAAGATCTACCCTAGCGAGGCAAGTCCTTCGTGGGAGATGGCCATGGTGGGATAGACAAGGTTGCTTCTTCGTGGACCCTTCGTGGGTGGAGCCCTCCGTGGACTCACGCAGCCATTACCCTTCGTGGGTTGAAGTCTCCATCAACGTGGATGTACGATAGCACCACCTATCAGAACCACGGAAAAAATCTTCGTGTCTCCAATTGCGTTTGCACACTCCAATCCCTCCATTTACTTTCTTGTAACTTGCATGCTTTACTTTCCGCTGCTCATATACTCTTGCCATGATTGCTTGAAATGTATTGTTAATGTTTAAACTTGTGCTAAAACTCCACCTTAACTTGAAGAACTTAAAAAATGCTACTTTTCTTTGTTGAAGGTCTAATCACTCCCCCTCTAGACACCTCTTCTCGATCCTTTCAGTTGGCATCAAAGGTTTGGTCTCCATTGATTTGGTTTAATCACCATTGGAGAAAGATGGATGAGTCTACGTTGGGGAGTCTTAGACATAGAGTGCCTATACTTGATGGGGAGTTCTTTCATAAATGAAAAAATGAGATGCTTGAGATTTTCAATGAATATCACTTGAACAAGTACATTACTACCCCTTGTGCGCCCCTTGTTGATCCTCTGCATCCTACTCCCAATGAGTCTCTTGACATGATCCGTAATCTTAGAACTGTCAATCTTATCACTAGAGGATTACCTAAAAATATGATTGCTTGCTTGCCTACTCTTGATTGTGCTTACAGCATATGGAAATTTCTTGAGGAACGATTTCCAAACTATTCCTTGCTAAATCAAGATGTGATTCTTCATAAGTCAATTGCCTTAAGTAAGATGAATTCCAATGATCCTAAGTTTGGGGATTGTTTGTTTGAGCTCCGTGACCTTATGTGTGCCAAAGGAGATGTTGGAACCATTAGCAACATCATTTCTGAAGTCATTAGAATTCATAAAGATGAACATTGTGATGATCATTTATCTAATGAATCACTCTCTCTAGGAAATGATCTATCACTAGACGATGTTGAACATGGATACTATGATGAGGATGATGATAGTGGCTTTGATATTGTTGAGTCTATGCGACACTTTGGTCTTATGGCAAATCTTCGCGGCTACATGGCTGGAGGAAAGGAATGGGTTCTTCATAGTGGATGTACCGATCACATGACCGGCGACAAGGATATGTTTCGTGAGCTAGCTGAAAACGACGCCCCTCAAAAGTATGTCACTTTTGGTGACAACTCTAAGGGTAAGGTGGTTGGCCTTGGTAAGGTGGCCATCTCACATGATAGCTCCATACAAAATGTTATGCTCGTTGAATCTCTTGGCTATAATTTACTTTCCGTATCTAGACTAGCTGATTTTGGCTTCAATGTCCTATTTACTGAAGTAGATTGCCAAGTGTTTCAAAGAGATAATCACAATATGGTCTTTACCGGTATACGTAGAGGTGATCTATACATTGTTGATTTCACTAAAAAGGCTCAATCCAGAACGTGCTTAATTGCTAAATCTTCTAATGGTTGGTTGTGGCATAGAAGGTTAGGTCATGTGGGCATGCGAAATCTTGATAAGCTTATTAAAGGTGATCATATCCTTGGAGTGAAAGATGTTATATTTGACAAGGATAGATTGTGCAGTGCTTGTCAAGCAGGAAAACAAGTTGGAGGGAGCCACCCCGTGAAGAACATCATGACCACGAGAAGACCACTTGAGCAACTTCATATGGATCTCTTTGGTCCAAATGCATATAAAAGTCTCGGTGGAAATTCGTTTGGTTTAGTTATAGTCGATGATTTTTCAAGATTTACGTGGGTGTTCTTTCTTGATGATAAATCGCAGGTCCAAAAGATCTTCAAGAACTTCGCTAGGAAGGCCCAAAATCAATTTGAAGTGAAGATCAAGAAGGTTCGCAGCGACAACGGAACGGAGTTCAAGAACGCAAATATGGATACCTTTCTTGACGAAGAAGGGATTTCACACGAGTTCTCGGCTACGTACACGCCTCAACAAAATGGAGTTGTTGAGAGGAAGAACCGGACTCTTATTGAGATGGCAAGAACGATGCTTGATGAATACAAGATGCCAAAACACTTTTGGGCGGAAGCGGTTGAGACAGCTTGTCATGCAACAAATCGTCTATATCTTCACAAGCTACTCGGCAAGACGGCATACGAGCTTCTCACCGGTAACAAACCCCAAGTTGGATACTTTCGAGTATTCGGCTCAAAGTGCTATATTCTTGATAAGCATCGTCGTTCTAAATTTTCTCCTAAATCTCATGAGGGTTTCCTACTTGGCTATGGCTCAAACTCTCACACATACTGTGTCTACAACAATTTCACCCGAAAGGTTGAAGAGACGGTAGATGTGAAGTTTGATGAATCTAACGGCTCGCAAGTAGAGCAATTGCCAATTGATGTAGGAGACAAAGACCCTTCAGAAGCAATCCAAGACTTGTCTATTGGAAAGATTCGTCCAACCGAGGTGAAGGAGAGTACCTCGTCCATCCAAGTGGAAGCTTCTACCTCACGACAAGGTGAACCAAGAGTTGACACAGAGGCATCCACAAGTGGGACACGCTAAGATGAAGAAAACGAGGAAGTACACCAAGATGAACCTCATCAACCTCCTTCTCCACCTCGACAAGAAAACGACAACATCAACAACGAAGAAGGCCAAGAGGAAGAACAAGATGACGAAGAAGATGTTCCACCCCGACCCAAACAAAAGCTCTCACGAGTTAGAGCAAGAATCTCACGAGACCATCCCGTCGAGCAAATCTTCAATGATATCCAAACCGGGAGAATCACTCGCTCTAAAACTCGTTTGGCTAGTTTTTGTGAACATTATTCATTCATCTCTAGCATTGAACCTATGAAGGTTGAAGAAGCATTGGAAGATCCAGATTGGAGAAATGCCATGCACGAAGAGCTACACAACTTTGAAAGGAACCAAGTGTAGACATTGGTTGAGAAGCCCGATAGCAACCACAACATCTTCGGTACCAAATGGGTGTTTCGCAACAAGCAAGACGAAGATGGAAAGTCGTTCGCAACAAAGCACGTCTCATCGCCCATGGCTACACTCAAGTCGAAGGTATGGACTATGGTGAGACATATGCCCCCGTTGCTAGACTTGAGTCCATCCGCATCTTACTTGCCTATGCAAATCACCATGATATTACCTTGTACCAAATGGACATTAAAAGTGCTTTTCTAAATGGTGAAATTGAGGAGGAAGTTTATGTTAAGCAACCTCCCGGCTTTGTTAATCCTAAGAAACCCGACCATGTTTACAAACTTCACAAAGCTCTTTATGGTCTTAAACAAGCTCCTAGAGCATGGTATAAATGCTTGACCAAGTTCCTTATTGAAAGAGGCTTTGAGATTGGAAAGATCGATTCTACTCTTTTTACTAAAAGGGTTAATGGAGAATTATTTGTGTGCCAAATTTATGTTGATGATATCATATTTGGTTCGACTAACCCTCATTTTAGTGAAAAGTTTGGAAGGCTAATGTCGAAGAAGTTTGAGGTGTCTATGATGAGTGAGCTCAAGTTCTTCCTTGGTTTGCAAATCAAGCAAACTAAGGAGGGTACCTTTGTCTCTCAAACAAAGTACACCAAGGACTTATTCAAGAAGCTCAACATGCAAGAATGCAAAGGTATGAATACACCCATGCCTACTAGTGGACATCTTGACTTGACTAAGGATGGCGAACCGATTGACCAAAAGGTTTACCGCTCTATGATTGGTTCATTGTTATATCTATGTGCCTCTCGTCCTGATATTATGCTAAGTGTGTGCATGTGTGCACGAAGCGGCCCCCAAAGAATGTCATCTTAAGGCTGTGAAAAGGATAGTGAGATACTTAATTCACACACCAAACTTTGGCATTTGGTATCCTAAGAGGTCTTCTTTTGATCTTGTTGGCTACTCCGATTCAGACTATGCCGGTGACAAGGTTGATAGAAAGTCCATTTCAGGTACTTGTCAATTTCTTGGGAGATCTCTTGTGTCTTGGTCCTCCAAGAAACAAAACTCGGTATCCTTATCCACCGCCGAAGCGGAATACGTTGCCGCCGGTTCATGTTGTGCTCAGTTACTTTGGATGACCCAAACTCTTAAAGATTATGGGATCTATGTGAAACATGTTCCATTGCTATGTGACAATGAAAGTGCTATTAACATTGCTCATAATCCCGTTCAACATTCTCGAACTAAGCATACTGAAGTTCGTCATAATTTCATTCGAGATCATGTTGCTAAAGGAGACATTGATCTTAAGCATGTTCGTACCGATAAGCAATTGGCGGATATATTCACCAAACCGCTTGATGAGAAAGTTTTTTGCCGTTTGAGAGGTGAATTGAACATCCTTGATGCCTCAAACTTGGAGTAGAAACTCCATGTGGATACATGCAAGGCATGAGACTTTGACTAATCCTTGATATTTCTCTTGTGATGATAATCATATGTCTTGGATATACTTGTACCCTTGCATGCTATCTAACCCTTGTAGGTACTTGGATGAATCTAAATCTATGGGATTGCAACTCACTCACATCTTGAGCAATCTCTACATCACCAAGTCTCTACAATTCAGTGGTTGAAGACAAGGAAGCATAAATTCTTTCAACATATCCTTTGACAATCTCTATATATCAAATTTCATTTAGTATCAAATTTCATGCTTTTCATTTTGGATACACAAGTGCTCTTCCTTGCAAGACTAACCCATGTAGGTAGATGAACTCAAACTACAAGTGGTTCTCCCAATCATTGATGAGCTACATCAACTTTGAGCATCCCACACAAATTCAACTACATGATCAAGATCAACACCACCACCCAAGGTATGTTATTCCATCTTAGAGAAGCTTTACCCCAAAACATGGGTCAAAGCAGCTCAACAACATGCGAATACATCAAAATGCTTAAACAAAAAATGGCAATCCCATTTTGAGCTTAAACGATGAGTATGACCTACGATCAAGTGTTCTCACTTGACTCCTCAGTCAATATAATCTAACACAGGTGACTTTGTTGCCGACCAATTCTAGATGAAGTTCTCTAGTGTTTTCCTGAGTTCTTGCATTTGTCTCTTGCATGTTAGTTTCCTTTTTTTCAAAAAAAACTTCATCTAGATTTCTTTTCTTTTCTTTGTTCTGCATTCCCTGCATCCAATTCATTGCAAATCTTTCAGTTAATTCCTTGCAAATCCTTGTGAGATCTTATTTTCCTAAGTGAGCTGAGATGACAATTATTTTCTCTCTGTGTTAAAATCGGCCTCACCGATTTGTTTTTCTCGGATAAACCGAAACAACTCGGTGCCACCGAAGCAAACAACTCGGAGAAACCGAATTCAACACTAAGAAAACACTTTGCCATTTGCATCCTGCATATTTGTTCCAGCTCCACTCGATGATTCTTGTCCTCTACCAGCATCTTATATTACATGTTGCTTTGTACTGTGACTCAAGGACCAAACCTACTTTACTCATGCTCCAGAAGACCCCTTCTTGGAAATTGGTGTCAAAGGGGGAGAGAGAGCACATCAAAGCTTATCAAATAAGAGAGAATGCACTCCTTAAGCTTCTCTAGATGCTTATTATCCATAGAGGAGAGAAGTCACATGTCTTCAAGAGGGGAAAGATATGTTAGCATGTGTTATGATTGTTTTTGACTGTTTCTGCTCTGATTTTCTTTTCCTTATGTTCACCCATTATCCAATATAAGATTCAGGGGGAGCAAGACATCCAAGGAAGGGAAGGAAATCTTCGAATTCATTGCATATCTTTACTCTTTGGGGACATGTCTATATCCAAACAGAGTACGTAGTACTCACTCTCTACATGTCACCCCAATCTTGGTACTCTTGTGGTTTTCTGTTCTTGCATTGCTTAGTAAGTGTTCTTGTGTTATCTAACCCTGTTTTCTCAAGTTCACCTCCTCCAAAGCCAGCTCAAGACCACAAGGTAAGTATATGCATCACACTCATGTGCATGATGATTTATTGCTACGGTACATACTGTTTGCAAGAAGGAATCATGAACATGGAGGTACACTTCCTATATTCACATCATTTGCTCTAATGCATATAGCCAAGATACGTGTAACTCATTGCTTGCTCTGACATGCTTATGCATTCACATGCTCTTACATTCCATATTCACATGATTGCATACATGTAGGGGGAGCCTATGCATGTTACATGTCCTTCCAAAGCTTTACTTACTATTCTTCATATCTTTATCTAAAGCTTTGATGTATGTTGTCATCAATTACCAAAAAGGGATAGATTGAAAGCACAAGTGCTCCCTGGGTGATTTTGGTAATTAATGTCAACATATCTCTTGTTGGACTAATACTTTTATCTAGTATATTTCAGAGAGTTCAACAAAGGCATGGCATGGACAAGAGGATGCGGAACCCCTTCAAGATGCTAAGGACAGAAGATTGGCAAAAGCTCAAAAGCTCAAGACTCTACATTTTCATTTTAGTGATCCAAGATCACATTGAGTCCATAGGAAAAGCCAATACTATTAAAAGGGGATGAGGTGTTGCGTAATGGTTTGCTTGCTCAAAGTGCTTAGTCATATGCTCCAAAAGCCCTCAACCACTCTTTCATTTCCACATATGTCCTAAACCTAAAGTCAAACTCGGCCCCACCGATTTGATCTATCCGGCGTCACCGAGTTCATTTGACGTAGCCACTGCCAGAAACCCTAATCAGTTCGGTGTCACCGATAGGGATCTCGGTCTCACCGAGATGGGGTTGCAAACTCTCTGTTTCCCTTCGTAACTTCGGTCTAACCGAGATGAGCGATCGGGCCCACCGAGTTCGCAATGCAAACTCTTTGTTTCCTCTTCGTAACGTTTCGGTCTCACCGAAATGAGCGATCGGTCCCACCGAGTTTGCCTGACCAACTCTCTGTTTGCCTATTACAAGAATTGGTCTCACCGAGTTCATGTGATCGGTCTCACCGAGATTACATTATGCCCTAACCCTAACATAATCGGTCTCACCGAGTTGACATGTCGGTCCCACCGAAAAGCCTAACGTTCACATTTTGAACCATATCGGTCTGACCGAGTTTCACTATTCGGTCCCACCGAGTTTAATAAATTATGTGTAACGGTTAGGTTTTGTGTGGAGGCTATATATACCCCTCCACCCTTCCTCCATTCGGGGGGAAAGCCATCAGAACATGCCTACACTTCCAGCATTCATTTTTTGAGAGAGAACCACCTACTCATGTGTTGAGACCAAGACATTCCAATCCAACTGAGGGAGTCCTGGACTAAGGGGTCCTCGGGTGTCCGGCCTATTATTCATTGGGCCGGACTGATGGGCTGTGAAGATACGAAGGCTGAAGACTATACCCGTGTCTGGATTGGACTTTCCTTGGCGTGGAAGGCAAGCTAGGCGACCAGCTGTGAAGATTCCTTCTTATGTAACCGACTCCATGTAACCCTAGATCTCTTCGGTGTCTATATAAACTAGAGAGCATAGCCCGGATAGGGGACATTCATTACCATATACACACAGGCTAGACTTCTAGGGTTTAGCCATTACGATCTCGTGGTAGATCAACTCTTGTAACACTCATATTCATCAAGATCAATCAAGCAGGAAGTAGGGTATTACCTCCATAGAGAGGGCCCGAACCTGGGTAAACATCGTGTCCCCCGTCTCCTGTTACCATCGATCCTAGACGCACAGTTTGGGACCCCCTACCCGAGATCCGCTGGTTTTGACACCGACATTGGTGCTTTCATTGAGAGTTCCACTGTGCCGTCGGCAAAGGGCTCGATGGCCCATTCGATCGTCAATACTGACGTTGTCCAGGGAGAAACCTTCCTCCCCGGACAGACATCTGTATTCGGCGGCTTCGTACTGCGGGCCAACTCGCTTGGCCATCTGGAGCAGGTCGACAGCTATGCCCCTGGCCATCAGGTCAGATTGGGAAGCTTGAACTACATCGCGGATATCCGTGGAGACTGGATCTTCAATGGATTTGAGACCGCGACAGTTGCTCCCCCGTGTTCCGATGAACGTGACTTAAGTCTGTTATCAGATTACATCCAGGAGCTGTTGCTGCAATGGATCCTGTTGCTGCAACGGCATCAGAACCGAAGCAGATCGTGACCTCCGAGGCCACAAAGTCCGCGGCGTTGGAGCCGCACATGGACCGAACATCCTGCAACGAGCGCGTCAATGGAACTCAGGACTCGTCCCCGGCTACACGTTCCGGATCAGGTGCGGCTGCGGACACCGAGCTGGATCGGTTATCAATTTTCGAATTTAGCGTCGCACACATCTTCTAGCACTCACCTTTCGGTGACGTACTAAACTCTTTAAAGAACTTGTCCTTGGAGGAAGACCCACAGCCGAACTATGTTCGGTTCGAGCTAGAGGCAGACGATGAGGAATTTTGCTTCCCACCCGCCACCCACTTTATAGCCATCGTCGATGACTTAACCAACATGCTTGACTATGGCTCCGAAGACATCGACGATATGGACCACGACACCAACAAAGAGCAAGGCCAAGACCCGCCATTTACTAGACGCTGGACGGCCACCTCTTCGTATGACGTGTACATGGTTGATACACCCAAAGGATCCGGCGACGACAAAGAAGAGCCAGAGGCGAATAAAACCTCTGAGACGCAGTCCAAGTGCTGACGCCCCAAATGTTGTCCTAAGCCTCGCCGCCCAAAGGACGACAACACCGACACCGGAGAGAATAGTACTCCAGGCGACGCCAAAAACAATGAAGACCCTGTCAGAGCTACATCCGAACAGGAGGAACATGACAACAGGCAAGACAACCCTGATGAACAGGCCATAGAAGATGACTCGGAGGACGATAGTTACCGTCCACCCTCCGCGGAGGAGACAAGCCTCGGCAATGAAGACTTCATCGTGCCTAAGGATCCTCTGGAGCAGGAGCGCTTTAAACTTCAGCTCATAGCCACTGCAAGGAGCCTGAAAAAGAAACAGCAGCAGCTTCAAGCTGAACAAGATCTGCTAGTCGACAGATGGACTGATGTCCTGACAGCCAAAGAATACGGCCTCAGGCGCCCAGCCAAGAGCTACTCGAAACGCAGACTGCTACCTCAATTCGATGAGGAAGCACTGGAGCACACATCTCCCTCGCGTAATGCGGAACGACCACCACGTGGTCGAGACAGGGCGGCTGACCGGCCACCCCACGGCCGGGATAAAGCGGCAACTCAGGCCGAACAACAGCCTGCCCCACCGTCTCGTAAAAATAGATACGGAAGAGTTCGGGGTCACACGTACGACCGCCGGCAGATCCTGGACGATAGAGCAGGACATACAAGATCGATCTACGGATCGCGAGGGCGTGCCTCGACGCACGACGACGGCTACCTATTCGGACGTGATAAACCTAACCACGCCTGGGCCGAATACAGCAGACGGACTCCATCAGAGCTACGCCACGACGCGGCCCGATATAGAGGCGCCGCACACCCTCTCTACTTCACAGATGAAGTACTGGATCACAAATTCCCCGAGGGGTTCAAGCCTGTCAACATTGAATCATACAACGGCACAACCGATCCCGCAGTATGGATCGAGGATTTCATTCTCCGTATCCATATGGCTCGAGGAGATGACCTCCACGCCATCAAATACCTCCCATTAAAGCTCAAAGGGCCAGCTCGGCACTGGTTAAATAGCCCGCCTAAGAATTCCATCGGCAGCTGGGAAGACTTGGAAGAGGCTTTCCTTGATAACTTCCAAGGAACTTATGTACGGCCACCGGACGCCGATGACTTAAGCCACATAGTTCAACAACCTGGAGAATCAGCCAGAAAATTCTAGACTAGGTTCCTAACCAAAAAGAACCGGATCGTTGACTGTCCGGATGCCGAGGCCTTAGCAGCCTTCAAACACAGCATCCGTGACGAATGGCTAGCATGCCACCTCGGCCAGGAAAAGCCGAAGTCTATGGCAGCCCTCACGGCACTCATGACCCGCTTCTGTGCGGGTGAGGACAGCTGGCTGGCTCGTAGTAAAAACACAACCAGCGAGGCAGGCCCCACTGAGGCCAAGAACAGCACCGGAAAGCTCCGGCGCAATAGACACAAACGCCGAAGCAATGGCGACAACGCTGATGACACCGCAGTCAACGCCGGATTCAGTGGCTCCAAGTCCGGCCAACGGAAGAAGCCCTACAAAAGAAACAGTGAAGGACCTTCCAGCCTGGACCGCATACTCGACCGTCCATGCCAAATTCACGGCACCCTGGATAAGCAAGCCAATCATACCAACAGGGATTGTTGGGTCTTCAAGCAGGCCGGCAAGTTAAATGCCGAAAACAAAGAAAAGGGATCACAAAGTGAGGACGAGGACGAAGAGCCCCGGCAGCCGAACACTGGGAGGCAGAAGAAATTTCCCCCTCAAGTCAAAACGGTGAACATGATATACGCTACGCACATCCCCAAAAGGGAGCGTAAGCGAGCACTTAGGGACGTCTACGCGGTAGAGCCAGTCGCCCCAAAATTCAATCCGTGGTCATCATTCCCGATCACCTTCGATCATTGGGATCACCCAACTAGTATCTGCCATGGCGGTTCAGCCGCACTAGTCCTCGACCCAATTATTGACGGGTTTCACCTAACACGAGTCCTGATGGACGGTGGTAGCAGCCTCAACCTGCTTTATCAGGACACAGTGCGGAAGATGGGCATTAACCCCTCGCGAATCAAGCCAACAAAGACTACCTTTAAAGGAGTCATACCAGGCATAGAGGCCCGCTGTACGGGCTCAATCACGCTGGAGGTGGTCTTCGGTTCTCCAGACAACTTCCGAAGCGAAGAGTTAATCTTCGATATCGTCCCCTTCCGCAGCGGCTATCACGCACTGCTTGGACGAACCGCGTTTGCTAGATTCAACGGAGTGCCACACTATGCTTATCTCAAGCTCAAGATGCCCGGTCCACGCGGCATCATAACAGTCAATGGCAATACGGAACGCTCCCTCTGAACAGAGGAGCACACCGTCGCCCTAGCAGCAGAAGTACAGAGCGGCCTTCTCAAGCAGCACCATAGTACGGCCGTCGAGCCCTCGGACATCATTAAGAGGTTCCGGACTACACTGCAACAGGACGGCGCGGCTCGTCAAGAGCTCGACTAGCAATTCGGCCTCTGTCCCAGACCCAATGAGGTAGTGGCATTCGTACCACGCGTACACAATTACGCACTCAAAATTCCATGGACATCGACGGAGGCACAAGATAACCCGGGGGCCACAGTTCGGCCAGACCGATCCCGGACACACATACTTTAACTTTTTTTGTTTCAGGTTCCTTTTTTTTCACGGGCCTGATTGCGAGTCCTTTAGAAGGATTGGCATACAACGGAGGCAAGCAGCACAGGTGTGTAGGGCAACCTTTATACGTTCTTCTTGACGATATTCATACTTATTTCTCAGGACCCGCACGTTGCGCCCTACTGATTCCGGCATGTTAAATAGCCCGGATACTTCTTGCACCATCTGTACAAGATACGCCTTGACGTATCCATCCAGTTATAATAAAAATGGTTCGTGGCCCGGTTTCTGTGGTTTTCGCTTCTTACTTTGTTTTATTTCGATCTGCTTATTTGCTGCATCGATACTCTTCTGTATGTTTCATATTCACCAGGGGCTACTTATCGCCCCACAATACGACGGCAAAGTCCGAACACTTCTTATACATAAGTTCGGCACCCCGAATTTAGCATTATATGCATTGGCTCCGAATCATGTCTTTGGTCAATAGTTGGGTTGCCCGGCTCCTGTGCTTGCTACCCTACTTTCCGCTCTATCGGCTAGGGTAGTAAAGGGAGAACTACTACGATTGTGCCCTGGCCTTGACCGGATGAGCACCTCAGTAGAGAAAGCCAAAAACTGACTGTCATGATACGGCGAGAGCCGGTCAGCTGTTCGAGGGTTACAGAATCATTGGAGATTTTTTCCGCGCCATGCGAAGGTTCGAAACTTCCTGATCAGATGCTGACAGCACCATGGCTTGGACCAAGGGCTGCGCACTTGCTTAACTATAAAACTCCTATGGCTAAGTGAGGGCGTTTAAGCCGTACAGTCCGATTGCCTTGTTCGTTGCGCTAAACAACTCCTCTAAAGGACCATATAATTGGATCAAGATTGTTTAGAATCCATCCCGAACACCTCCGTACTACCTACGCGAGGGCAGAAGCCGACGACTGGCCAACCCTCAGATTACAAATAACACGACCGCACAGGAGGAAACAATTCAAAGCATAATAAAATTATTTTACAAAAGCCGGCTTTGTTCCCATAATACAAGGCAAGGGCAACATGAATACGTTCATTCAAATACAATGTCCTGCGAACACTGCGCCGCCACAAGTCGAGACCCCTCTACAACATCCGCGAAATATCGCTCGGGTGTGCGGTGCTCCTTACCCTCCGGCGGCCCGCTGGCAACTTCAACAACGTTCATCTTCGCCCACCACATCTTGCAGCGAGCGAAGGCCATACTGGCACCTTCAATACAGGCAGAGCGCTTGATGACATCCAGCCGAGGACAGGCGTTCACCAGCCGCCTCACGAGTCCGAAGTAGCTGCCGGGCATAGCTTCCGCTGGCCATAGCCGGATTGTCAAATCCTTCATGGCTAGTTCGGCCACCCTGTGCAGCTCCACCAGCTGCTTCAGCTGATCGGTGAAGGACACGAGATGCTCCGCGTCACGTACTGCGACCAGAATAGCTTCTCCGTAGAACCTCCTCCTTCGGCTCGGTAGAACTCTGCAGCGTCTGATACGCTGCGTGGTAGATCCGCAAAAGCCCCTGGGGAACTCCGAACCCGGGTTAGTAAAAGGTATTGCTTCTCCGCATACTTGCTTTGCATCTTAAATGCCTTACCCGCCGTGATCTTCTTGGCCTCCTTGATCTCCTGGAGGGTGGCCTGGGCCTCATTCCGTGCGGTCTCCGCGCTCTGACGAGCCTTGGTGAGTTCGGCCTCTTTAGCAGACGCATCATTCTCCAAGGTCTCACATTTTTTCACCGCATCTTGGAGCTTCTGCTGGACTTCTTTGACCTGGGCCTTCAGCTTCTTACGAGCGGCCTGCTGCTGGACAGCTTTCTCCTCGGCCTCACCCAAGGCCTTCCTTAGGGCCTCGACCTCGGTCGCGGCTCCTGCACATATGACGAGATTACAGTCAATACACAGTGCCTATGCTTTCCGAACACACAGCAAGACGATACCCACCTTGCTTCTCCTGAAGCCGAATTGTAACCTCGTCGAGCTCGTTCTCGGTCCGCTCCAGCCTCTGCTTCAATTCAGAGACTTTGGCAGCATGCGAGGTTGCGGCCAACAGCGACGCCTGCTTATGCATACATGCTATGTTAGTGTCCTACAATAGATCCTCTGTCCGGTTCTTCTCGCCGAACACCGGACAGTGTCTCAGGGGCTACTGACTACATGGGGTTTTTTCTCTTTCTATGTCACTTACCTCGAAACCTGTCAACAGGTTCCTGCAGGCTTCATTCAGTCCACCCTTGGCGGACTGAACCTTCTCGATCACCGCGACCATAAGGACACGGTGCTCGTCCATAATGGAGGCGCCTCGTAGCGCCTCCATCAGGTTATCCGGCGCCCCTGGATGGACAGGGACCACCGGCGGAAGCGGCGCACCCCCTCCTTCAAAGGGGGCTATTCGCACGGAGCCATATGGGTCTCCGGAATTGTGTTCGGTTGAGGGCCAAACTGGATGCGGCCCTCTTCGCCAGTCTCCATGGGGATCGTCTCCTCCATGTGTCCGGTAGTTGAGGTCTCGCCTTGTGGCGCCTCCCGGACAACATCTTGGGCTCCTCCCTTCGGAGCGGTCCTCCGGGACAGCACTTCGGTGTTGTCCCTGGCCCCGGGGGAGTAAGCAGGCAGTGGCGACTGGCTCGCCATCTCCGATGGAGCCAACGAACCTCCAGACGAGGATCGCTGGATTAGGTCACGGGCCGGACTGCAATAGTACAGTTAACTACATCAAGATAATGGAGAGAAAGGGCTGGATGTGCGCACGAGCGAGCCCTGTCACTTACGATGCGGCCTGGGGCTTAGTGCGAGGCGTTGTTCCAGACTGCTGTCAACGTCCCACATGGCGTTGACCGCTAGAACGGCCTTCCCCTTCTTGGGCGTCTCCGCCTCCAGATGCGCCGGAGCCGCCCTCTTCTTCCTCCTCCTCCTCTTCCTCTTCATTGTCCTCAGGGACAGAGGAATGAGTTTCGTCGTCTTCGGACGCCACGTCCGAAGTGTCCTTACGGCAGAGGCCACTCTTGGCCCCCTTGGCCTTCTTCTTGGCCTTCTTCTCCGGCTCCTTATATGGCGCCGGCACTAGCATCTTCGCTAGACGCGGGATGACTGGTTCTTCAGGTAGCGGAGCCGGACACTGGATCCGCTTCGCCCTCTCCATCCAGTCCTGAAGGAACCATAATAAAAGCTCAGACATCATCCTCGAAACAATGAGGTTGGGGATACGTCAGAAATAACATACCTTGCTGGCGGGGTGTGTACAATCGTGACCACGGTCTGAATCCGTGGCTGGTGGCTTCTCGTTGCCCTTAAAAAGCAACTTCCAGGCGCCTTCGTGAGTAGTCTCGAAGAGCCTTACCAAGGTCTGGTGCTTCTTCGAATTGAACTCCCACAGAGGGCGGCTTCGGCGCTGGCACGGAAGAATCCGGCGAATTTACATCACCTGGATCATGTCGACGAGCTTGACATTCTTGGTCACCATGCTTTGAACGCGCATCTGCAACGCTATCAGCTCGTCAGGTGAACACCTGTCCGGACTCTTCTCGACCCAGGAGGTGAGTCGCATAGGAGCGCTGGAGCGGAATTCGGCAGTTGCGGCCCAGGTAGTGCCGCGTGGTTCTGTGATGTAGAACCACTGCTTCTGCCACTCTTTTACCGTATCCACAAAGGTGCCCTTGGGCTAGGAGACATTGGACAACTTGCTCACCATGGCTCCTCCGCATTCCGCGTGCTGGCCATCCACCACCTTCGGCTTTACGTTGAAGACTTTGAGCCACAGCCTGAAGTGGGGCTGGATGCGGAGGAAGGCCTCACACACGAAGATAAACGCCGAGATGGTGAGGAAGGAATTCCGGGACAGATCATGGAAATCTATCCCGTAATAATACATCAGCCCACGGACGAAAGGGTGGAGTGGAAACCCCAGCCCGCAGAAGAAATGAGGAAGGAATACTACCCTCTCGTTGGGCTCCGGCGTGAGGACGATTTGTCCCTCGGCCTACAAGCGGTGGGCGATTCCCTTCGCCAAATATCCGGCCGCTCGGAGCTCAGTAATGTCCTCCTCCTTGACGGAGGAGACCATCCACTTGCCCTGACCACCGGATCCGGACATGGTTGCTTGAGTGGAAAGGAGATGAGAACTTGGGCGCTGGAGCTCGAGATCGGGAAGGCGGAGACAGAGAGAAAGCATGAGAAGAGGAAGAGGGAATCCTTATCCTCTTATAAAGGCAGCAAATATTAAACGCCTCCTCATTCGCCTTAGGATTCGCTTGTTCCCAAGGGCTGTGTAAACGGCACGGTTGGGTTACCCATGTCCGCATTGATGAGAATCCCGCAATAAGGGGACACGATCTCTGCTTCGACAAGACATGCCAATAGCGACCGAGTCTCGAAATGTGGGATGGCAGAAGAAAAACGGTTCGAAATTATGACCGGACAGACACGATGTCGTGTTGTAAAGAAGCTGTCAACAGATTAGATTCGTACAAATATTATATTCCCTCTGCGGTTGTGTAACAGGTCCGGATACAATCATCGCGTCCGAAGACTATCTTGGAGTTTGGAGAAAGGGGAAGACGCCTTACAATGCCGAAGACAATCTGCGCGCTGGACTCCTCATCATTGAAGCCAGGTTCAGGGGCTACTGAGGGAGTCCTGGACTAAGGGGTCCTCAGGCGTCCGACCTGTTATTCATTGGGCCGGACTGATGGGCTGTGAAGATATGAAGGCCGAAGACTATACCCGTGTCTGGATTGGACTTTCCTTGGCATGGAAGGCAAGTTAGGCGACCAGCTGTGAAGATTCCTTCTTATGTAACCGACTCCATGTAACCCTAGATCTCTCCGGTGTCTATATAAACTAGAGAGCATAGCCCGGATAGGGGACATTCATTACCATATACACATAGGCTAGACTTCTAGGGTTTAGCCATTACGATCTCGTGGTAGATCAACTCTTGTAACACTCATATTCATCAAGATCAATCAAGCAGGAAGTAGGGTATTACCTCCATAGAGAGGGCCCGAACCTGGGTAAACATCGTGTCCCCCGTCTCCTGTTACCATCGATCCTAGACGCACAGTTCGGGACCCCCTACCCGAGATCCGCCGGTTTTGACACCGACACCAACCACAAGAATCTTGATCTCTAGCCTTTCCCAAGTTGCTTTCCACTCAAATCATCTTTCCACCAAATCCAAATCTGTGAGAGAGAGTTGAGTGTTGGGGAGACTATCATTTGAAGCACAATAGCAAGGAGTTCATCATCAACACACCATCTATTACCTTTTGGAGAGTGGTGTCTCCTAGATTGGTTAGGTGTTACTTGGGAGCCTCCGTCAAGATTGTGGAGTTGAACCAAGGAGTTTGTACGGGCAAGGAGATCGCCTACTTCGTGAAGATCTACCCTAGTGAGGCAAGTCCTTCATGGGCGATGGTCATGCTGGGATAGACAAGGTTGCTTCTTCATGGACCCTTCGTGGGTGGAGCCCTCGGTGGACTCGCGTAACCGTTACCCTTCGTGGGTTGAAGTCTCCAACAACGTGGGTGTACGATAGCACCACCTATCGGAACCACGAAAAAAAACTTCGTGTCTCCAATTGCGTTTGTGATACGTCTCCAACGTATCTACTTTTCCAAATACTTTTGCCCTTTTTTGGACTCTAACTTGCATGATTTGAATGGAACTATCCCGGACTGACGCTGTTTTCAGCAGCATTGCCATGGTGTTATTTTTGTGCAGAAATAAAAGTTCCCGGAATGACCTGAAACTTCACGGAGAATATTTTTGGGATTTATAAAAAATACTGGCGAAAGAATCAAGACCAGGGGGCCCACACCCTGTCCATGAGGTGGGAGTGCGCTCCCCTGCCTCGTGGCCCCCCTGGAACTCCACCAACCTCAACTCCAACTCTATATATTCACGTTCGAGGAAAAAAACAAAGAGAAGGATTCATCGCGTTTTACGATACGGAGCCGCCACCAAGCCCTAATCTCTCTCGGGAGGGCTGATCTGGAGTCCGTTCGGGGCTCCGGAGAGGGGAATCCGTCGCCGGCATCATCATCAACCTTTTTTTTGAAGGTTAGACAGTAGGAAAAGCTCCTACTGCAAAATTATATTAATCAAATTAAACAAGTTTATATGTTACATGGGGGGAGGAGCGGGGGGGCTATACAAGAACATAAGAATTTACAAAACGTGACTCAAAGTGAGACTATGCTATGGAGTCTAGGAAGTCAGCAATCAGATGTTTCTTATGGGCAGGCAGTCTGTGAGCAATGTTGGAGAAATCAGCTATAAATCTGGCCCTCCAAGAAGAGAAGGAGGGTGTCATTTGCCGGAAGAAGTTATTGTTCCTTTCTTTCCAGAGACTCCAGGCGGCCACAAGGAAAACGTCCATGAGTATCTTTTGATGATATCTGGCTCTCAAGTGGGTCATCATATCTAAGCGGTTTCCAACAGTCGGCCAGGTTATGTTGAGGTTGCACCAGCATCGTTTACTGAACGTGCAATGGAAGAAAAGGTGCTCAACAGTTTCCTCAATATGTTCCCCACATAGTAAGCAGTCCAGGTTAGTCCCGATGTTATAATGCCTACGCTTCAGCATGTTACGAGTGTTAAGGCGATCAACCAGGAGGAACCACCCAAAAACCTTGATCTTAGGAGTACTTTTGGCTTGCCATAGCCATCCAAAGGCTGCGTGTGCATTTACCTCGCGGAAGAAGAACTTATAATAGTCTGTGATTTTAAAGAGCTATGCTCACCACGTGCAAATCCAAACATCCTTGCCCTCAGAGAGGGTTACGGAGCTGACATCTTGTTGGAGGGCTCGGAGTTCTTCATGAGCTTGAACAGAGAGGGGTAGGTGAAACGCCTCCCGTAAGTTTGAGATCGAGAGCATTTTTTGGACCGAGGCATCTTCTGTGGTGGTGTAGGAAAACGCTCGAGGAAAAGTTTCCTTGAGGACACGTTGGTTCCAATCATCTTTCCAGAACAGGGTTGACCTACCATCATTGATCAAGACTTTCGTTACCCCACGGTAAGTTGGCATGAGTTTCACAAGCTCTCGCCACCAGAAGGAGCCGCATGGGGCCGTTGCGTGCGGGATTGCATCCGAGTAGTATGTGTCCCAGATGAGCTTCACCCAAGGCGTGATGTTTTGGTTGTAGAACTTGTGGAGCATCTTAGGCTTGCTGGAGTGAAGTGGCATCATCATCAACCTTCCTCCATCACCAATTTCATGATGCTCACCGCCGTGCGTGAGTAATTCCATCATAGGCTTGCTGGACGGTGATGGGTTGGATGAGATTTATCATGTAATCGAGTTAGTTTTGTTAGGGTTTGATCCCTAGTATCCATTATGTTCTGAGATTGATGTTGCTATGACTTTGCTATGCTTAATGCTTGTCACTAGGCCCGAGTGCCATGATTTCAGATCTGAACCTATTATGTTTTCATGAATATATGTGAGTTCTTGATCCTATCTTGCAAGTCTATAGTCACCTATTATGTGTTATGATCCATTAACCCCGAAGTGATAATAATCGGGATACTTACCGGTGATGACCATAGTTTGAGGAGTTCATGTATTCACTAAGTGTTAATGCTTTGGTCCGGTACTCTATTAAAAGGAGGCCTTAATATCCCTTAGTTTCCAATAGGACCCTGCTGCCACGGGAGGGTAGGACAAAAGATGTCATGCAAGTTCCTTTCCATAAGCACGTATGACTATATTCGGAATACGTGCCTACGTTACATTGATGAACTGGAGCTAGTTCTGTGTCACCCTATGTTATAACTGTTACATGAAGTATCGCATCTGACATAATTATCCATCACTGATCCAATGCCTACGAGCTTTTCCCATATTGATCTTTCACATATTGACTACTATGCTACTAAATACTTTGCTGCAGATATTAATTTATCCAGGTGTGGTTGAGTTGACAACTCAGCTGCTAATACTTGAGAATATTCTTTGGCTCCCCTTGTGTCAATTCAATAAATTTGGGTTGAATACTCTACCCTCAAAATTGTTGCAATCCCCTATACTTGTGGGTTATCAAGACTATTTTCTGGCGCCGTTGCCGGGGAGCATAGCTCTATTCTTTGAGTCACTTGGGATTTATATCTGCTGATCACTATGAGGAACACGAAAGATGAAAGAACTAAGATTTTTCCCTCAACTACGAGGGGAGGTAAGGAACTGCCATCTAGCTCTGCACTTGATTCACCTTCTGTTTTGAGTAAGCTTGCGACACCTAAACCTGCTCCTGCTATTAATTCTGATATGTCGCATGTTATTGATGATGCCACTTCTGCTATGCATGATACTTATGATGAAACTACTTCTATGCTTGATACTACTGTGCCACTAGGTGAATTTTTTGATGAACAACTTGCTAGGGCTAGAGAGAATGAAATTATTGAAACTGATAATATTAATGAAAGTGATGATGAAGATTCTCCCCCTAGATATGAATTGCCTGTTGTGCCTGAGGTTTATGTTATGGATGAAGAAACTACTAGAGATTTTCTTGCTTGTAATGATATCTGTGATCTTAAGAAATTATTAGCTAAGCTGAAAGAAAAATCTTTGAATGCTAGAATGAAATATGACCCTGCTTTTGCTACTTCACCAATCTGTATTTCCGATAAGGATTATGATTTGTCTGTCGATCCTGAGACAATTACTTTGGTTGAATCTGATCCTTTTTATGGCTATAAATCTGAAACTGTTGTGGCACATCTTACTAAATTAAATGATATAGCCACCCTATTCACTAATGATGAGAAAACTCGTTACTACTATATCCTTAAATTATTTCCGTTCTCATTAAAGGGTGATGCTAAAGTATGGTTTAATTCTCTTGATCCTGGTTGTGTGCCTAGTCCCCAGGATATGATTTATTACTTCTCTGCTAAATATTTCCCCGCTCATAAGAAACAAGCTGCCTTAAGGGAAATATATAATTTTGTGCAAATTGATGAAGAGAGTCTCCCACAAGCTTGGGGGAGGCTTCTCCAATTACTTAATGCTTTTCCTGATAATCCTCTCAAGAAAAATGAAATACTTGATATCTTTTATAATGGACTAACCGATGCTTCCAGAGACCACCTGGATAGTTGTGCTGGTTGTGTTTTGAGGGAAAGAACTGTTGATCAAGCTGAATTGCTATTGAATAATATGTTGACTAATGAAAATAATTGGACACTTCCTGAACCAACTCCTAAGCCAACTCCGAAGAAAATGGGTATTCTATTTCTCAGTCCTGAAGATATGCAAGAGGCAAAGAAATCTATAAAAGAAAAAGGTATTAAAGCTGAAGATGTTAAGAATTTACCACCTATTGAAGAGATACATGGTCTTGATAACCCGACACAAGTAGTAAAGGTAAATTCTCTCTATAGATTTGATGAAGGTGATATTCCTCGTTATAAGTCTGCTAGCCAATGCTTAGATGAGTTTGATAATTTTATTGTTAAACAAGAAAACTTCAATGCTTATGTTGGTAGACAATTGAAACGTAGTGCTTATATGATTGAACACTTGAGTGATTATATGTCCAGAGTTAAAGGTGAACTTAAACTTATTAGTAAACATGCTTCTATGGTTACCACTCAAGTAGAGCAAGTGCTTAAAGAACAAAATGATTTGCTCAATGAATTAAGTAATAAGAAAAATGATAATGATGTTAGAGTTATGACTAGAGGGGGTAAAATGACTCAGGAACCTTTGTATCCTGAGGGCCACCCTAAGAGAATTGAGCAAGATTCTCAGAGAACTAATGTTGATGCACCTAGTCCTTCTAAAAAGAAGAAAAAGAAAAATGATAGGACTTTGCATGCTTCTACTGAACCTGTTGTTGACACACATGAGAATCCCAATGATATTTCTATTTCTGATGCTGAAACACAATCTGGTGATGAACATGAACCTAGTGATAATGTTAATGATGATGTTAATGTTGATGCTCAACCTAGTAATGACAATGATGTAGAGATTGAACCTGCTGTTGATCTTGATAACCCACAATCAAAGAATCAACGTTATGATAAGAGAGACTTCGTTGCTAGGAAGCACGATAAAGAAAGAGAGCCACAGGTTCAGAAACCCATGCCTTTTCCTCCTAAACCATCCAAGAAAAAGGATGATGAGGATTTTGAGCGCTTTGCTAAAATGATTAGACCTATCTTTTTGCGTATGCGTTTGACTGATATGCTTAAAATGAATCCTTATGCTAAGTATATGAAATAATTTTTTACAAATAAAAGAAAGATACCGGAAGCTGAAATTTCCACCATGCTTGGTAATTATACTTTTAAGGGTGGAATACCGAAGAAACTTGGAGATCCAGGAGTACCAACTATACCATGCTCCATTAAAATAAACTATGTTGAAACTGCTTTATGTGATATGGAGCCGGTGTTAGTGTTACGCCTCTCTCTTTATATCGTAGACTTGATTTGAATAAGTTGACACCTACTGAAATATCTTTGCAAATGGCCGATAAATCAACTGCTATACCTGTCGGTATTTGTGAGGATGTGCCTGTTGTGGTTGCAAACGTTACTATTTTAACGGACTTTGTTATTCTTGATCTTCCCGAGGACGATAATATGTCGATTATCCTTGGTAGACCCTTTTTGAATACTACAGGGGCTGTTATTGATTGCAACAAAGGCAATGTCACTTTTCATGGTAATGGTAATGAGCATACGGTACACTTTCCGAGGAAACAACCTCAAGTCCACAGTATCAATTCTATTGGAAAAATTCCAACGATTACTATTGGAGGTTTTGAGTTTCCTCTTCCTACTGTCAAGAAGAAATATGATATTATTATTGTTGGGGACGTGCATATCCCCGTTGAGGTAACCTAGTGCTATTTGAAAATTCTCCGGTTTCATGCGATTCGGAATGAGTTTGTTAACAAGACTTGATCAACCTTGTTAGTGGATTCCTCTTGATGAGCATGAGATGGATGAACTTAGAAAGCACAACTCTCTGTACCCTCCTTTTACTTTCTGTTATTTAGATTAAATAAAGCAAAATAGTATTTTCTGTCTATTTTCTGAATTATCCTTGCAATAAAAATAACCCAAAAATAAAAGTTCTCCAAATGTCCCGAAAATGAAATATGATTTTTTTTCTAGAATATTTAAGAATATCCGGCACTGAGAACACATCAGGGGGAGCCAGCACCTGGCACGAGGGTCCAGGGTGCGCCCACCCCCCTGGGCGCGCCCCCTGCCTCGTGGGCCCCTGGTGGCCCCCCTCCACTTATTCCTGCACCCACACACTTCGTCTTCCTCCAGAAAAAATCACCACACAGCTCAAACCCGTGTTCTAGCTCGTTTTGCTGCGATTTTCGATCTCCTTGCTCAAAGCTCCACTCACAAAACTGCTTTGGGGGATTGTTCTTCGGTATGTGACTCCTCCAATGGTCCAATTAGTTTTTGTTCTAGTGCTTTATTCATTGCAAATTTTTGCTGCCTAGGTGACCCTGTTCTTGAGCTTGCATGTCAAATTTATTTGGTCCCAAGTAGTTCTAATGCATGATATAGTCTCTAGGCACTTGTGGGAGTAGTTGCTATCAATTTTGTTGAGTTTGGTTCACTTTTATTTTGAGTTACTAAAAATTTCAGAAATTTTTCAGAGGAAGAAACATGTTTAGGAAATTGTACCAAGGAGGTTCTTCAAGGAAGCAAGGACCCAGGCCTGCAATACGTGAGCCGGACCATGAACCACCAAGAGAAGCTCAAGTGCGGCCTTGTGAATGGCCGTCAGAAAATTTCATGGTCCAAGCAGGAATTAAGGAGGAATTTGACGCATATGTGCGTAATGCTGAACTCGAGGGCTTCATGCTAGATAAGTGCCCTCAATATTATTACCTAACTGTTTCCTTTGTGAGAAGGTTCAAATTTACATCTTCACGCAATTCTCACACTGTCCTATTTGATCTCTATGGTAAATCTTATACCATGGACTTAGAAGATTTTAATACTGCTTGTAAACTCCCGCAATGGGGTAGTGCTAGTGATCCTCGTAAATCTGAGTTTAAGGATTTTCTTACTAGTATCACTGTGGGGGAATCTAGAGAAATAACACAAGCTACCATAGGGAGCATTCACTTTCCTGCTATACATTATTTTGCTCTCTTTATAGGTAGATGCATTAACGGCAAGGACGAGGCATGTCACATGTGTGTTCCCGATCTTAGTGTTCTCAAGAGTGCTGTATTAGGAGATAAACAATATAACTTGGGGGCCATTGTTGCACGAAGGTTGCATCTTAATAGTTTAAGTGGAGACTTGTTTGGTGGAATTTATGCAACCCGTTTTGCCAATATCTTGAGATACCCATACATGAAAATGATATGGAATTGCCTCCTGCTTATTTAGATTTTAATGCTATGGTTCGCCATCAGTTTATTGAGAGGAATGAACAATCTCTCCAGTACCGACTAATCTTTGACAGGCACCACACTGTCCATGTTGCTCTCCCTGCTCTTACTTTCTTTGACTTTCATGCAAAAGGGAGATATGTTATAACCAGGGAGGAGGCGAACGAGTATGAGAGGAGTACAGAGGCAGATCGCCTCCAAGCTACAGCTCATGAGGCGATAGCTGCTGCATCTCAGTACGATCCCAGCTACAACTTTGATCCTTGGGCATAGACCAACTTAGGCCAAAAGCCTAAGCTTGGGGAAGTACGTATTTCCCACCGACATTACATCCATGTTGACACACTCATTCTAGTTGTCGGTGCTCATACTTTTTCACTGTACTATCCATGCTAGTTTATTTTCCTTTTTCTCGCTTTCTTCTTTTGTGTTTGAAAAACCTTAAGAAAAACCAAAAAAAATTAGTTGTAGTTTTTAGCTAGTTTACTTTCCATGCATGTAGTAGTAGTAATTAAAAGAAAACCCAAAAATATTTCTCGTTCTTCTTTTGCTGTTGGGAGCTTTCCCGTGTAAATAGTTTTATTTTATTTCTTTTCTTTGGGGGTCGAGAGGAGAAGACTATGATGAAAATGTTGAGTGACTCTCATATGCATTATTGTTGATTTAACCAAGAGCCCATATTACCTTGTCTTCTCTCTTGTATTAAATGCTTGCAGATTCCAGCTTACTCCAATGCACGCGCACTATTATTATTATCCACACCGTTCGGTCGTGCGAGTGAAAGGCAATAATGACGATATATGATGGACTGATTGAGATGAGAGAAGCTGGTATGAACTCGACCTCTCTTGTTTTTGTAAATATGATTAGTTCATCGTTCCTGATTTAGCCTATTATGAATGAAACATGTTTGCAATGACAATTAGAGATTATAGTTTCTTATGCCATGCTTAATTAGCTAGGAGTTTATAATGGTTTACCTTGCGTGCCAACATGCTATTAAAATGGTTGTGATGTGGTATGATAGGGTGGAATCCTCCTTTGAATGATTCAAGTGGCTTGACTTGGCACATGTTCACGCATGTAGTTGAAACAAAATCAACATAGCCTCCACGATATTTATGTTCATGGTGGATTATATCCTACTCATGCTTGCGCTCAATGTTTATTAATTTTAATGCATGTTCATGACTGTTGTCGCTCTCTAGTTGGTCGCTTCCCAGTCTTTTTCTGGCCTTCACTTGTACTAAGCAGGAATACTGCTTGTGCATCCACTTCCATAAACCCCAAAGTTATTCCATATGAGTCCACCATACCTTCCTATATGCGGTAGCTACCTGCCGTTCCAAGTAAATTTGTATGTGCCAAACTCTAAACCTTCAAATGAAATTCTGTTTTGTATGCTCGAATAGCTCATGTATCAACTAGGCTTGTTTGTATCTTCCATGCTAGGCGGGTTATTCTCAAGAGGAGTGGACTCCGCTCCTCATTCACGAGAAAATGGCTGGTCACCGGATGCCTAGTCCATGCTCAAACCAAATCAAAATAATTGCAAACAAAACTCCCCCAGGACTGTTGTTAGTTGGAGGCACCCGTTGTTTCAGGCAAGCCATGGATTGATGCTTGTTGGTGGTGGGGGAGTATAAACTTTACCATTCTGTTTGGGAACCGCCTATAATGTGTGTAGCATGGAAGCTATCAAGATCTCTTGGTTGTTACGTTGACAATGAAAGTATGCCACTCAAAATATTATTTTTCTCTATTGAAAAAATTGAGCTCTGGCACCTCTACAAATCCCTGCTTCCCTCTGCGAAGGGCCTATCTATTTACTTTTATGTTGAGTCATGACCCTCTTATTAAAAATCACCAGTTGGAGAGCACCGCTATCATTTGCATCCATTACTATTAATTTATATTGAGTATGACTGGATCTCTTTTACCATGAATTACAATGTTTAGTCAGTCCTTGATCTTCAGAGGTGCTCTGCATTTATGTTTTGCGGTCTCAGAAAGGGCTAGCGAGATACCATCTTGTTATATCATGTTATGATTGTTTTGAGAAAGTGTTGTCATCAGAGATTTATTATTATTGCTCGCTAGTTGATTATGACATTGATATGAGTAAACATGAGACCTACATGTCATTGTGAATATGGTTAGTTCATAATCTTTGCTGAAAACTTGAATGTTGGCTTTACATATTTGCAACAACAAGATCAAACAGAGTTTGTAAAAGTTTTTCTTTATCACTTTCAGTTTGTCAACTGAATTGCTTGAGGACAAGCAAAGGTTTAAGCTTGGGGGAGTTGATACGTCTCCAACGTATCTACTTTTCCAAAAACTTTTGCCCTTGTTTTGGACTCTAACTTGCATGATTTGAATGGAACTAACCCGGACTGATGTTGTTTTCAGCAGAATTGCCATGGTGTTATTTTTGTGCAGAAATAAAAGTTCTTGGAATGACCTAAAACTTCATGGAGAATATTTTTGGAATTTATAAAAAATACTGGCGAAATAATCAAGACCAGGGGGGCCACACCCTGTCCATGAGGGTGGGGGCGCGCCTGCCCCCTGGGTGCGCCCCCTGCCTCATGGGCCCCCTGGAACTCCACCGACCTCAACTCCAACTCTATATATTCACGTTCGGGGAGAAAAAAACAGAGAGAAGGATTCATCGCGTTTTATGATACGGAGCCGCCGCCAGGCCCTAATCTCTCTCGGGAGGGCTGATCTGGAGTCCGTTCGGGGCTCCGGAGAGGGGAATCCGTCGCTGTCGTCATCATCAACCTTCCTCCATCACCAATTTCATGATGCTCACCGTCGTGCGTGAGTAATTCCATCGTAGGCTTGCTGGACGGTGATGAGTTGGATGAGATTTATCATGTAATCGAGTTAGTTTTGTTAGGGTTTGATCCCTAGTATCCATTATGTTCTGAGATTGATGTTGCTATGACTTTGCTATGCTTAATGCTTGTCACTAGGGCCCGAGTGCCATGATTTCAGATCTAAACCTATTATGTTTTCATGAATATATGTGAGTTCTTGATCCTATCTTGCAAGTCTATAGCCACCTATTATGTGTTATGATCCGTTAACCCCGAAGTGACAATAATCGGGATACTTACCGGTGATGACCGTAGTTTGAGGAGTTCATGTATTCACTAAGTGTTAATGCTTTGGTCCGGTACTCTATTAAAAGGAGGCCTTAATATCCCTTAGTTTCCAATAGGACCCCGCTGCCACGGGAGGGTAGGACAAAAGATGTCATGCAAGTTCTTTTCCATAAGCACGTATGACTATATTCGGAATAAATGCCTACATTACATTGATGAACTGGAGCTAGTTCTGTGTCACCCTATGTTATAACTATTGCATTAAGTATCGCATCCGACATAATTATCCATCTACGAGCTTTTCACATATTGATCTTTGCTTAGTTACTTTTCCGTTGCCACTGTTACAATTACTACAAAACTGCTACTGTTACTTTTATCACCGTTACCGTTACTTCCATACTACTTTGCTACTAAATACTTTGCTGCAGATATTAAGTTATCCAGGTGTGGTTGATAACCCACAAGTGTAGGGGATCGCAACAGCTTTCGAGGGTAAAGTATTCAACCCAAATTATTGATTCGACACAAGGGGAGCCAAAGAATATTCTTGAGTATTAGCAGTTGAGTTGTCAATTCAACCACACCTGGATAACTTAGTATCTGCAACAAAGTATTTAGTAGCAAAGTAATATGGAAATAAAGGTAACGATAGCAAAAGTAATATTTTTGGATTTTGTAGTAATTGTAACAGTAGCAACGGAAAAGTAAATAAGCGAAGAACAATATGAGAAAAGCTCGTAGGTAATGGATTAGTAATGGATAATTATGCCGGATGTGATTCCTCGTGTAATAGCTATAACATAGGGTGACACAGAACTAGCTCCAGTTCATCAATGTAATGTAGGCATGTATTCCGAATATAGTCATACGTGCTTATGGAAAAGAACTTGCATGACATCTTTTGTCCTACCCTCCCGTGGCAGCGGGGTCCTAGCAAAAACTAAGGGATATTGAGGCCTCCTTTTAATAGAGAACCGGAACAAAGCATTAACACATAGTGAATACATGAACTCCTCAAACTACGGTCATCACCGAGAAGTATCCCGATTATTGTCACTTCGGGGTTGTCGGATCATAACACATAATA